>NW_020954546.1:1311415-1364671 GCF_900497805.2 Vombatus ursinus
CACACACACACACACACACACACACACACACACACACACACACACACCTTGATACACCCCATTCCTCACTCTAACAGGTGACTATTGTCTAAATGTGCATTACCACGGAAGGAAGGACCTTCTGGAAGATTGACCATCCCACCCAGCCTCCCAGCCAATGCTGAGCGTTCATTTCTAAGATGAAAAAAGCACCTGACTGCCCATGAGGGATGAATTCTGGCACATTTGAGATCAGCCCTGGTGTGTCTGAAAAAATGAGTGTCTCTGTGTATGTGTGTGTGTGTGTGTGTGTGTGTGTGTGTATGCACATGCCTATTCTCGAGTGTGTATCTGTGAACAACCAAGCAGTCTACATTATGTCTATGTCTTTCTGGGGACTTCTTAGCCTGAATAAACATCCCTCTCAAGCTCTGATTAAAATTGTGGACCATTCACCAATTAAGGGGCATTACATACTTCACTGCGTACCAGTCATGAACTTGGAAGAGGAAAGATTGTTCTAGATTATCAACCCTAGAAATGCCACTAGATGAATCTCTATGGGAAAAGAGGGAAAAAAAAGAAGCCAGCTCTGTCCGTGACATCCCCCTCCCCCATACTTAACTTCTATAATAAGGCAGCTTTATCTCTAGGAGAAAGAAGCCACGCGGCATATTAAAAACCCAGATTGAGCTTGTTAAATAAACCACACTGAAGAGGGGAGGGTTTCATCAGAGACACTGAGCGTGAAGCAGCACTGGTGGCCGTTCTTCTCTCTATAATTCTGGTCTCACTTTTTCTAAAATTTTTTCTTCACTTTAGAAGAGGAAAAAGCAGGGGCTTCCTGGACTGGCAAGCTGAGGTAGGAGCCTGAGTGAGAGGGGTCTATGACACAGCATTACCCCCATTCCCCAGTATAACACACACACACATACTCTCTCTCTCTCACACACACACACACACACACACACACACACACACACACACACACACACAAACAGTGGAGAAAGGTGAAAGATGATGCTAATTGATCAATCACTCATCACTCTAATCCCATACTTGCTATAACCTTTCATGTTTGCCTTGCTCCTGGGCCCTGAAAAGTGAGCCTTTGATGAGAAAAATCACTGGTTGGGGGGTGATGTGAAGATGGATAAACTCCAGGATCCTAATGTATGTTTCTTAAAGGTTTACCAGAGAGGAAGTCATCAGCAAGACTTATAAATGCGCTGAAGAGAGAACACCACCACCACCATCACCACCACCACCATCAACACCACCAATAATTTCCTCAAAAGACCAGCATGAGATGAAGTGCACCCAGGATACCCTCTGTGGTCTACCCAGTCATCTTTAACACTGAAGGTCTGTGGGAATAGAAGGGGATGGTGGGTTGGAAAGGTCTGATGCTTCCTTGCTCAGAGACCACGTGGGAAAAGTCAATCAAAGGCCTAGTTAACCCTAACTCTCTGTCATTGTGCCATTCAAGCCCTAGAAAGGCTCCACATGACTCAGACCCCAGACTTCTGCTCAGAGGACTAAAAATCACTTCCTAGAGGCTGAACATGGTCAACTGTTTCAAGAAATGTCAAGATTTCACATGGAATCTTCAGGGTATTTCCAGAGCTCCAGTTTAGCCTATTACCACCTGTTACTCAAGTTTCTGGAAAGTCAACTTATGACTCTTTCCCTATCCTAAGCCTGCATGTGCATACAGATACAACAACAAGCATAGGTATGTGTAGGCAAATGTGCCCACACAAATGCATCAGGAAATGTGCAGCAGTGAAGCTAAACTTTGCCATGATACTGGTCTAAGGCATAAGGCATGAGAGAGTCTCAGTTGAACACATGGTATTTTCCATTCTTAGAGGAAAAAATACTTTTCCATTCTTCCTCCCAGTCACAGGAAATAGATTTTGTGTGTGTTGTGTTCCTGATTTTTTTTTCTGGGTTTAGAAGAAATGTCCAGACTCAGTCTTCTTTTCCCTGGCTCAGACTCACATGAGTCTCTCATTCATTTTTAGGGGAATAATACATTATCTTTTTTTCTGCTTTTCTCCCCCCTTTAATTATTTTAAAAACATAAAAATCAAATATAAATAACTCTCACAGGAAACCAAGTCCCAGCAGACAAGGCTCAGGAATCTATCTGGGTTCAGTGAGTTACTTGGTTCAGGGTGGTTTTTTTTTTTTCCCAGAATCAAAGACTACAAATAGCAGACACACGTACTCCCAGCAAAAGCTATGGTGGTTTGAAAGAAGATATTTAACCATCCAGGAGCAAAATGTCTGTAGTTGAGGAGTCTGAGCCAGGCACTTGGTGGGGGAGGGAAAGAAAAAGAAAAGAGATGGACCAGGGGGACAGCTGGGGCAAGTAAGGTTTTTAAGGAGGATTTACCCTAATTAAGCAGATAAATGCCCTCTAACACACACACACACACACACACACACACACACACACACACACACACACATATATATATACACACACACACACACACACACACACACACACACACACACACACACCCCTTGGGTGCCAAAACAAATCCTGGTGACAGCATCCCCTCCCATTTTGATTCAAACGCTTAGTGTCCAAAAAGACAGCCCAATCTTAGCTCAGGGCATGGAGGCTCTTAAGGCTTCTGATATCCCCAATGCTGCCCAAAGACCACTGAAAAGCGAAATCCCAGGGCAACCCTCAGAATGGGGGCGACTCATAGAGTGAAAGGCTTCTGACCAGCTTCGATTCAATGAGGTTCCTGCAGCTTTCTTCCCAGTGACCTATTCTGAGAACAGATGCCTGGCAGTCTTTTACCACGGTAATCAGAGGATGTTTCCCAGTCACAGTTCATCTCTGCCATCCCCTCCCCCTCCTCCCTCACATCCCCTCCCCCCTCCTCCCTCACATCCACTCCCCCCTCCAGAGCATCCCTGCCTTCCTCTGACTTCCTCCTTCGCCTCCAGCAATCACCTTCCTGAATATGAGAAACACCCCCCTCTACTTTCTACCCTATTCAGCTCTGTACTCTTCCTCAGTCCAGCACTGTTTTCAAAGCCCACCGCTTTTTCTTTTTTCATCTTCCTATCACGTTGTTACATTACAGTACATACAGAGGCATCAGACTGAGCTCCAGGACCAGCCAGAGCTACTCCACCCTCAGAGGAGATCTAAAGTGAGCATCCTTCGTTGCAGTCCATGTCTGGAAATTCTCTCCAAATGTACTGGAGAATATCCTCTATTTGAACCTTGCAGCAGATGGAGGAAGACCTGGATGCCCCTTCCCTTCCTCTCCCCTCCCCTTCTATCCCCTTTCTCCTCTTCTTTTTTCTCTCCACTCGTCTCTTTTCCTGTCCTCTCCTCTCCCCCCACATCAAGCTCAAAATTTCATGCAGACAAGAAAGCCAAGGACCCTTGTATATTTTATCAGCTCTGCACCACCATCCACGTCCCAAGCCGAAGATGCCACTTGAACCATCCCCTCATCACCAGGCCACCCTCCTTCAGCATTTCTCCTACTGTTCCCCCTACCCCCATGCCCAGAAGCTCCAGCTGATTCTGCCTGTGCCTGCTGCCTCCTGACTGCTTCCACTTCTGAGCAGAGAGAGAGAGAGCCACCACATCAGTCACTACTGAAGCATTACAATCAAATTCCTCAGACTCCAAGGGGCTCTGGGATAGCTAGCTCAGGACTCTTTCCAGTCAGAGGACTAGAAGGCCAACCCCACATAGCTGGGGATGAAATGCCACGGAGATCTTCAAGGAGGCTGGGGTCCTCTGACCTCCAGCTCCCTTCTGCACAGACTACACAACTCTGAACAGAATACTGGGACTCAGCAGGCTGCTCTCCTTTCCACAAATCTGGTCACTGGCAAACCAAACTCCCAAAAACTGCCCAACCAGCCTGCCCCAGCTTCCAGCCTTCGCTCTAGGCATGGCCTGCTGCCCTGCTCTGGCGTATCGGCGGACCTCAAAACCAAGTCACTCGAGCTCCCCAAGCACCTTTCATGACCGGGAAAGCAAAAGCCCCAAAAGAACTGAAAACCAAGTTACTCACGGTGGTGAAGTCCTGGTGCCCACACTCCTGTCCTTTGAACTTACAGTAGAGCATCATATCCTTCAGGTCATGGCCAACACGCTCCAAGAACTCTCGCATGCTGAAGACCTTGGGTTTGTAGTGCTTGAAATTGGCCTTCTCCCGCAGGGCCTCCAGTACGGTGGGGTCAGCTAGGTGTGGATTAGGGATGTCCAAGTTGACATCGAGCAAGGCCAGCAGCTCCCCAGCATGGTACAGGTCATTGGTGGTGAGGCGGGAAAAGCGGAAGCCATTGAGGTTGCAGACGGTCACGGCGGGGAAGACCAGGCTGTGGGCAACTACTTCATCTACCTTGGTGACATGCTGGTAGGAAAAGTAGAAGGAGATGCGCTCCGAGCTTTCCACCAGCAGCAGGCCCAGGGAGCCCATGAAAGCCACAGCCCAAAGCACGCGGCGGATGGTCAGGGGCCCGTACACAAAGATGTGCCGGATGCCATGGAGGGTGGACGTGTTGGCAAAGATCTGGATGCTGGATGGCTGCAGGCTGCCTTCACTGGTGGTATCCTTGAGATCCATCGGGACCTTCTTGGAATCCTGAAACTGAGTTCAGGTTGGTGAATTTAGAGAGAGGGAGAGTTTTGAATCTCCCTGAATATGCTTAAACCCTTATTTATGAGTGGAGTGGAGTGGGGTAGGGGAGGGGAAGGGGGGGGGGGTGGGGGGGAGGGAGCAGAAGGAGAGAACCAGGCCAGATGCTCTCAGTTTATCCTGGGAGCTCAGCGGTCGCTTGGCAGGGTGAGTGTTTATATAAAATCCATTCAAACTCTACCTCGTTCCTCGGTGCGATAAGGAGGGCTGGTTTTATTTGGGGGAGACACCAAGGTGATGTGGAAGAGATGTGGGTGGGAAGGGAGGGCTTAGCCAATGGAAATAAAGTCCTTCCCCTGCACACACACACACACCACTAGAGACAAGATTAAAAGCAAGCAAGAGAGAATGCTTAAAACAAGTCTGTCAGCAGCTCCCAGCCTGTTAACCAGTGCATAATGCCCTGTGTTAAGCATCTACAGGGATGTCAGCCTGGATGCGCTGATGTTCCGCAGAGCATCAGCACAGCCCACGGCAGGCAGTGAGACTGGCTGGATTTGCTCTATTCCCCCCCACCCCTTGTTCTGGACTCTGGAACCCTGTTCCTTTCCCTGCTCATTCCTTGGCTCTCTCCCTCCTACCCAGCTTCCTCTGATGGGCAGCGTTCCAAATGCCAGCAGGCAGCCTCCTCGGAGACGAAGGAGGGCTGCTGATCTAGGAGCAGGGGAGAGGTATGCAAGAGGCTAAAAAAAAAAAAAACAACCATAATCATAACCACGGAGAGAAGAGATACGCGGAGACAGAAGTCCCTAGATAAAGCTACCATCCACCCACTCCCATGCAGCAGCTTGGGGAGGTGGGGAAGGAGAGTGATTTCTGGTTATGGATGCTAGGCACAGGTAAAAAGTTTCATTTTGTCCTCTTTCTGCCTCTCTTCCAGGGAACCGAATGGCTACAGGCTTGAGGTGGGCAACAGTCATCCCGAAGTGAGCACTCTATTGATTTGTTCCACGGGATGCTTGCCTAAATGGAAGGCGTAGGCTCCAGCCTTTTGCAAGGGGACTGGATCTAAGTGGAGGGATGGGCAGGGAAGTGCCATTCTGTTACTAGGAAAGATCCTTCCTTTTGGGGTTTTGGAAGAATGAGGCTAAGGAGAACAGATCAAAGTCCCGTTATGCTCAGGAAACAAGAAACTGATGTGTATCGCTAGTATTTGGGGAAGTCAGGTTCTCCCTCCCGGCTCCCCCTCATAGCCAGAGATATCGCAACAGGTGGTCCCCCAATCTCCATTAAGTGTCTGGCAGAAGAAGTGGTACCTGAAAAAGAATGTGACAGCTGGGGCTCCAGGTAGGGCTTAATGTACTCAGCTTGCATGTGTGTGTGTGTGTGTGTGTGTGTGTGTGTGTGTGTGTGTGTGTGTTTTCCTAAGGATTTGCCAGATGGGAGCACAGCTGTGGATTGCAGAGAGGGATGAGGCTCTGATTTGACCTCTGGGTTTCCAAAACTCCATTGGCATCAAGTTCCAGCTGGCAAATAGGTGTGCCTTGCTCCATGCCAGGGCTCAAGACTGGGGAGTCAATTTAGACAGTCCTGGCAAAGTGTTCCTACATCCTTGTCACCTCCCAAGGGACAGAGAAACAGAGAGATGAAATAGCCAACCTCTGGCTGCACTGCCAAGCTTAGAAGGAAATACAGGATGCCCTCCCTCCCTCCACTAGCCAACCTGAAACCTTCCCTCCTACCCAGCCTGATATTCCTTCTAGGGGCTTAAGCTTCTCTCAGAGCTGTATCCAAGGCCCGACTCACAGGCTTGGAAAGATGTTTGAGGAGAGAAGAGCAGCTGAGAGTATTTCTCCCCTTGTTTTGATCTGCTTTAGAGTGTCTTGGATCCAATCTGGCCTTTTTTCTGAAGTCAGTCCAAATTTGGGGGTGTTTTTCAGTCATTTTTTGAAGCAGAAAGTGGCATTGTGTGCTCAACGCTTGTTTATTGATGCCAGGTCTACTAATGAGGGTGATAACACCCCCAGCAGGAACCAACCAGGAAACTCTCCCTGTTGGGCCTCATATACACTCCAATAAGACAATGCAATTCATCGCCCCACCTAGCCCATCTCACCCTTGATGCCCGTCTGCAATTTGGGGATTTGTTGTTGTTCAGTCTTTTTATTCATGTCCAACTCTCTGTGACCCCAAGTGGGATTTTGTTGGCAAAGATACCGGGGTGGTTTGTCATTTCCTTCTCCAGCTCATTTTACAGATGAGGAAACTGAGGCAAACAGGGTTAAGTGACTTGCCCAGGCTCACAAGTACCTGAGGCTGGATTTGAACTTGTGAACATGAGTCTTCCTCATTCCTAGCTCTAACCACTGCACCACCTAGCTGCCACTATTTTGGGGGATAGGTCTATTCCTATGGATGTGAATTGAATTTGTCTATCTTCTCCCCTCTCTTGAACTGTAAGTTCTTAGGGGAAACTCCATACTCATTTCTCAATATGATGATTTTCTGTGTTTTAAAACCATATTTATGGTTTTATTAGTACAGGGAAGTTCTGATGGAGAAACTCCTTTTACAAATTCAGATATAGGAAACTCTCTCTAACACTGCAGACCAGCACATCTCTACAGGTATGACCTCAAAAAGCTGACTGGAGCACCTAGAAATAACATGGCTTACCTAGGTTCACCCATTCAGTATTTGTCAGAGGCAGGATTTGAACCCAGGTCTTCAGGTTTATTTTTTTTTTTTCTCTTCACTACATTGCCTTGCTATCTAACATTAGGTGCTGGATAACTTCAGTGGTGTCTCCATTCCTCAGCTCCAATGTTATACATATAGGATTTGTAAGGAGAGTAGTCAAATAGATGGGAAATGTGACTGGATCATGGGTTTAGAATTGGAAGGGATCTTAGAAAAAAAATGTAGTTTTCTAACCCTTTTGTTTTCTAGTGGATAACACTGAGGTCCCTAGACAGGAAGGGACTTGTCCAAAGTAATGAGTAGCTAAGCAAGATTCAAACCCAGACAATCTTGTATAAAATCTAGTGTTCTTTCCAATAGGCCAGGTTAATTTTCTTATCATAAGAATGTCTTTGGGGGGCCTTGAGCAGCTGCAGATCAAAGTTTGGAAAGTATTCCTCTCTGATGTGTGTCTAATTGGTCTTCTCTGACAGCCTGATTGTCTTCTTCCTATCCTCATGGCAATTACCACAGTATCTTCATAATATTTCTTTCCTCTCTCCTTACTTTACTCTTGACTCCAAGATAGAATTCTACCCAGATCAAGAAAATAATGGCTCTCCTGAAGTTGACAGCCACTGGTTCCATAGTTTGCCAAGGCCAATCTGAAAGCCTTATCAATGTGGACAAGATCATTATGAACAAATCACCACCTTCCCTCCCAGCTAGAAAGAAAGAGGATATGCATCCAGGTCTCCAATACAGCCAGGAAGAAGAGACTTTCTCTTTTAGACTATGAAAATTCTCATGGTCCCATGTCCCTGGATGAGTTCTAAAAAACTGGGGTTCAGATGACTCAAGTTTCTTCATCCCAATTTCAGAATTTCAAATTTCCCTCCTCAAATCCCTTACTCGCTTCTGTTTCCCAAAGCATATCCCTTGACTGCTAGATTGTCCAGACAAGTAACCTCTAGAGAGTAGCCTTGCTTTTCATCTAACCTAAAAGATTTAGGAATGAGAGGCAGTGTGGTACAGTGTAAACAGAAGTATCAAACTCTTGGCCTATAGCCCACAAAACCAGAGTTTGGCCAGAACCATATTAAAATGTAATTGGTAAATGTTTAACAAAATAAATAAAACATAAGTAATGTTAATTTGTGATTTTCTGAGTCAATATGCAGCCAGTATTTCTATTTGCATTTGACACCTCTGGTGTGAATAGTGCTGGATTGGACATCTAAGGATCTGGGTTTGAATCTCAACTTTATCACCCATCACTTCACCAAGTCTTCTTCTAACATCTCTGGACCTCAGTTTTTTTTTATCTAGAAAATGAGGAGATTGGATGACCATGACCACTAAGATTCCTTCTAGTTGTAAATTTATAAAATGGGGATGGTAAACCTTTAGAAATAATACAGAAGAATAAGATTATGTTGATGGGCTGAATAAGGGTGGGGTGAATCAAGGGTGACTTCCTGAAGGAATTCTTACCTCCTGATTTAATGAGTATCCGAGGAATGAGAGCTGGAAAGGACCTCAGACTGAGATCACTTAGTTTAACTCCCTTATTTTGAAAACTAGACAACGGAGGCCTAAAGAACTTCCCCAAATTCACAGAAGTAGTAGGGCCTTTGACCCTAATCCAGTGATGATCTTTCTGCTATTAGATGGCTGTGGCCAGGTGAGTTTGGGGAACAAAACTTTTTTTTCATTCACTTGGTGTTACAAAGGTTCTGGAAGAAGGAATTTAGGAGTGGGAGGAGTAGAATTATCACTTCTCACAAGATCACAGGTAATCCTTTGACTCTATATGATCATTGGGACGGCCCACTCCCCCTCTGACGTTCCTAGGCCCAACTCCTTTCTCTTTTCTTCAAATTCATAGACCCCAAGTCAAGAACACTTGTTCCAGGGTCAAGCCAAGACAATTTAATCTCTCTTCCATCTAACATCCATTTAAATACTTGAAACCCTGCTAGCACATCTCGCCTTCCATCCTACCCCATCCCCAAATCTTCTCTTCTTCAGGTGAAGAAACCTTAGTTCTTTCTTCTGATCTGTGTGTGACATAATCTAGAAGTCATCTACAACCCTGGTCACCTACCTCTGGATACAATCTAGCAAGTAAAACGTCTTGTTGTTCAGTCACATCTGACTCTTCATTACCTCATCCGGGATTCTCTTGGCAAACACACCAGAGTGCTTTGCCATTTCCTTCTCCAGCTCATTTTACAGATGACATACTGAGGTAAATGGGGTGAAGTGACTTGGCCAGGATAATACAGCTAGTAAGTGTCTGAGGACAAATCTGAACTAGGGAACATGAGTCTTCCTGACTCCAGGCCTTACACTCTACCCACTGTGCCACATAGCTTAACTTAAATGGCAGCCCCAAACTAGACCCAAATGAGATCTGGCTGGGGATAAAACAGTATCAACCCATTAGCCTGGTAACCTCTTACTAGCATAATACTGGCTTTGATCACATTATATTTTCTGTCTGCCAAATCACACTGTTGAATTATGTTGAGCCAGCATGCCTACTATAACCCACAGAACTGTTTCAGACATGGCACTTAAGTCAGACCTCTGGTTTTGCCTTCACATCCCAGGTTCAAGCATAAAAGATTTCCATATCCCTGGGAAATCTCCCTGTCATGGTCAGTCTTTCTGCTGATTCTCAATCAATGAATGACCCTAGTGGGATCAAATATTTGCAGAAGGTTCTGAGACAAGCAGAAGGAAATTTGGATCTGAAATTAAGTCTGAAATACAGGATATTTTAAGAGGAATGCAGTTTTATTACTGTCTAAGACATATGGTAATTCAAGCTAATGGTTCATAAAGAGTTTCCAAGAAGTATTACTTTAGGTCCGTTTTAATGAATAGATAAGACTCATTTGTAATTAGCAGCAACCATTTACATACAAATAACTCCTCCAAGTCCTTAAAAAGAGCTTATACTCTTCTCTAGGTTAAACATTCCTTTTAGCAATCTAGTTTGGAATATTCATTTGTTTAACAGACCCAATCTTCCCAAGCAGTTTACTTCTAGTCTTCTAGTCAGCTTTGACCGGTAACTAACTGTGTGACCATAGACAAGTAACCTAACCTCTCTGGGCCTCAGCTTCCTCCTCTGTATTTTTGTTGCTATTCATCCCACTGAGGGTTTTGTTGGCAAAGATATTGAAGTGGTTTGCCGTTTCCTTCTCCAGCTCATTTTACAGATAAGGAAACTGAAGCAAATGGGGTTAATAGACTTGCCCAGGGTCACACAGCTTGTGAGTGTCCAATGCCAGATTTGAACTCAGAAAGATGAATCGCCCTGATTCCAGGCTGGCGCTCTGTGCTCTATGGCGCCACCTAGCTGCCCTTCTCTGTATAATCAGGTATTATATCTCTAAGGTCCCTTCCAGTTCTAAAATTTGACTCTTCTGACTCTAGTCCTGGTCAAATGAGCACAAATTCCATTGCTGTGGCGTCCCTGTTAAATTGGGCATTGTTGTAACCAATGCCACATCAAGGGCATACTCTGGGGTTCTTAGTTCTTATTCCTCAGCACCTCCAGGATTAGTGTACCCTCTGATCCTTTGCTTCTGTCCTGCTGCCAAACAGTCCTCTGCAGCCATTACCATCCAGGAGAATTTCTATATGACCCCATACTTCATGCTTTGTCCTCAAATAGCTTCCCCTACCTCACTGTTGGATTGTCTCCCATTCTTTCACAGCCCAGGACTCCATGGTTCCCCTGTCTATGATCTATCCCTGGGACACATGACAAGAGAGAATCTGTCTGGAAGAACTGAGATGCTTAATAATGACAGAGCATTCTAGAAGCCAGCTATTCATACCCCCAACCCTTGGACCTCGGCAGTACAGGAGGGATGAGCTGGTTGTACTAGGCAGAGAGAGACAAGTTGGTTCAGTCTTCCCAACTCCCACATATCCTTGTGGCAGAGCAAACAGAGCAGGATAGCTCTTCACACCCAACTATTTCCCAAAGACCCAGCCATGGAAATTCATTTCTCTTGAACCTGAGCAGAGCTAGAACTAGGGATAGGCAAGCTGCCTAGGGGACAGCATATAGGGGGCACAACAGAAGACACCATCATAGTGCTTTTCATAAATGTGCATAATTTTAATGTGAGGAAAATCCTGCTCTCAGGATATTTATTTCTGTGAACCATCAAGTCATATCTGTTGTCAAGAGAATACAAAGCATGCCAGCCATGGGAGACATAATTTTCAATGTGTCTAGGCACACAAAGGCCTTATCACAACTCTGAGCCTGAGATAACATCCCAGGAAAATCAAGAAGCTTACATAGGCAGTGTTGTGTAATGAGACAACACTGGATTTGGTGTCAAGAAGACCTAGGTTCTGATTCTGCCTCCTATCCAAACTCCCTTAGGATCACAAATAACTGAACCTCTCTGAGCCTTTTTCTTCACCTGTAAAATGAGGATAATAAAAATTGTGATCCTACTCCAGTGGTCTTTGTCTAAGGCTCAAATGAGATTACATAAAGTACTTTACAATCTTAAGGTGCTGCATAAATGCCAGCTATTATTGTTATTATTCTCACATCAAAATTCTGAAGAAAGCCAATGTGGTGGTTTCTTCCCTCTCTTCCACCAATGTGTAGAGAGGTCAGGAACAGCTGATCTATAGGCTATTAGAGCTGGACAAAGTCTCCACCATTGTCCTTTTCAGGGTGATTCTGCTAGCTCTCCCTTGGGCTTCCAGCAAGGGAGAAAGGGGCATTTTTTTTTTCCCTCTTCTCCCCCATTCCCAGAAGCAACAGTGGCTACAACTTGAGCATATGGTAGTGAGAACATGTGCTGACCTAGGCAAGCTTGAAACTGGATCTCAGATTCCTGGGCTGCCTCTTTTATTTTATATTTCATTGTCTATACGTGGGTCATGGGGCTTCAACTTTAAGCAGTGGAGGAAATAATAGCTGTCCAATACTTGATATCTACTTTGTATATTGGGGAAAATAAATAGCTGTCCAATACCTGATATCTACTTTGCATATTGGGTACATACTCTAGAAAGAAACTTGTTTATCTCTTTTATGGGAGACTCTAGATAAGAGACTCTAGATAAGAGGCATATGTTCAGCTTTGTTTATAGAGATTTTCCCTGGAGATCTACTCTAAGGTGAGGCATTATGAACTAGAGAAGTCAAGGAAAACCTGATCCCCTCTCTTTATGGTCAAGCTCCCCCCAGGACTGAAACTAATTCATATGAGTTTAGGTCCCTTTTTTGCTCCTTTTCTGGGAAGGTCCTTCCCTCCCTCACGGTTAACATAAGAATTTTCAGTAAAGCTGTTGGAAGCTCTTTCTGAAAATCTTTGAGGTTCAGAGATTGCATGCAAATATAGTTGAAGCTCACAGGGTATATTCCTTAAAAAATTTAAGGCAGAATTCAGATTGAATCTTTCTTACTTCCCCAGGATTTCAGTGATGTTTTATTTTTACTTCTGATTGATCTGCACCCAGAAGTGACTCCCAACACTAGAGCTTTAAATTTTTTTGGTATCACTAACCTCTGTCATATTAAAGATCTTGGAGGGGAAAAAAAAAACCCCTCCAGTGGAGTTCTCTATTTAAAGGGACCCTGCTGTGATTTCTTTTTCAAATCAAAGAGGACTTTGTAATGTGAATAATCGCCGCCTAGTTTATAGTTTAGGAAGGTAAGGTTTTCTTCTTTTGTTTTTTCTCGAAGTAAGACTGAATAATAATAATAATACATAATAGTAGTAGTTGTAGAAGTGACATTTACATAGGATTTGAATATGTTTACAATGCTTTGCATATATTAGAGTTTGATGCCCACAACAATCCTAGGAGATATGTGCTATTAGTGTCTTCCCTTCACATGTAAGGAAACTGAGGCCCAGAGAAGTTAAGTAACTTACCTAGGGTCACACAGTTACTTATTGACATGAGGCAGGATTTGAAGCCAAAACTCCCTGACTCTAAGCCCAGCAATCACTCTGCCTAGTCCCACTGGCTCTGATGGATCATAACATCATAGATTAGAGGAGGAAGGACCCCAAGATGCTTTCTAATACAACCCCTAGATATTTCTAATGAAGAAAGTGAGGCCCAGAGTTAAGTGAGTAATTGCTCCAGGTCACAAAGTCAATCAGTGGCAGAGCAGGGAATGATTCAACAATTAAGGTCCCTTCCTGGAACATATCTGGGTGTTAGATGATACCCTTACAAGTCAGTTGAGTCATCAAATAACAGTAAATAGAGAATTCAAAGGAATCTCAGAGGATTTCAAACCTTTCAGGGACACTTTTCTTCATAATCTTTTTTTTTTAATAAATTGACTTAATTTTAATGCCAGGAAACCCAAAAGGATAAGGCTGATAAAGACCTTAGAAATCCAACCCTTTTGTTGTATAGAGAAAAGAACTGAGGCCCAGAGAGAACTAGTGATTTTCCCAAGGTCCCACAATGAGTGAGTTGAGGTTCTGAGATTTAAGGCCAAGTTTCCTGACCGCATATGCATTCCTCTGCAGGTGAAGTACTCAGCATTGCAGCCTATGTGAGAGATATCCTACTCAGGCAGAATCCAGACTGCTTGTGAAGGTGAGCAGATCAGGACATTTGGAAGGCGGATCCAGCTAAGTGGGACTCCATTTCTTGGTTGGGGGGGGACTTAATTTTTCATTCCACTCTTCTCAGAAAGTGAAACATTCTCCCACCTGCCCAACTTCAGGAAAAACCTTACTTAGATACCTACTAAGGGGGGAGGAGGAAGAAAGGAAATAAGTATTTATATAGCACATACTATGTGCCAGACATTGGGCTAAGTGTTTTACAAATATTATCTCATTTGATCCTCACAACCACCTGTGAGATTGGTGCTATTATGATCACCAGTTTACAGATGGAGAAACTGAGGCAGATGACTTGCTTAAGGCCATATAGCCAGAAAGTATCTGAGACTGGATTTGAACTCAGGTTTTCCAGGGCCAATGCTCTATCCACTGTGCCACTTAGCTATGGGATACTGGGAAAAATCACTTGACTTCTCTGCCTCATTTTACAGATGAGGTAGTTGGGCTTAATGGATTCTGAGGTCTCTGCTAGCTCTAAATCTCCACTCCTTTCCCTTCTTTCTCCTCTTTTTCTTTCCTTTAATCTCTCTGATCCTCTGAAGAGGGGGGAAGAGAGAGCAAGCCATGAAACCACGTCTTTGGCTCCTACCTTTCTTTCCCCCTCAAAGTCAAGGGTCCATGCAACACATTCAGGCTCCCAAGGCCATTGGATAACAAACAAGGTTTCAACAACAACTTTATTAAAACAGCCAATGATATGCAATTCCATGCTTTAAAGGGGGGGGGGGGGGGGGATTTAAGAAAAGATAACATTAAGGCCAGAGGAGTTTGTAGCTGCTCGGATTCTTTATAAATGGAGCTTCTTCTCCCTCTTGTGTCTCAAATCAGTGGTTGCAAGCGTCTCCCTTCTTAGAAGAGAATTCAGGGCTTTACGTGATGGCATCATCCCCAGTTGCTTTGCTAAGCCTATCATCCCAACGTCCAAAAGCTCCCCTTCTGTTTTCCATCCAGCCCCCACTATGCCGCTTGCTCTATTCCTTTCTGTCCATTAATAAGGATGATTTTGATTATGTCAATAATAATAATAATAATGGCTAACGTGTATATAGCTTTTTAAGGTTTGCAAATTGCTTCACTAAGATTAGCTCATTTTAATTCTCAGAACAGCCCTAGGAGGTGGTTCTATTATTGTCTCCATTTTACAGATGAAGAAACTGAGGCAGGCATAGGTTAAATGACTCGCCAAGGTCAGACAGCGACTAAATGTCTGAAGCTAGATTTGAAGTCAGGTATTCCTGACTCCAGATCTAGCACTCTATCCACTGCTCTACCCTAGTTGCCGTAAACTCTTTGAGTATGTACCACTCAGGTGCCCATCTCCCTGTGCATCTATCAGCTGCAACCTCAAGGCCTATCATTTTTTATCTTTATCTCATTTTTATATATTTCCCCTAAGCTAGAAATATTTATAATCGAGACATATGTGTGTATATATATATCTGCATAAATGTACATATATATGTGTTTATATAATACATATACATATATGTGTGTGTATATGTGTGTATATATGTGTATATATATATATGTGTATGTGTGTGTGTGTGTGTGTGTGTGTGTGTATAGATAGCTAGCTAGCTAGATAGATAGATAGATATGATTCTAGTTGAGCGTCCCCAATCTGAGGACAGTAAATTAGGCCAGCTTTGTGACCTCAATCTTCTGCTCCCCTCCTGGCAGACATCAAAGTTTCCCTTGGAGAAGAGTAGATGAAATTCTAGAGATATCTATTCATGCCTCCCTGGAGGCTGCCTTTAGACAAACCTATTTGGACATAAATATGACCTACATCAGCAACGCCCACATATAAACATACACACATATACATACCCTACACAAGTATTTATTTTTTTCTTCCTGTCACTTCCCCTTCCAATTGAACAAATAAAAAAAAAAAACCTCCCACATAAATACACTTAGCCTAATAAACAAATTCCTACACTGTCTATGTCCAAAAATCCTTGTTTTATTCTGCATTTTTTTGAGCCTACCACCTCTCCGTTAAGAGGTGGGTAGCATGCTTCATCTTCAGTCCCCTGGAATCTGACTTGTCACTGCACTGTTCACAATTGAACTCAGTTCTTTCTGACTCCATCTTCATCCCATCTACCATACCACACTACCTCTCCACTCCTTTCCAGCTCTGACATGCTATAATTCTAATCATTGAAACTATAAAGTAATTAAGACTGACTTCTATATGGGGCGTCAAGAAATCATCTCTTCCATGTCCATTGATTGACTAGAGAAGGAGACGAGTAAATACTGACCAAAATATGGGTGGCAGGCATCAAACCTAATTTGAAAAACAAACGCAAACTTGGCATGGAGGAGATCTCATTCTGGGAAAAAAAAATTATCAGGCAATTGAGGTAGAAACAGATCGAGATAGAGTGCAAGCAATTACAAGCATGGCTGTACATACAGACAAGGGAGGTGTGCGGAAAGCTCTAGGCATGTTTAATTAACTTGGTTGGGAAAGCCACAGTGAGTCTGGCATGGAAAGCAGAGGCATTTAAGGCCTTCACTCAAAAGTGTTGAACAGTGTGTCTGGCCTTTTTCCTCAGTTGGAACTGAAAAACATTGATTAAAGGGATACTGGGGGGTGGAGAGGAAAAGAGTATTTTGGCTATTTGTAGGAAGTCCTTTTCTATATAGTAAATTGTCAGGAGGGTCACCTATGTTTGTGTGCCTATAAATGGTGTGGGGAAACATGGTGCTTCATCTTGACTTTGTGCACCTTGCTACACCCCTTGTCTCTGCCCACATCCCAGGTTGATACCTTACTATATAACTCCCTATACATATAGACCCTAGGGAAAAAAATAGGCAAGGAGGGAGGAGGAGGAAAGGAGTTATCCATTGAGGTTAAAGTCATTCTCTGGTCTACACCATACACATCCTTACTCTGATACCCTAAGCTAGGTGGTATAGGGCATAGAGCATTAGACTCAGAATCAGGAAGATCTGAGTTCCAATTTTCCCTCATAGGTGAGCTAGTTGTGTGACCCTAGGCAAGTCACTGAACTTCTCTGATCTCCAGTTTCCTCATTTGTAAAAGGGGGAAGTAATAATAGCACATATACTTATATAGCAGCTACATAAAGGTTAGCTATTGTTAAATACAACCATATTCTAAATGGGATTGGGGATTATTGTTTAAAAACTGTAAGTGGCCTTAAAGGTCATCTAGTCCAACTCCTATATTTTACAGATGAGGAATTGGAACCCACAGAAGATACAAACATTAATAATAATAATAACTAGAATTTATATAGCACTTTATGGTTTTTAACTCACTTTACTACTTGGTCATCTTATCCTCACAAAATCCCAGGCAGGTAGGTGCTATGGTTATCTTCATTTTGTAGATGAGGAAACTGAGGTGGACAGAAGCTAAGTGATTTGCCAAGAGTCACACATCTAGCAAGTACATGAGGCCAGATTTGAACTCAGGTCTTCTTGACTCCAAGTCCAATGCTTTTTCCATTGTGCCACTTAGCTGCAAGGTTAACCAATTTGCCCAAGGCAACATTGATAATAAGTTACAGCTTGAGTAGGTTCTCATACTGCAAATCTGCCAGTCTTTCCACTGTACCTCTGAGCCATAGGTGGAATGGGCTTCTTATAGGAAAGGGCCAGTATGGAGGACAAAGGAATCATAGTACTGTAGCTTTAGAGCACAAAGCAACTTTAGGGGTCATCTAACATAGCTCTCTCATTTTACAAAGGAGGAAGCAGAAGCCCAGAGACGTGAAGTAACTTGCTCAATGTCACACAGATAGTCAAGTGGCAGACCAGAGATTCAAACCCAGCTTCTTTGGCTCCAAATCCAGCACTCTTCTCCCTACATATTAAAGTCAATCATCAGGACCTCATCTAAATAAGAAGCAGTTTGAAGGACTGCTATCTAGTCGTGAACATATTTTACCTCATTTCTGTACTATCCAAATAACTCCCCATCATCCTTTTGCCAGTGGTCATCTTCCCTGATTTTCTGACATTCAGCTGATTTGGGCAAGACTGCTTGGTCTGAGTAAAAATCAGACAGGGTAAACCGAAGGTTGTGCTGAATCAATCCAGAGGTCAACGAAACACTAAATTCAAAGGACAAAGTAGAGTCTGGCTGCAAGGCTTTAAAAGCACAGTACAAAAGAAAGGAAGTCAGCCAGGGTGAATGTCCTATCGTGGAAAGGAAGGGGCAGGCTTTAGTGCTTTGCCGTGTAGATTTCTCTTTCCAAAAAAGGTAAGTGTTCTTTCACAGAAGGCGAAATAGGAAGCCCCATCCTTTATCCAATTCCTCCATAGCGATTGTTAGGGAACAAAATCTAAACCGTTTCTATGGAACCTGAGGGCACAGCTATCCCAGGCTACTCTGGAATGGTGCCAGGACTCAAGAGCCGGATGTCACAGACTAACGAGACTTGTTGAGGAAAACATGTGCTGTGTACCACCTGTTGCCTTCCCAGAGGAGCTGGCAAGCTAGCTGCCCACAAATATCAATGGATCTGATACCACTGCAGTTGTGATGTCTTTCTATGGCCAGATCGACCTCCCTTGCCCATTCATTTTGACTAGAAAGCTCTGATCAGGCTAGTCCTAATGCACCTACGACATCAGCAGGGTTTTCTCTTTTCCGATATTCAGTCTGAATTTATCCTCAGAGCCTTCCACTATTCATGGCCCCACCTCTTTCACTGCTATCTCCATAGACTAGTTACACTATGTGCTAAGACCACCATCAAAGGGGAACCCACTGCCTCCTGAAGCAGCCCATTTCACTTTTGGACATCTCTAATCATTAGGAAGGTTTTATCGATATCAAGCCTAAATCTGACTCTCCCCATCATTCCCATCATTCCCACCTCTCCTCTTCAGGACCAAGAAAAACAATTCTAATCCCTCTTCCATGGGGCAGCTTTTCAAGTATGAGGAAATTGCTATCACATGTCTCTTAAATCTCTTCTCCAGACTAAACATCCCTAATTCCTTCAGATGACTCCTGGGCTGAGGAAGATTTAACTAAGGTTTTCTTTAGTCTTCCTCAGGCTATACTCTTGACTTTTGGTACTTTCTCTACTATACCACAGAAACCACCTCACCCTGGATGTTCACACAACCTCTGTACTCATCACATTGACTATACACACTGCCCTGGCAGCCCCTTCCTCTCATTGGTTGGTTCCTCCAAGAACCTCCATATTAAGGGAAGTGCCCAGCCCCACCATGTCTTCATTCCTCTCCAGGTTCCACTTCTGACTCCTGATTAACTCTGGACTTTCTCAGCCACCCCCAGCACATACTTCTTTCCCTACCCCCAACTCTTTTTAACTTAATTTTATGGAATTCCCCCCCTCAAGTATGTAAACTCCTTGAGGGCAGGAACTATCTCTTTCTGTTTGTACTCAGTGCTTAACACAGTGCCTGGCTGGCACATAGTAAGTGCTTCATAAATACCTGTTGGCTTGACCTAAAAGAATGAGGTCTCTTCTGGTTAATAATAATAGTAACTAACATTTAAATAGTGTTTATTGTGTGTCAGGCACTGTGCCAAGAGCTTTACAATTATCTCATTTGATCTTCACAACAACCTTTTGAAGCAAATGCTATCATTATCTCCATTTTACAGATGAGGAAACTGAGTCAAACAGAGCTCAAGTGACTTGCCTAGGGTCAAAGCTAGTAAGAGTCTGAGGCCAGATTTGAATTCAGGTTTTCTTGACTGCAGGCCCAGTGCTCTATCCACTGCACCATTGAGAAAGCCCCATGCTGTCCATTTAAAGGCAATATTTAGCAGAAAACTTCTTTCAGTTTGACTTGACTTCCTGGGAAAGATCTCAGTCCTTGTTTCTGACCTCAGTCTCTCCTGTCTTGACAATGTCTGGTTTTCTCCACTTCCAACCTTGCTTTTTAGTGATGCATCTCTACTTGATCCAGCATTGACTTCCTCATGAAACTCATGACCTTACCTGGCACAGTTCGCATACTTTCATGAAATGTCTTAGTCCTCATTATCTACTTGTGTCTCCTCCTGACCCCTATTTCTTACTCATTCCAACCTTGACAGGAATTACCCAGTACCTATTGCCATCTTTCCTGACCAAGTATTTGCTAAATGTTCTTGTAAGTGTCCAGGCACGACACTTTCCCATTGTCCCAAATCTTCTACCATGCTTCCACATTTCCATGGCCAGATCCTGGTAACCTGACTTCTCATGATCTGTAGCTCATGGAGATATTTCCAAGGTTTTGCCAAGTCAATCTCTGTCCAACCTTGGAAAACTTCTTTCTGGTAGGAATATCCTTCATGTGCATATAAAGCAACCTTAGAGAAGAGAATGGTGAGGTGAGCACAGGCAGGAACAGAATGAGCAGACTGAGTATTTTCCTTGTATAATGGAGAGTGAATTGACCTATAAGGGGTATATCAGGAAGTGTGCCCCTGGATCTGTATTGGAAGTTTATAAAGACATCGGTGACTCAGCATCTGGGTGTGTCACGGATGATAAACTCCCACTGTCTCCTCACCATGGCCTACTCTTCTACCATCTCCAAACCCCCTAAACCTCACTCTCCACCCCTAGCTCTGATAACTGTATAGTTTGCCTTATCTCTCTTGGGCCTAGGCCTCAATACAATTTTCCATCTCCTTGCCATGCCCCCAGGCATATCCCTACATGTGTACCCTTCTTGTCTACCTTTTTCCAGCGTCCCTTTATATATTTATATATATTCTCTCCCTCTCTCTCTCACACACACACACATACACATACACACACACATACACACATTCTCTCTCTCTCTGTACACATATATTATATATACTTAGATGTATATATATATATTTATACATGTAAGTATATATACATGTATATTTATACATATAAATATATATTAAATATTCCATTAGAATATAAACTACTTGAGGTCAAGAATTGTCTTATTTGCTTGTATTTGTATTCCCAGTGCTTAGCACAGTGCCTGACACTTAATAAGTACCTAATAATTATTCTATCTATCTATAAACTCACTGATTTCTTCTGGTCATGTGCTAAAAGAACTTGGCATTTTGGTATGTCATAGAAAATGCTGGATAGTTGTATAGTTTCTTCCCTGTCCCATTCCAGCATCAGGAGTTTGGGAAAACTAGGCAGGGAAGCAGGTGATATGTCAATTTAAAAATAGGACAAATTACAGTTTGTCTTCTTACTTTGAACTGTCTAGAGTCTTCATGTAACTCCACAAAATATAGTTAGGATTGAGAAAAAGCTAGCCCATTTCCAATCTGTATCATGATGATTGTGCCCACCTAGCAACTATAGCATGGCACAAAATGAGTAAAACTTCTATTAAATCCCAGGCTGACCTCTTCACTTCTGTGTTTCCTTTCCTGAGTATGTAATCAAACAGCATTATTAGAGTGCCTATGTCCTGGCTGGGATGTGGCCTTGTGAATCCGAGAGGTCTAGAGGTCCAGGATCCACTTATTGAAGTTGGTTGGCAGAAAGAAACTTCTCAATTGGAGAAGATGACAGTGAGCTGTTTGGACAGTACAGGGGTGAGGTGAAATATGTCTGCGCCTAAATGATAGTATTTCAAACTATTTCCAATTTAGATGAGGTTTATATATCAGCATCATAATATACTATAAAAGTAGTTATAAGTTAAATTGATGAAATCTGTTTTACGTCATTCTGCCAATGTGTATTTTGAGTGTTCTGTTCTTTTTTTTTTCCAAGTGAAAATTTTTAAATTCATTTCCAACTACATGTAAAAACAACTTTTAACATTCTTCAAACATTTTTTTGAATTTCAAATCCTCTTCCTCCCTCTTTCCCCTCCCCATTCCTTGAGAAAATAAGCAATTTGACAGAGTATACTTGTGCAGTCAGGCAAAACATATTTCCATATTAGCCATGTTGCAAAAGAAAACATAGACAAAAAAAGCCCCAACCCAAAATCAAGAAAATTTTTTTAAAAAAGTATATTTTCATCAGCATTGAGACTCTATCAGTTCTTTTTCTAGAAGTGGATAGCATTTTCATCCTAAGTCCTTCAGAATTGTCTTGGATCATTTTATTGCTGAAAATAGCTAAGTCATTCGCAGGTAATCATTATACAATATTACATTTGCTATATACAATGTTCTCCTAATTCTACTCACTTCACTTTGCAATAGTTCATAAAACTCTTCCCAGTTTTTTCTGAAACCATCCTACTCATCATTTCTTATGGCACAGTAGTATCCCATCACAATCATATACCACAACTTGTTTAGCTATTTCTCAGTTAATGGGCGTCCCCTAAATTTCCAATTCTTTGCCACCACAAAAAGAGCTGCTACAATTTTTTTTTAATTTTGGGGAGGATACAAACTTAGTAGTGGTATTGCTAGATTGAAGGGTATTCACACTTTTATAGCCTTTTGGACATAGTTCCAAATTGCTCTCCAAAATGATTGGATCAGTTCACAACTCCACCAACAACGCATTAGTGTCCCAATTTTTCCATATACCCTCCAGCACAATATTCTTTTTCTGTCATGTTAACCAATCTGATAGGTGTGAAATAGTACCTCAGAGTTATTTTAATTTGCATTTCTCTAGTCAATAGTGATTTAGAATATTTTTGCCTATGACTAGAGATACCTTTGATTTCTTCTTCTGAAAATTGCCTGTTCATATCCTTTGACCATTTATCAATTGGGGAATGACTCATATTCTTCCCAATTTGACTCATTTCTTTATATATTTGAGAAATGAGGCCTTTATCATAGACACTTGCTGTAATTTTTTCTCAGTTTCCTGCTTTCTTTCTAATCTTTTCTGTATTGGTTTTGTTTGTGCAAAACTTATTTTTAATTTAATGTAATCAAAATTATCCATTTTACATCCCATAGTGCTCTCTAGCTCTTCTTTGGTCATAAATTTTTCTCTTATCCATTGGTCTGACAGGTAAAATATTCTATGCTCCCCTAATTTGCTTACAATATCACCCTTTATAAGTCATGTACTCATTTTGACCTTATCTTGGCATACACTGTGAGATGCTGGTCTATACCTAGTTTCTGCCAAACTGCTTTCCAGTTTTCCCAGCAGTTTTTGTCACATATTAGGCTCTGGGAAGAAGAGGGCACTGTCTCAAGTTTCAGGTTGTTCATGCTGCTGTTTTCAGAGTTAGTTCTGTAAGTTTTTGGTTCTTCCAAGGTGGTATTGTAAGAAAGATTTTAGGGGGTTAGGCTTCCATAGCAGGATAAGAAATTCCAGGATCTTGTGGATAGTCCCTCAACCAATCAGAAAGTACTCCAAACTTTACTATAAACAACTAGTTCTTAAGAAAGAGCCCTAGAGGTTAAACCGGTGGCAACCAGCCGGGTTCAAGGACAGGGCTTCGACAGGGCAAAGATTTTCTCCACTGTGCTTGCTTAATGAGCTTATTGAATATGAATTGACACACTCCAAGGGTGGAGATAGCTGCCATTTTTGAGCATGGGACCCATGAAGGGGGCAGAGTTCAACAGAACATGAAAGAACATGTGATGGGCTGACCAGGAAGGGTGTAACTCAGATGAACTAGACCAATAGGAGTCCTGATGGGTGGAATATGGATCTTGCTAACTTAAATAACAATTTAAAAGTTGATTTTACCACTGAACCAGTGCCCACCTGCTGCAAAAGTGCATTGTGCCCACTTTTCCAATGAGAAGCATAATAAAGACTTTCCTTCACTCACTCACTGTAGTAGATTTTTGTTTCAGATTTTTCTAACCAGTATGATCTAAGGTGAGATATGGTCACTGCTTTCCTGACCCAGGCCCCTCTGTGAGTGACTACAAGCACTATTCTCTGCCCTAAAACTGTGACTAGGGTCCCTGTTCCCCTGCAATTGCAAGGGACCCAGAAGCACATATGGGCAATGCAACAGAGTTCTGAACCAAGTGCCAGGGTCCCCTGTAATCTCCCTCTGACCAGTTGTCCACCCGCCTTACTAAGTGTGGACTAAAGGCTCCCAAAGCCACAGCCACCACTTATGCAGCACCCCCAAGGCCCATGCTAGCTTGGCCTACACTGCACTGTGCTCCAGGCCTGATCACCACCCCACGAGATAGACCTTTTCTGCTGACCTCCTAAGTTGTCTTGGGCTGGAAAATCATTTCACTCTGACCTTTTGTCAGTTCTGCTGCTCCAGAATTCAATTTGAGATGTTATTTTAAAGTTATTTGAAGGAAAATTTGGGAGAGCTCAAGTTGAGTCCCTGCCTTTACTCCACCATCTTGGTTCTATCTGTTCTGTTCTTTTGTATTATTTTCTATGTAAGAAATCAATAGAAGTCCTGTATTTAATGTACATCAAACAGGGAGTTCCTTTCTAATTATCCTTTTTGGGGAGGCACTAGACATGAGCCACAAACTAACCCTTAAGAAATTTTACCTTGGCTTGACAGGATATACTGGAGAAGTCAGAGACTAACAGAGAGACCAGGTACAATTGTTATAGTGTCCAGGTAGAGCTAATGGGGACCTAAATTAGGATGGTAGCAAGACAGTGATCAGACTTTGTGATGAATTAGCAGGAAAACAGAAGTGTTTCCAAGGAGGATTGAGTTTTAATATATTGAGATTGAGGTGGGTACAGAATGTCTAGGTAGAGATGTCCAGTGGACAGTTAGAATCAGAGGGTTGGAGCAGAGGGGAGAGATTGGGGCTAGATCTGTAGATCTGGGACTCTTCTGCATGGAGAAGAATACATAAATGGTGTAATTAAATCTTTGATAGTGAACAAGATTGCCAAGAAAGAGTGTAGAAGGAGAAAAAAGATAGTTGAGGAAGAACAAAGCCTTTGGCTACACTCACACTGAAAAAGGTCAGGAAGATAGCAGGGGGAAAAGAAGAGTGCAGTGTCACTCAATAAACTCCAGTGACTCCCTATTGCCTCCAGGGGCAAATACAAAGTGTTCTGTTTGGCATTCAAAGTCCTTCATAACTTAGCCCCTCCTACCTTTACAATCTTCTTGCACATTACTCCCCAACAGGTTCTCTACTATCCAGTAACAATGGCCTCCTAGCTGTTGCTGAAGAAGACCCACTTGCTCCAGGTTATCCCCTCTGTCTCACTGTCCCTCCTCAGCTCCACCTTCTTACTTTTCTGACTTCCTTTAAGCCCCAATTAAAATCTCACCTTCTACAGAAAGCCTTCCCTAACCCTCTTAATTCTAGTTCCTTCCTTCTGTTAATTATTTCCTATTTATTCTGTATATAGCTTGCTTTGTATATATTTATTTGCACATTTTCTCCTCCATTAGATTGTGAGCAAGGATTGTCATCTGCCTCTTTTTGTATCCCCAGGGCTTAGCACAGTGTCTGACACATAGGTACTTAATAAATGTTGACTGATTGATTGTCATAGAGAAGCCAATGGAGGCGATGGTGTGAGCAAGGATAAAGTGGTGGTCAGATTCTACAGAGAACCCAAAGAGAAAGAGGGCTGGGAAAAGATATTAAATTTGCCAACTAACAGGCCATTGGAGACCCTGGAAAGAGCAGTTTCAGTGGCTTTTCATGTAGTATCCTTAAGAGTAAAGTGGGGAAAAGTAAGCCCAGTACACACAGTAGAATACTATGAGAATAAACTGGTTGGAAACTGATTATTGATGATTGGATTGGTTGTGAATGTTTTCAGGCAATGAGTATCTTATAAACCTAAAAAAAGACTGTTAAAATAATATTAAAAATTAAAGACATATCAATTAATTTATGACCATAGCTTACCAACTGTTGAGACCTGAAGAAATAGGTATAATGCAAAAAATCTGAAACTTTTACAATTTTCTACTTTAGTATTATTTTCTTAGTAATGATAATTGCCATTGGATATAATGGGGGTGGGGAATCTGCAGCCGCAAGGCCACATGTGGCCCTCTAGGTCCTCAGGTGCAGCCCTTTGACTGAATCCAAACTTTACAGAACAAATCCCCTTAATAAAAGGATTTGTTCTGTAAAACTTGGACTCAGTCAAAAGGCCATACCCAAGGACCTGAAGGGCCACATGTGACCTCAAGGCCTCAGCTCACCCCTGGGACATCCTATTAGTAGATATATCTGAATTGTGTATATGTGGATTAAAACTTCATAGCAAATCCATTATTTTACTTTGTATTCTATTATCAAATTAATCCTATCAGTTGGGAAAGGAGTATGGAAAATAAAGGATATATCTGTTTTCTCCTTGGACTAGATTGTTCAGGCCTGAAGTACAAAGTTTTTTACATTGAAACCTCATTAATTTTAAGATTAAAAGTCAAGTTATTCTGGTGTCATAAAAATTGATGATTTTGCAGGAAATACATATGCTCTTTAATAGTGTATTTAGTCTTATACTGTGTCATTTCAAAGTTTCTTATCAATCCATGAACATTTATTATGTGCTTGACACTGGGTATATAAGGACAAGAATGAAGAGATCCCTATAGGCAAGGAATTTACATACTAATGAGAGGAGACAGGAAGGCTGTGGCTATAAATATATAGATTGCTAGGCAGGTAGATCGATGTATAAACATATATGTGTATGTATTTATATACGCAGATATTAGTTTAAATAAATGTATAAGTAAATACAAAGCAATAGATACAAGGTAGGCAGCTAGGTGGTGCATAGGCCTGGAGTCAGAAAGACCTGAGTTCAAATTTGCTTTCAGACATTTGCTAGCTATGTGACCCTGGGTAAATCATTTAGTTTATGTTTGCCTGTTTCCTCATCTGTGAAACATGTATGATATACCTACTTCCCATGGATATGGTGGAAGGAAAATTAGGTATTTATAAAGAGCTTTGTAAATCTTAAAGTGCCATATAAATGCTTTGTTGTTATTGAATCATTTCAATCATGTCTGACTCTCCATGACCCCATTTGGGGTATTCTTGGCAAAGATACTAAAGTGGTTTGCCATTTCCTTCTCCAGCACATTTTGTAGATGAGGAACTGAGGCAAATGAGGTTAAGTGACTTGGCCAGGATCACACAGCTAGTAAGTGTCTGAGGCTGGATTTGAACTCAGGTCCTCCTGACTCCAGGACTGGCACTCTATCCACTACAGCTGCCCTGTATTTTGTTTCTTAAGTGGGACAAGCTGATTCTGAGAAACTACTGTCAACATATGCTCCCAGGCAAGAATGAAGAGCTTCATTTCTGCCAGAAATGTGGGTCATATATAAGCTGACACTAACTTTCAAGTTGTCAAGCACTTTGTATACACTTCTTCATTTTATCCGACAGCCTTGTGGGAGTAGCTGCTATTGTCATCCCCATTTTACAGATGATGAAACTGAATCTGGGAGGCTAGATATGCAAAGGGCCACACATAATAGCTAGTTAATGTTTGAGCCAGGATTCACACCCATTTGCTCAGTACGGCACAACCCACACCACCAGACCTCCTCTCAACTGTCATCCACTCTTGTATGTCAGTGTTAATGATCAAAAGACAATAAGCTCAAAGAGGAAAAGTTAGTCAGTCAATGAGCATTTATTAAGCCTTTACTGTATGCCAGTGACTCTGGTAAGTACTGGGGATGCAAAGAAAGGCAAAAATAGTTCCTGCTACCAAAGAGTTCACAGTCTAATGGGGGAGATAATAAGCAAACAACTATTTATATGCAAGATGTATACAGGATAAACTGGAAAATGAGGGGAAAAAACAAAGATTAAGTGAAAAAATTAATACTAAGAAGAAGACTCATATTTGCCTTTGCATATAAGAAATACCTCTTCTTTATGTAGAAAGTTGTTTCTTGCACAGATGCACATAGGTCACTAATTCTATTGCAAAGATAACTTTGCGAGTGACTGTGCTATATGATATGATATTGGGTGGTTCTCCAAGGAGACCATTAGCTGCATAGCTTCAGGCAGACCATAACGCAATTGTGTCCTTTTCTGGCCAGGGCACCCTCTATTAAATAAATGGGTTATCGGAAGGTGGGGTCAAAATCATTAACCTCATATGAGGTTGGCTCAAATTCCTGAAAAAAAGAAAATAAAAAAGCATTCTTCTCCTCCCAATGCTTCCCACTGAGTAATCTAAGCAGATCACTCTCTTTTAATTTCTGTAGCATTACCTCTTCTCCCCCCACCACAAAGTTATTGTTCTTATGGAATCATAGAATCTCAGAGTTCTAAGGGACCTCAAAGGTCATCTAGGTTTTCCTTGACACAAGGAGGGATGGCATTTATGACATCTCTGATCAGTGACTATCCAAAATCCACTTGATGAACTCCAAGGACAGAGAACTCACTACCCCTTTAAAAAAAAAAAGCCCACTTATGGATTGCCTTCAATGAAAGACATTTTTTTTTCTTTATATTGAACCTGGCAGCTATGTGGCACCACAGTGCATAGAATGCTGGACGTGGAATCAGGAAGACACATCTTCATAAGTTCAAATACAGTCTCAGACACTTACTAGTCAGCCGTGTGATCCTGGCCAAGTCATTTAACCCTGTTTGCCTCAGTTCTTCATCTGTAAAATGGGTTGGAGAAAGAAATGTTAAACCACTCCAGTGTCTTTGCCAAGAAAACCCCAAATGGGGTCACAAAGAGCCAGATGCAATTGCAACAACTCAATACCAACAACAAAAGCTGATTCTGCAGCTTCTCAATGCTGTTAGTTTAGACCTCTTGGAAGAAAGAAAACAAATCTAGCTCATCTTCTGCCCAGCAGCTCTATAAAGATTTAAAGTCAGTGATAATCATGCCCCTCATCGTGTCTTTTCTTCCATGCTGAACAGTGTTAGTTCCTCCCTTTCTCTACTCTTCTTTCCATCCCTTTCCTCTTTTCTCACTTCCTCTCCTTATCTTCCTATATACTAGTGATAACTGATATTTATATTATGTTTAAACTTTAAAAAGCTCATTGTACACATTCTCTTTGTATGTTTGGTCAAGGAAAAATACTTCTGCCTCCCAAGATCTTTTTTGAACCTTACAACAATCCTTTGAGATAGAGGCACCATTATCTCATATGAGATAATGACTACCATTTTTTTTTTCTGTAGAAGGAGAAACTGAAGCTCAGAAAGTATAAGGGACTTGCTCTTGGTTATTAAGTCTCAGAGGTGGGATTTGAACCTAGGTTTTTGTCACTTGAAGTCCAGCACAGTGGAAGGATTGCTGGATTTGGAGTCAAAAAAATCTGGGCTCTGAGACTTCTTACCAATAAGGCCCTGGGAAAATTATTTAATCTCTCCGAACCTCAGTTTCATCATATGTAAAATGAGTGGTTTGGACAAGATGAACCCTAATGTCCTTTCTAACTAACTCTAAATCTAATATCTTTCTTTTCCTACTGCCTTTAATATAGGTCCATAGTAATCAGTAACATTCAGGAATTGGTTGACCTTTCTGGTGATACGAAGGTCTCAAGACCATCAGATGGACCAACAGAACAACAGATCTTCTGGGATTTCTAAAGTGTCATTCCCTGAATTCAATGGTAAGGATGCTTGAAATGAATCCACATAACACTTTGTTGCACCCCTCCCCCAATTCATGTCTCTTTTGCTCTCTTTTGTCCCCATCCAGCATTTTAGTAAATCTCAGAATACAGATTAGAGGGCCCTTGGATATTGCTCATATCTCTACAGTCTCCACAGAACATCAAAGGGGTCCATGTTATACACACACACACACACACACACACACACACACACACCCCAAGACTCCCTGCTATAATCAATGATCACAAGACACACCTGGAAAGGAAAGTCAGAGCCAGGTTATGGAGGGACTGGAAAGAATCATGGGATCCCAGAACGAGAGATTTAGAGCTCAAAGAAGCATTGGAGTTCTGATTACATTCTTTTTATAAATGAGGAAATGGAGATCCATCAAGATTAAGTAACTTGCCCAAGGTCAGAGAAGAAATAAGGGACAGAGCTTAAGTTTAAACCTAAATCCTCTGACTTCAAATCAAGCCATTCATTCTGCCTCATAAACAAATTATAAGTGTCAAGTAAATCATAGAATTATAGAATCATAGATTTAGAACTAGAAGAAACATTAGGAGATATCGCCTTATTTGTTTTACAGATAAGAGTATTAAAGTCCAGGAAGTAACTTGCCAACTTTAAAATAATCAGTTTGTATAGAAGTCAGGATTTAAACCCAAGCTGTTTAATTCAAAATCCAGAATACTTTCTGTTCGTGTTATCTGATATAAATTGTAAATGTCACATTAGTCATAAAATGTTGGTGCTAGAAGGGAGCTTAATGACCACTTAATAGAAAGATCTTCTGAGGTCATCTTATCTAATCTTTTAATATATAGAAAAACCAAAACCAAGAAGAGTGAAGTGATTGAACCAGAAGCCTTGTTTTCTGATTCAGTCAGTAAGTGGACATTTATTAAATGTTTATGACAGTAACAGTTAACAATAAGTTTAAGTCCCCAGACAACAGATGGGGTTCACTAGTTATTTGCTGGTTGATATACTTTGGAATAGTTTAGTTTATAGAATGCTAGCTGACCTTGGGTCACATTTGAGAACACTGCTTTATAAGTTTAGCAAAATCATTGCAGCCTTTTGTCATAGTATGACACTAGACTTGCAATCAGAAGACCCGAGTTCAAGTACCAGCTCTACCACTTACTAACCATATGACCCTGGTGGACAAGGGTGTGCCGGAGCCAGCTCAAACCAACTCTGGAAAGCCAATTGTTAAATTTTCAGTTTGACCATTGACACCTCAAAACTCAGCCAACTACAAATGAGGGCTTGATTTATTGTTTTATTGATTGCCTAGACTTAAGAAAGTCTTAATAATGCAGATTAAACTTAAAAGGATGAGCTTCTGGAGAGATGGTTGTTAAATATTTACCAACATACTCTGGCCAAGTCACTTTCTTCTGTGTTACTCCTTTTTATATAGGAAAATTGGAAATCATACTTGTTAAACAGTTATTTCACAGGGTTAAAACGAGGAAAGCATTTCATAAGATCATAGAAACAGAGACCTAGAGCTAGAAGGGGCCGTAGGGTCCTTTCGAGTTCAAGCCTTTCATTTTATGGATATAAAAAGGTAGATTAAGTGACAGGTCATATTTTAAACATAAATCACTCCAGAAGTGTGAGGGGCAGCTAGGTGGCAGCATAGTATACAGAACTGGGCCTAGAGTCAAGAACACCACTCCAGCCTCACACACTTACCAGCTATGTGACTCTGGGCAAGTCAATTGCCCTATTTGCCTCAGTTTCCTCATCTATAAAATGAGATGGAGAAAGAAATGGAAAACCACTCCCTCCCCCCTCCTTTTTGCTTCTTTCTATTCCTCTTATTATCTTTAGTGGCCAAATGCAGGCCTTGCTGGTGTGTAACTAGAGTCCTGCTGGGTGAATGATAAATTTTCCTGCACCTATAAGTGAATTTCCTGAGAAAATGCAGCATTCCTTTTGTAGATGTGTTTTCAATACTGTTACACTGTCTCAAGGGAAATTATGTCTTTCCATCTGAAAAAAATTATATTATATAGGTAACTAAGAAAATCTGAGAATGTGATGGTAGAGAAAGAGAAACCTTTGAATAAATAAAACCACAGTGGTTAGACAAGTCTCGAAACACGAGAAAATTGCTCTCGGCAGTTTAGGTTTTTAGTTCTTACTCGTAACTCAACCTCAAGCATGGTTTTCAGAAATTATTAGCTCCCTGGTGCTTCTATTCCCTGGCATTAATTAGCCATGATGCGGTAAGTAGGCCATTAATGTATTTATGAGGTACAGTGTTAGCAGTGAAAAACACACATGTAATCAAATTGGCAAAGATCATAAAAAGACAGAAATCATCAATGTTGGAGAGGCTGTAGGAAGACAGGCACACTAAAACACTACCCACGGAGCTGGGAATTAGGGCAATTATTCCGAGGGGAAAAATGCTAAGGTTCTTTCCAGAACCAAATTTGGCAATGAGAAGGTGGGAGTATGGGAGGACTATGGAAAGTGTGGAACTACAGAACATTGTACATGCTGCCAAACAGGTCTTTCTCCGGGTCAATTCTTCTTAACTCTTTTTCTTTGTTAAAGGGAGGATCAGTAAAGGGGAAGAGCAAACCAGGAAATTATTATGATAAAAAAATGATCAATAAAAGAGGGAGGGAATGAAGAAGAGAGGGTGAGAGGGAGGCAAGAAGCAAGGAAGGAAAGAAGGAAAGAAGGACAGAGGGAGGGATGGAAGAAAGAGAGGGAGGGAGGGAGGAAAGGAGGAAAGAAGGAAAACAAGGAAAAGGGAGGGAGGAAAGAAAGAGGGGGGAGGGAAAGAGGAAAAAAGGGAGGAAGGGAAGTAGGAAGGAAGGAAAGAAGGAAGGAAGGAAAAAAGAAAGGACAGAGGGAGGGATGAAAGAAAGAAAAAAGAGGGAGAGAAGGCGGGGGAAGGAAAAGAGGGAGGGCAGGAAGAAAAAGAAAGAAATACAGAGGGAGGGAGGAGAGAGAGAGAAAAGAAGGAAGGAAGGAAGGAAGAAAAGGAAGGAAAAAAGGAAAGAAGAAGGACAGAGGGAGGGAAGAGAAAGAAAGAGAGACACAGAGAGAGAGAGAGAGAGAGAGAGGAAGGAATGAAGGTCCCTCCCCCCTAACTAGGTTTCTTGGATTTTTTGCTTGTTTGTTTGTTTGTTTTTATTCCAGTCGTCTGGAACACTTAATGCTGACACTTCCTAATCAAGACTAGAGAGAAGAGTAGAAAAGGAAAGAGGGAAAAAGAGAGTGGAAAGGACATACCAGGGTGAAAGATTCTGTGGATCTGTCTAGGCATATAAAGTTAAAACCTAAGACTATCTACTTTCCTACCAATAAACTCACTTGTCTATCATAGTACATCCCATCAACAACGATCAACAAGACCTTAAGTGACTCTCAAAATTCCCACAGAAAGGGCGTAAGTACCTAGCAGCGGCCTGGATCGGGCAGCGGCGGTGGCAGTGGCTCCGAGCGCTGTAGTTGCCTCTCCTCACCAAACCTCAGCCTGGTTAGGTCTGCTTGAGTGTAGGCGCCATGAACATCCGCAATGCACGACCAGAAGACCTGATGAATATGCAGCATTGTAACCTGCTGTGTCTTCCAGAAAACTATCAGATGAAATACTATTTCTACCACGGTCTATCATGGCCTCAGCTCTCTTACATTGCTGAAGATGAGAATGGAAAGATCGTAGGCTATGTCCTGGCCAAAATGGAGGAAGATCCAGATGATGTCCCCCATGGACACATCACATCCTTGGCTGTAAAGAGGTCCCACCGCCGGCTAGGTGTAGCACAGAAGCTTATGGACCAGGCCTCAAGGGCCATGATCGAAAACTTCAACGCAAAATACGTCTCCCTGCATGTCAGAAAAAGTAACCGGGCAGCTCTGCATCTGTATTCCAACACACTTAACTTTCAGATTAGTGAGGTGGAGCCCAAATACTATGCCGACGGAGAAGACGCCTATGCTATGAAGCGGGATCTGACTCAGATGGCGGAAGAGCTGAGGAAGCAACTGGAGGTGAAGGAGAAAGGCAAATATCTGGTACTGGCCTCCCTGGAGAACAAGATGGATCCCAAAGCCAACCGTGTGGGAGACTGCTGCCGTGAGGAGAAGGGCCTAGGCCCCACAGCCGAGGACAGCAGCGGCGGTGACAGCAAAGACCTTAGCGAGGTCAGCGAGACCACGGAGAGCACTGATGTCAAGGACAGCTCGGAGGCCTCAGACTCAACCTTTTAGAGTCCCTAGGCTGGGATTCCACTGTTCATAAGCAACCCCCATCTCTGTGTCTCTCTTCTCCTTGTTCTCCATCAGTTCTTCCAATTAAATAATTTGGGGCCCTGGGGGCTGTGGGGAAAAAAAAAAAGAAAGGGCGATGATGAAGTTCACAAAAAAGCTGAACCAAAAACCAAGCGTGGGAACAGATGAGGCTTCAGTTTCTTCAGGCGACCTCCAAGAGAGCTTTTTTTTTTAAGTGGACGAATCTCAGTCAAGCACTTCACTGGGGTAGGAGGCTCATCCTCTGGCTCATGGTTACTGCAGATCACATGATTGTAGCAGCTGAGGAAACTTCGTTTTCTTCCCAGCTCTACCACCGCAGGGCACATTTAGGCAGACGATGAATTCCTCACCATCAGCTTCAGTTTCCCTCTTTAGAGTAACACTGTAACTTCTCACTTACTCAGAGCTACCTTAACCTAGAAGCTCATTTAACCAGAATGCACCAAAACAGGAAGTGAACAGAATGCCGCTGAACATCCAAAACTGTGGCTACATTGTTCATGCCCGTCAGTTGGGGAATGGCTAAACAAGTTGCGGAATATAATCGTGATGGAATACCACTGTGCTATACGAAATAATGAGCGCAAAGGTCTTAGAAAAACATGGGTAGACTGTGCATGGAATAACGAAGAGCAAAATGAGCAGAACCGAGACAACACTCTATACAGAAATAGCAATACTGTTTCAAGAACAACTTTGAGTAACTAAATCATTTTGAGTTTTGTAAATATTCAAATTAACTACAAAGGACCTATGAAGATGCTGTCTCCAGAGAAAGAACTGATAAACAGAATTATGTATAGTATGGTTTTACATATAAATACACACACACACACACACACACACACATATTTGTGTCTATGGTAGCCATCGCCAGGGCAGGGGTGGGGGGGAGAGGGACAGAAAAAATATACAAAAAGTATACAGAACAGAATATAAGAAAATGTAGAAGGAAGCATAGAAAACAGTAGCTTTGCAATGAGTAGTACTTATAAAGTTTTTTTCAAAAAAAGCAAGCTGTGAAATGTAAATTCATGGCTTTATAGTGAATCCTCTTTTAAGGTTGTGCTGTGTACATAGAAATGTTCTTTTTTTTGTCTGTATGTATTTAAGTTCAAATAAATAAAAATTAAACTATATATGCTTTATTCACAAGAGTACTTTTACAGTCTTCTCCCAGAGACTTTTGACTCATGATTTACATACAGTCCTAAAAGCTTAATGTCTCAGATAGTACTAACATTACTAGCACCATTTTTTGGATAAGCAAATAGACTTTAGAGACTGAAAGAAGACTAGCTAGTGATACAGAGGGATTGTCTCAGGCTCATATAAGTTGTCTTTCAGTCATTTCTGTTGTGTCTGACTTTTTGTGACCCCACTTGGGTTTCTTTTGGCAAAGATACCGGAGTGGTTTGCTATTTCCTTCTCCAGCTCACTTTACAGATGAGGAAACTGAGGCAAACAGGATTAAATGACTTGCCCAGGTCACACAGATATTAAGTGCCTGAGACTGGATTGGAATTCAGGAAGATTCATCTTCCTGACTCCAGGCTTGGCACTCCATTCACTGCACCAAGATCTGAGTTCAAATCCAGCCTCAGAAACTTACTAGCTATGTGACCCTGGGCAAGTCACTTCACCCTGTTTTGCCTCAGTTTATTCATCTGTCAAATGACCTAGAGAAGGAAATGGCAAGCCATTCCAGTATTTTTGCCAAGAAAATTCCAAATGGGTCACGAAGAGTCAGACACAACTGAAAAACAATTTAACAATTGATCCAAAACTGGAAGCAAAACCCAGGTCTCCTAACTCAATACCCAATTTCATTTCTACCCAATCATGTTATAAGCTTTAAATACAGCAAAACTGACTGCCTCTTTCCCAGCCTTAATAAGAGGTACAAAACAACATGGCAGAGTGGAATGGACACCGATTCTGGAACAAGAGGATCAGATTCCATTCTGTCTCTGCCACTGTATGATCTTGGGCAGTCATTGTACCTCTATAAACCTCAGCATTCTCTTCTGTAAAATGGGGTGAGGGGAAGTTAATAGATGAGCTCTCTTCCAGCTCTAGGTATAAGACCTCTTCTCAACAGAAGGTACTGGAAACTCCCTTCATTAATTAATAGCATCTGGGCAATGTCACTGATGCTGGTTAGCAGGATTAGTCATTATAGCACGGCACCATTCTGTCTTGCCCCCACTTCCTTTTGAAGATGGAATCAAACAATGACTGGATATGCTGCTTACCCTCAGAGGTGGGTACAGCCTGACTGAGGCTCTGACTCTGTGGATGATGCCAGGACAGAGGGGAAAAGATAAGAAGCCTGATGAGAAATGAAGCCACAATTTTCCTCCAGTAATATCCAAAGAAAGTACACAGCATTCCTCAGATGGATACCCAGGGAGTACTTTTGCAAAGTTTTATTGCCAATCGCTAATGAAGGGGTCATTAGTTCAGTGATTAATTTCTTTCAGTTGCCATGGTCACCCACATTACTGTTAGCGTGATGACTTTATATTGCTATGAAAACAGAAGGGGCTGCTGAGGTTAGAGATGAAACCAAATGGGGCTGGGAGGTTGTTGTTTTAAAATGCTTTTTGCTGGTCTGTTTCTTGGCCGTTCTATTCATTGGCCAATACTGGGAATTCTGCTTTATGGAGCACATGAATAAATGAATGGAATGGAATGGAATGGAATTGGAAAAGCAGGTGTTAAGTACTCATGTGTCAAGCACTGGGGATACAAATACAAAAACAAGACAGTTCCTGCCATCATGGAGCTTACATTCTAATAGGGGGAGATTACACATATGGGAGAGTGATGGCCCGGGAAGGGTGCTTTGGTCTAGAGATTCAAAGGGGTGGGGAGTGGCTCAATAGGCCAGTCAGCTTACATGCTTTCCAAAGAAAAATTATTTAATTGTGGTTCCCAAACAACTGCCAGACACCAAACCCTTCTAGCAAGGCTAACTTCCTAGCCATTCATTGATAAGCCAGGTTGTAAGTGGTACAGGATAATGCTATATGTTGGGGTACAGCTTCCTTCCTTTCCTTAGCAACCACTGCCTCCATGTCTTGCTTGTAGATCTCAGTCAATCTCCATTGCCAAGACATAGCCATCAACTCTAGGGTCCTATTTCCATAGTTCCCATCTCATAGGCTCACCATCCTCCATCCCTGTCCCCATAGGGATGAAGCCCACAACATCCCCTCTCCCACAGCAGCCATACCCATAGCACCACCATCCTATGCACTATCACTGCCTTATCCCACCTGGTTTTGCCCCAAGTGGGAAAAAATGCCAGTTGCATCTCTATTAATAGACTCTATTGACATAATGAAGGAAAGATAGAGTGTAGGGAAAAGATGCTTCTTTTCCTATATTCTGACATTCCATAGGGATTTCTAGGTTCTATAATAGTCACATGGGTCCCCTCTTTCCCCAAAATTAAAAAAGCAATTATGATGAGGATGAGTTCTCAGATGATTTTAAAGGGTAGTTCGTATATTATATAGGTCTTCAAGCAGAAGAAAATATAAGCCTAGATTCACTTTCCATTATTGGCTAAAAACCAACTCTAAGTTTGCAGCACACAAGACAGGCAAAAGGGCAGATGGGGCAGGGGAAGGGAGGGAAGTCAGATACAGATGCAGACAGAGAGAAGGGGGGACCAAAAGTGAATGTCTCAGGATGGATCAGATGACAGGGGTTCATGAATCAAATGAGACCCTATACATAAAGCAATTTGTAGTGCTTTATATAGTGAGTGGCAGTGCAGTATAATGAAACTGGAGTCAGAGAACCTGGGTTCAAATCCTGGTTCTGCTACATATTATGTGTATAGTCTTGAGCAAGACCTCTTGGCCTCAACAAAATGGCCTCTGGGGTCCCTTCCAGCTCTAAATGGATTAGGCATTGTGACCTCACTGGCAGAGGAAAAATTTTGTACCAATAGAGGGCGGCACCTTCTTGGCAACCTTAGAAAGTGGCCTCAAACACTTCGAGATTAATCAATTTCTTCAGTGTCACCCTTGGACTTGGGTCTTCCTGCCTTTAAGGCTGTCTCTCTATCAACTCTTCTATGCTGTCTTTCATGTAGTTGTCCTGCAAGACATTTTTATTGACTCTTCCTTTAAGGAAAAATAATCAAACATTTACAAGAAGAAAAATACAACCACTTCTGCTGTCTGGAAGTAGTCTGCCCTAGTTGTTGTATCCATTAATTCATTTGTCATCAAAAGAGCACTTTGCCTTGAAGAGAGGACAGACAAGTGTGTCAAATGTTTAGCATTCTTTGTGAAATTGTAGCTTATTATCTACTTGTGTAAGGAAGTTATTGTTATAAAATACAGCCTGTATTTTTGTTTCATACAACTTGTTCTTTTACAATTGAAATTTACTTTGCCAATTATGTGAATGACACTCTATAAATGTGAGTTGTTATTACGACCATTATTATTGCAAAAAGAGATAAATGTACAGAGCAACAAAGCAGAGTAGAGATGGACAATAAAGGGGAGAGATGCCATGACAGAGAAACAGAGAGAAGTAGAGAGAGATACAGACATGGGTGTCTCATTACCCAAGACTAAATATGCCTCTCTCAATTCTATCGATCCCAGACTCCCTTGTCTTATATTTAAATTGTTTGCCTAACCTAGCCAACTCTTAATTAGCTGTGTAAATGGAGACGGGAGGATATAGATAAATAAACAGTTAATTCCCAAACCTCCCTTTAGCTATTAATTTCAACATCCTCCCACATCAAATAAGTACTAAAACTCAAATTGTTTTCCATCTCTCCCTCGACCCCCTTCTTGTTTACCATTGAAAAAGGTAGACAGCATGAGGGAGAAGAAGCCTAGGGGACCTTGAACATCCTGGTAATTGACTAATGGATAACTGAGACTTGAGTGAAATTGTATCAGGAGCACATTTTCCCAGCTGGGTGCTGAAGTTGTTAAGACTGAAGTGTAGATTTTACTGTGTGAATCCAGTTCTTTGAAATTAGGTAACAAAATACCCTTTCCCTTTACAATCTGTAAGAACCATTCTTACTTACCTCCTCTAATCCTCACCAGCACCACTGGTCATTTTACCCTTTTCCATTTTTGAAAAGGAAACATCTATCTATCACCACTATCACAACTATCACCAAAAAATAAGCTTAGAGTAGACTACTCAAAAACATTCCTTTAAAGAAGAGGTTCTTAATTCCTTTCATGGCATACACCTCATTTTGCAGTCTGCTAAAGACTATGTATCTCTTCTCAGAATAATGTTTTTAAATGCATAAAATGAAATACATAAGATTACAGAGAAAACTAATTCTATTGAAATATCTTTATCTAGTCATTCACTCATTTGTTTATTTGTTTATTCAAAAGTACCCAGGTTGAGAACACCTGTTATAAAGTATTACTAATATTTCTTCAAGAAAATTGAGAACCATTGGATATGGCCAATGACAAGTAACTTGAAAATGCAATTAACCAGATATTAACATACATGAAAAAATTGGAGACAGACAACCATAGTTTCCTGTTCATCATAGGATCATAAAATTTAGAGCTGGAAGGGATCTTAATAATCATCTAACCCAATCCCCTTATTTACAGAAAAGGAAACTGAGTCACAGAGAAGTTAAGAAATTCCCATGGATACTAAGTAGCTAGAACCTCTCCTTGATACAGGCAAGCTGAGAGTGTGTGTTAATTATAGCCACCACACCCAGCTAACAAAATACTGATAGCATACTCAGGCTTAAGATTTGTCATTTATTTTTCTTCCCTTAAGCCTTGGGTGACAGGCAACTTAGTAGGGTCAGCTTCAAAGCTAAGAAGAGCTGGATTCCAGTCCTGCTTTTGATACTATATTAGCTATGTGAGGCTAGGCACATCACTTAACCACTCAGTGCCCCAGGAACTTTCTAGGTCTTTAGTTATAGAGCAGATGCTGATAGATTTGGGCAGGAGTTTCCTTATCAAGAATCTTTTACACCATTGGAATCATAGTTCTATCCACCTCCCCTTCCCACCCCCTCACCCCTCCCCCCAAAAAAGCTGGGACTAGATTAGAGTTTCCTGATATTGCCTCTGACTTAGCATGCAAATGCATTTGAGCAAAGGGAGATGGGGGGAAATAAACTTGTTTGTTTGTTTAATCTTTTCCTAAATGCAATCATGGTTCAGAGGAAAGTCAAAGGACTTGAATTCAAATCCTGGCCTTGATATTACCACCCATATGACTTTGGGCAAGTTGTTTAACTTGGGCCTGGGCCCTCTACCATCAACTGAGGGGAATGGCCTCTGAGATCCCTTCCATCTCTAAATCTATGATCATCTAATAACTCTTTGTTTGGGCTTACTCTGTTATTATTGATCATTTAAGAGATAACAAGGTTGTAGTAGATAACAACCTGGCTTCTGAAATCATGAAGACCTGCTTTCCAGCCCTGCCTCTGACCCATACTGGCTGTGAGACTCTGGGCAAGTCACCTAAATTCTCAGAGTTCCAGGCAATTGCCTAATACCATGAGCTACAGAGTAGTTGCCCGTCTTCACTGATAGAGACCCTCTCTACACCAGTGAAATTACAGGTCTAGTTAAAAGATCAGTCATTTACATTATAGTATAAATGAGATTCTTTTTTTATTTTTTTTTACTATTTAATTTTTTAATTTTTAGTTTTCAACATTTACTTCCACAAGATTCTGAGTTCCAAATTTTCACCCCATCTTGCCCCACCCCCACCCCAAGATGGCATGCATTCTGAATACCCCTTCCCCTAGTCTGCTTTCCCTGCTATCTCTCCCCCCCTTCCCCTTCTATTTTCCTGTAGGGCAGGATAGATTTCTGTACCCCATTTCCTGTATTTCTTATTTCCCAGTTGTGTGTGAAAACATTTTTTTTAAATATGTGTTTTTTAAACTTTGGGTTCCAAATTTTCTCCCTTCCTCCCTCCCCACCCACCCTCATTGAAAAGGCAAGCAACTCAATATTGGCTATATATGTGCAGTTATGCAAAACACTTCCATAGTAGACATGCTGTGAAAAACTAACTCTATTTCCCTTAATCCTATCCTGCCCCCCCATTTATTCTATTCTTTCTTTTGACCCTGTCCCTCCTCAGAAGCATTTGCTTCTGATTACCTCCTTTCCCAATCTGCCCTCCTCTCTATCATCCCCCTACTCTCTTGGCCCCCTTCCCCTCCTATTTTCCTGTAGAGTAAGACAGATTTCCATACCCAATTGAGTGTGTATGTTATACCCTCCTTAAGTCAAATCCTATGAGAATAAGATTCACTCATTTCCTCTCACCTTCCCCCAGTTCCCCTCCACTGTAAGAGCCTTTCCTTTTCTGTTTTTTTTTTGTGAGATAATTTACCCCATTCTACCTTTCTTTTTCTCCTTCTCCTAGTATAATCCTCTCTCACCCCTTAGTTTTTTTCTCCAGATATGACCCCTTCATCTTCAACTCGCCCTGTGCCCTCTATCTATCTATCTATCCATCTATCTATCTATCTCTATATATGTACATACATATAATTTTTTCCCTCCAACTACCCTAATATTGACAAGGGTCTCATGAGTTACAAATATTATCTTTCCATGCAGGAATGTAAACTGTTCAACCTTAATAAGTCTCTTATGATTTCTCTTTCCTGTTTATCCCTTCATGTTCCACTTGAGTCTTATATTTGAAAGTCAAATTTTCTATTCAGCTCTGGTCTTTTCATCAAGAATGCTTGAAAGTCCTCTATTTCACTGAATGACCATTTTTTTCCCTGAAGAATTATACTCGGTTTTGCTGGGTGGGCGATTCTTGGTTGTAATCCTATCTCCTTTGCCCTCTGGAATATTATATTCTATGCCCTGCAGTCCCCTAATGTAGAAGCAGCTAAATCTTGTGTTATCCTGATTGTGTTTCCACAGTACTTGAATTGTTTCTTTCTGGCTGCTTGTAATATTTTCTCCTTGACCTGGGAACTCTGGAATTTGACTACAATATTCCTAGGAGTTTTCCTTTGGGGATCTCTTTCAGGAGGAGATCGGTGGATTCTTTCAATTTCTATTTTGCCCTCTGGTTCTAAAATAACAGGGCAGTTTTCCTTGATAATTTCTTGAAAGATGATGTCTAGGCTCTTTGTTTGATCATGGCTTTCAGATAGTCCAATAATTTTTAAATTCTCTCTCCTGGATCTATTTTCCAGGTCAGTTGTTTTTCCAGTGAGATATTTCACATTGTTTTCTAATTTTTCATTCTTTTGGATTTGTTTTACAGTGTCTTGATTTCTCATAAAGTCACTAGCTTCTAATTGCTCTATTCTAATTTTTAAGGAAGTATTTTCTTCAGTAATCTTTTGGACTTCCTTTTCCATTTGGCCAATTTTGCTTTTTAGGGCATTCTTCTCCTCATTGACTTTTTGGACCTCTTTTGCCATTTGGGTTAGGCTATTTTTTTAAGGTGTTATTTTCTTCAGTATTTTTTGGGTCTCCTTTATCAGGCTGTTGACTTGTTTTTCATGATTTTCTTGCATCACTCACATTTCTCTTTCCAGTTTTTCCTCTACTTCTCTTACTTGCTTCTCAAAATCCCTTTTGAGCTCTTCCAAGGCCTGGGACTGATTCATATTTTTCTTGGAAGTTTTGGGTGTAGGAGCTTTGACTTTGTTTTCTTCTTCTGGTTGTATGTTTTGATCTTCTTGGTCACCAAAGTAAGATAATACAGTCTGACTCTTTTTGTGCTGCTTGCTCATGATGTATAAATGAGAATCTGAGAGTGAACATGATACAGAAAAAAAAAACTGGAACCACAGAAGACAGACTTTCCCTATTACACAAATTTCCTGGGGCCCATCTATGAATTTAAAACAAACAAAAAAAATGAATCAACTCTATCCCTTCCAGGTGTGACATTTTATGTTGAATAGTCTACAGTCACTCCCCTTTTTGGGTTTCAGTGTCTTCCTTTGCAAAATAAAGGGGTTGGACTACCTTATCTCTTAAGTCCCAGTTGATTCTTAACTATTGCTGGTATCTATAAGGAATTGGAGGAGGAATGTCCAAAATCACAAATCCCTTATGGATGAAAATCCCTGGGCTTGTTAAATCTCCTTTTTAGCACTGAACATCAATAAGCCAGGTGAAAAGAAGCAGGATGGTGGACTGTTCGCCAAGGCAGGCCTGCTCAGTTATAGATATATATTTTTCCAACTTCATTCTCATCACATGACAAGGCCTGACCTGCTTTCCAAGCTGGCTCAGTACACATGGTGGGCCAACAAGTAGCTTTGGGTTTGTTACAATCAAGGGACAGCTTGGTCTTCCAAAAATGATTTGGTATCAATGGCATTTTTGTGTTGGGCTGTCCGAGTGAGCATGTCAGCTAATTCCATAAGTAGAATACAGAGTTGGGGTTGTGTTTGCTTTTCATAAATGCCAGATCTCCTCTCTACCTGGAATGGTGACAGTGACCAGGGGGAGGAGGCTGGAATGGTGAGAGCTGCCGCAAATCCTATTAAATGAAGCCGGCTTGCTAAAATTGTATTACTCCTGGGACGAGAACTAAGCAAAATGCTTGCCATGCCTCACCAAAGTCTGGCAACCAAGGGTACTTCAGGGCATATTTTCAGAATTCAGGTTTTTCTATTGAACCCCATTGGCTCAGGGAACATTAAAAACCATACTAGGCCAGTTTGCTAAAGTCACATCCACAGCCCAACAGCACAACGTCTGTCTTTTATGCGTGACAATCCACCTCTCATCTCTGGGTTTTTGCTCCAGTTGTGGCCCCCATGCCTTGAATATGGCATTCCCCCATGCCAAGTCACCTCTATCATCTTAGAATCAGGGGCTGCCTTAACGGACCTCTTCCTCCATGAGGCTGTTCCTGAGTCATCTCCACCCCATCAGCCATAGTTCCTCTCCAGTCAATAAATTTGCTTCCATTTATTTTGTATACATGTACAGGGGCATGGTGGTAAACATTTAACAACCAGATGTCTGAAAAAAAAGCATGCCTGACATACTTTTAAGTTTAATCTACATTATTCATAGTTTCTCCTTTACTTTCTTAAGTCTAGAGAAACAATTAAACAATAGATCAAGCCCTGATTTATAATAAAAGTTCCCTAGAGACAAGGGCTTTGATCTTGGTATCTCTGATGACAAGAATACAGTAGACACTTAATAAATGCTTCTTCAATGGTTGTTGTTGTTTGGTCTTTTTCAGTGCTACATGACTCTTCATGACCCCATTTGGGGTTTTCTTTGCAAAGATAGTGGGGTGGTTTGCTATTTCCTTCTCCAGCTTAGTTGACAGATGAGGAAACTGAGGCAAACAGGATGAAGTGACTTGCCCAGGGTCACATAGCTAGTAAGTGTCCAAGTCCAGATTTGAACTCATGAAGATGAATCTTCTTGACTCTAGGCCAACTGCTCTACTATGCCACTTAGCTGCCCTCTTGAATGGTAAATGAATGAAATACTATATCACCATGGTGTATATGAACTATATGATCAAAAAATTTCAAGATCATAGAATTGCAGAGTTGGAAGGGACTTTGAATGCCATCATGTCCAGCCTGTGAACCCTTTCTTCTTTTTTTTTGCTTTTTGCTAGGCAATTGGGGTTAAGTGACTTGCCCAGGGTCACACAATTTGTACATGTTTTGTATTGTGTGTCTGAGACCGGATTTGAACTCAGGTCCTCCTGACTTCAAGGCTGGAGCTCTATCCACTGCACCACCTAGATGCCCCTGGACCTTTTTTTCCACCAGCTACTATTTGAAGACTCTTAGTAAGGAAGAACTTACCACCTGCCAAGATTGGCCACATTTCAATATCCTTCATTGCTCAGAAGCTGTTTCCTTGCCTCTGGCTTGTCTGCCTATTTACAATTTCTACTCAGTGCTCCTGTTCTTACCCTCTGGGGTCAACTGTGAGCTGCCTTCCACATATCAGCCCTCCAAACACTTGTGGATGGCCTTCATGTCCCCTCCCACTCATCTTTTTTCTAGGATAGACATCTCCAGGTCCCTCTTCACAGAGCATGGCCTTGAGGCCCTCATCTTTCCCACCACCCTTCTTCCAGTAATCCCAGCCAATCAATGTCCTTCTCGAAAGATGCTGCCAGAACTAAACACGGTGCTCTGAGGTGGCCTGACCAGAGCTGGGAGCAGCAGGACTCCCTAGTCTGGGACACTTTGCCCCTCTTCATAAAGCCATATTGCATCAGGGTTTTTTGTATTTCACATTACACTGTTAACTCACACCGAGACTCTGAAAGTCTGTGAACCCTGAGTTTTAGTACCTTCTCTGCCACTAATTGCTTATGTGACCTTGAGTAAATTATTCCACTCTCCAGGCCTCATTTCACTCAGCTATAAACTTCAGTCAAATTCAGGTGAATTCAGTCAAAGGGCTGCACGTGAGGACCTAGAAAGCTGCATATGGCCTTGAAGCCGCAGGTTCCCTACCCCTGAACTAGATGATAAAATCCTAAATTGGTCAGCAAGTTATTTATTAAGTGCTTACTATGTGCCAGGGATATTTCACATGGCAAGTTCCATGTCCTGACATTCTAAATGAGGAGGCAAGATGCAAACACATAAGATAATTAGAAAAGAATGCAAGACACTAGGTGGCGCAGTGGATAGAGCACGGGCCTTGGAGTCAGTAGGACCTGAGTTCAAATCCAGCCTCAGACACATGACACTCACTAGCTGTGTGACTCTGGGCAAGTCACTTAACCCCAACTGTCTCACCAAAAAAAAAAAAAAATGCAGGAGCATAACCAACTGTTTAAATGTGTGATATAGGCAAAGAACGCAAGGGGAAATGAGGCATTCTTCCAGGTCAGAGGGGGAGAGGAGGAAAAAGAGATGGAAGCCTGTGTGAAGAACTTGAGGAGATGGGCAGGCTTGGGGGATGAGCATACAGAAATGGAAGAATGGTCAGTAAGACCAGAAGTGAGAAGAGTGATAGTTTAGGAAAGTTCCCCCAATGGGTTTGGTATGTTGTTTGTCGTTGGTATTGTTGAGTTATTTCAGTCATGTCCAACTCTTTGTGACCCCATTTGGGATTTACTTGGCAAAGATACTGGAGTGGTTTTGTCATTTCCTTCTCCAGTTCATTTTACAGATGAGGAAACTGAGGCAAACTTGGTTAAGTGACTTGCCCAGGGTCAAACAGCTATTAAGTGTCTGAGGCCAGATTTGAATTCAGATCTTCCTGAAGCCAGGCCCTGCACTCTACCCACTATGTCACCTAACTGCCAGGAAGATGGGTTCAAATTCAGCTATATAGCCCCTAACAAGTCACTTAACCTCTGTCTGCCTCAGTTTACTCATATATAAAATGGGAATAATAGCACCATTCTCCCAGGGTTGTGTGGATAAAGTGAAATAACATATATAAAGTCCTAGACACACACACTCAACAAATATTCTTACATACACACACATTCACACATCCTCTTAAACACACATACTCATATATTCGCATACACATTTGTACACAGACACACAGAGTTTTTAAAAATTGGCAGTAGGAAGAACACAGCTGGATTGGAAAAGGACAAGCAGGGACTGGGTCTGAATCTGGGCCAAAATCACAGCAGGTTTAGTGAAATACTATTCTGCGAAGGCTCAGGTTCTATTCACTTAACATATGTGCCTGTCATCTTAATAACTTCTGAAGTTTTCTGCAGGTCTGATTGGCAAGAGGATATATATGAAAAGAATCATAACATCACAGGGCAGGAAAGGTAATTGAAAATCATTTTGTTCAACCTCTGAAATTTATAGGTGAGGAAAATGAGGCCTAGAGAGGGAATAATTTGCCCAAGGCCACACAAGTAATTAGTGGCAGAGAAGTTGCCAGAACTCAGGGTCTGAAGACTCCCCAAGACCTTTCTTTGCTGGCAAGCTCCTTCAGGCTCTCCTTGTCCAGACATCTAGGCAGCTGGGTGACATAATACATAGAGGGGCCAGATTTGGAGTCAGGAAACCCTGAGTTTACATCTGACCTCAGACACAACTAGCTGTGTGACCCTGGCCAAGTCGCTTACCCTCCATCAGTTTCCTTATCTGTAAAATGGGGATAATCATAGCACCTACCTCACAGGGTTGTTGTAGAGATCACATGAGATAATAATACAGGTAAAGTGTTTTGCAAGCCTTAGAGTGCCATTCAATTTTTTTTAACAATAATAATAATAATAACAATAATGCTTTTGAGACTAGATCTCCCTATTTTACCCAGACTGGAAGTCCATTGGCAACTTACAGGCCAATCTCACTTCTGATGAACACAGAAGCTTTAACTTGCTCTGTTTCTAACCAACTCTGGCAGCCTGTTGGCACCTTGTTCCTGGGGGATCCCTATACTAGTACAGGATTTAGTCAGCTCTAGTCCTAATGCAGCTCAGAGCTCCTGAGCTCAAGAGATCCGCCATCTTTGGCCTCCCCAGTAGCAGGGACTAGAGGTATGGGTTACCACACTTAGCCTATTATAATGATTATTAAAACATTCAGAAATAATTTAAGATTTGCATTTTTATCTCTAAATGTTTAACAGGTGCTTTTCCCCTTAAAAACACAAAGCTAAGTTTCTAATGAGATATCATTTTTCATAGACATTTGAGATTTTTTGCTTCTATAAAAATGACCTTAATTCCTCCCTGTGTTGCTTGAAGATTACCTCTGCCCCAGGCAAATTCCTGGGCTTGGCGAGGATTCGCCAACTGGAAGCCAAAAAAATGGAAAAATTGAGGCAGGTGTGGTAGGGAATGAAGCCAGAACTTATAATTCAATTAGGGTTACTGGGAGGACAAAGCAGAAGCAGGAAGGTTAGAAGCCTGGGTGGTATTGTGGATAGTGCTCTGGACTTGGGCTCAGGAAGACCTGGGTTCCAATTCTACTCATTTACTAGTTATACTTACTAATTAGGTGATTCTTTTCAAGTCACTCACCCTCCTCACATCTCAGGTTCTTCATCAGTTTTCTCTTCATAGTCTCATTCTCTGATCATTTTTATCCCACTGGAAACTTGGATTCTATCCATTAATCTCCCTGCACTCCCCATCAAAGATGGGGCCATAATCCCTCGGCTCCCCCCTTTACCTCATCATTTGTAAGTTCCTTGAAGGCCAGGACTATCTTGCTTGCTTGTATTTCTGTCCCCAGGGCTTAGTACAGTGCACCATACATAGTAAGCACTTAAGAAATGCTCCATTTTTCTTTTTCTTCCTCCCTCTCTCTTTTCTTTCCTTTCTTCCTTCCTTCCTATTATTTGTTTCCATTGTTGTTCAGTTTGTCAGTCACGCCCCACTCTTTTCTCCCCCTAGACTTTTGTCCATGGGGGACAAAGATCTTGGCAAAGATACCAGAGTGGTTTTCCATTTCCTTTTCCAGTGTGTCCCATTTTACAGACGAGAAACTGAGGCAAATAGGGGTTCAGTGACTTGCTCAGGGTCATATAGCTAGTAAGTATCTGAGGCCAGATTTGAACTCAGATCTTCCTGATTCCACGCCCAGTGCTCTATAGAACCCCAATATTTATCGATCTTTATGCATATTTATCAATCTTATCAATTTACATCTATTCATTTTATCTATCCCTATGTATCTCTTTCATTTCTATGTATCGATATCTATTTCTATCCCTTTTATTCATCTATCCATCTACATAGTCAATCTATATCATCTGTTTCTATCATCTACTTCTATCAGTCTATATCTATCCATCTTTATCTGTCTACCTCTATTTTATCTATCCATCATCTCTCTCTATGTATCTCTATCATCTATCTGTCTCTAGCTATTTTATTTATCTATCCAGCTCTATCCACCTATCTATCTCTATTATTTCTTTCTTTCTATTACCTATCTCTACCATTGATTTATATCTATCTTATCTATCACCGAAGTGGAATTGGATGACCCTTAAGGTCCCGTCCAACTCCAAGTCTATTGTAGTGATTTTGGGTCTCCCTACTCTGGAGCATCCTGCTTGGTGGTCAGAGCATCCCATCCCCTCCACTATCAGGATCCTTCCCTATCACCTTATGGTTACTGACATTGACATATCAGGACCCAAGTCCCAAGCCCCATGCCCCCTTCATCAATCAAGCGTATGCCTACATTCTTGCCTCAGTGGGATTGATTTGGTAACAGACTCTGGTCTCACCCCTCCCTCCTTAACTGAGGGTAAGAGGGGACCATCCTGACTTCATTTTAGCTTCTTTTTAAGTTCCTGTCTTAAGGTCAAATCTCTGGTGCCATAGAGGATGATGTGTCCCAGTGCCTGCCTCTCCCCTGTCTGAGTTGTTTGTAGTCATGAGTATATATTGAATAAACCTGCTTGTATTGCATGCCTCCTGCCTCTGCAGTTACTGCCTCACAGGAATTCAGAAACAGCAAGGTTGGGACCCTCCTGATCCTGTGTTCCTAAGATATCCAGGCATTGACTGCCAATTGGTGGGGCAAGATCATGACTGCTGAATGCTAGGACATAAATCAATGGCAAGTCACTAAGAGAGTGGTTTCTAGGACTTCAAGAAACCTAACTCCCTTCCACCCCTGCCACCCAAGGGACTTTAAGTGTATCTTTGCTATGGGAATAATGTAGACATGGGAAGATATGCTTATTTACTTATTCTTCCTGGGCCTTGAGCTCTTCATGGATAAAATGAAAGAGTTAGACTCAGTCTAAGGCCCCTTACAGCTAGAAATCTATGATCCCATGATCAGGGCACCTGGCTCGCTGGTCCACTTGTATCCATTAATAACCCATGTGAGTAATAAATACATCAACTCTAGCTCTTCATCCCAGTGCCAGGACAGAGAGCCACATACAGAAAAAATTAGCAAGAGGGCTCTGGGGGAAGAAATTTCGTTTTTTCTTATAGGGACTTTTTGCTTAGAAAAAGTCAGGAGAAGCAACTCAAAATTGGCACTTTTATGAAGCCTTTTTCAATGTGTGTTGTCAAGATGGTGGATCAACTCATTAAACTGAAGATTCAGAATTTGCAAAGAGCTCTCTCTTCCAAAGCAAAGGTATGCCTAGTCCTGGTAAAGATACCACCTAATGCAACTGTTCAGGTCTGAAGGAAAACTCCAGAGGCTGCTGGAGACTAAATCAGACAGAAGTTACCTTTGCCTTTGGTGACTTTACTGAATAAATGGGTTTACTCTCATTCCCCTAGAAAATCTGGTTAACAAGCACATCCCCTTTCCTAGTCCCAGGGTAGTGGACAGAGCTGTAACTAGGCTTAGATTAAAGGGGTTTTGCCCCAGGGTGCTCATTTTAGATGATGCCTGATTTAGAGGGCACTGCAAGAACTTGAAGTTTTACTCTCTTGTAGAAACAATAGAATTTATCTTCTAGTTGTAAGAATAATTTCTTAAAATGAGAAGCTACCAAATAGCAGGTTAGAGTGAACACCTCCCCAAAACTTCCCTCTCTCATGCTCCCAAAAGAGTATGTGATTTGTACCATTTGCTCTGTTTGAAGTTCGTGGTGTTTTCCTCAGGTGAAAAAAAGAGTCCTTCTTAAATCTTCTATTACTGAAAAGTTTCCTGGACTTGGAAGGGAGAACTGGATTCTATTCCTTCCTTTGATACTTTAAAAAAAAATGAACGAAATCAACATCAACAAATACAAACATTTTAATCTACAAAGAAAATAAGAAAAGGAATTACATGAGAAACAGTGAGCTTCCATTTCATAGGGTTATTTTAAAAGAAAAAAAAAGCAATACAAAAAATGATTCTGTTTGTAATGAATCTGTAGAATCAAGGAAAACAAATCAATTTCCTTTGGTGTTTCTTGGCATTGTGACAGAAGCAAATCACTTCCTTTCTTTGACCCTCAGCATTATCAGCTCTAAAATGGGAGCAATAACCCCATTTAGTGCCTAGCTCACAGGGTTAACGTGAGGATCAGCTGAGATAATACACATAAAGTAATAGAGAAATGTCAGCTACTGTTACCATGTTTATGTAGCACTCTTTGCTTTTTAGACTGTAGACATAAGTTCTCACCCACTTTTGAACCAGAATGGACCTTAGATATTTAGTCCAATATCCTTGCTTTGAGGTTTTGAAATCTTCATTGTAGTTTTTGTTTTTACAGCACCTTCATTTCCAAATATATCCCACCCCTCAGTCTCTCACCTCCCAGACAAACCATCCCTCTTTACAACCAGGAAAAAAACAGGTCAACAAAACCAACTGAGTCATCAGCTGAATCTGATAGTGTATGCAGCAGACAACACTCACAGCCATCATCCCCTGCCTCTGAGAAGGAGAGAGAGAGGGACATTTTCTCAATTCATCTTCAGGGTCAACGTGCTCACTTTAAATATGAGAACACTGAATGCCAGAAAAGTGAAGTGACTTTTTCAAGGCTACACAGGTAATAAATAGGAGGGTCAAAATTTGAACCGAAAGAGCTTGACTTTAGAACTTCCTGATGCTGCTTTTTCATTTGAGTCAATAGCCCTGAGAGGCAGGTAAGTCAAGTAGTGTTATCTCCATTGGACAGTGGAGAAACTGAGGCTTAGAAAGTTGAAATGACTGGTTCAAGATCACATGGTAAGGGCAATCAATCGATGTTTAAGCATTTATTCAGTGTCTGTTATGAGCCAGACATTATGTTCAGTGCTGAGGATAGAAAAACAAAATGAATCAATCTCTGACCTTAAGGAACTTACATCCTTCCAGGAGAAATAGCACGTACATCTAAAAGACATATACAAAGTAAAGAAAAAGGCACAACTAAAATCAAAGTTTTCAGACTTATAGCCAAGGTTGTTTTTTCCCCATTATTTAATAAACTGACATTTATTAAGCACCAGTAAATGCTTAGCAATGAGCCTGGAACTATGAAATATAAAAGTATAAAATATCGTCCCTCTCCACAAGCGGGTCTATTACTCATGGTCTTGTTCCTGTCCGGTCCTGTTTCACTTGTGCCAGACCCATGAGATTTTCTTGGCAAAGATACTGGAGTGGTTTGGCATTTTCTTCTCCAGCTCATTTTACAGATGAGGAAACTGAGGCAAATAGGGTTTAGTGACTTGCCTACAGTCACACAGCTAATCAGTGTCTGATGGCAGATTTGAACTCAGGTCCTCCTGACTCTGGGCTCTGCACTCTATCCACTGTACCATTTAGCTACCTCCAATTTAGCTGCGGCACAAAGCCAGGTTTCCATTAATTGGGTTTACTTAAAAGCCAGTCGCTGTACATACATCAATTGAAAAGAGTGTTGAGTTTGAGGGTCAGAGAACCTGGGTTTAAGTCTTAGCTCTGAATTTTGCTAGTTGTGTGACAGACCATGAGTGAGCCAGGTAGGTCTCCAAGGAGCCTTCGTCTTTACCACTGTAAAAATCAAAGGTTTGGACTAGATCTGTCAGAAAACCTCAGTTGCCACCAGCGGGCAGTAGAGAGCCTTGAAAGCATGTTATAGTCACTCAATCCACTAGATGGTGCCAGACACACAAAACTCAACCTCTCACTCACAAATTGTGTAGGTCGCATTGGAAAGGGGATTAAACAGAAGACCAGCAGAACAGTTAGCGAACTAATGTTATATAGAGTATCAGGTGCAAAGATTTAAGGGTAGAGAAAACACTTAAGCATTTCAGTCCTTTCGTTCTTCTTCCTCTCTACGCAACTCTTACCAAACATCTGTCTCTGCTCCTTTCTCCTCCATCTGTCCCAAAGGTAACAAGGAATTTGGGAACAGAGCTACTGCTGAATTCCTCAAAGATGACGGACAGGGTCATGCGCTTACATCTGGAACGGATCTAGGAGCTCTTCCAGCAAAAGGGCTCTTAGCTTTTTTGAGTCATAGACTCCTTGAGTAGTCTGGGAAAACTCACGTACCACTCTCACAATGGTTCTTAAGTGTATGAAAATGACAAGGAAACCCATTGCATTGAAATACAATTAACAATATACTAGAACAAAATAAAAAAAAAAATAAGTTCCCAGACCTGGACCATGAAGACCCTTGAAGACCATCCCATTCATTTTATACATGAGGAAATTGAGTCTTGACTTCCAACTCTCCTTATGTTTCAACCCAATTTTATTTTGCCTTGTCTTACCTATTCACTTACTGATCTATCTCTCTTTCTTTCTCTTTCTTTCTTTCTTTTTCTTTCTTTCTTTCTTTCTTCCTTTCTTTCTTCTTCCTCCTCTCTTTTCCCTCCTCACTCTTTTCCTTCCTTCATTTCTCTCTTTCTTTCCCTCCCACCTTCCTTTTCTCCTTTTCTCCCTTTCTTCCTTCCTGCCTTCTTATTTCCCTCCATCCCTTTTTTTCTCCTTCGTTCCATTCTTCACTCCCTCCTTCCCTCTATTCCTCCCTCCTTTCCTTCCCTTCTTCTGCTTCCTTCTCTTCCTCCCTCCTCTCCTGCCATCTTCCATTCTTCCTCCTTTCCTTCTTTCCTTCCTTCCTTCCTTCCTTCTTTTTTCTTTCTCTTTCTTTCTTTCTTTCTTTCTTTCTTTCTTTCTTTCTTTCTTTCT
>NW_020954546.1:1364681-1400575 GCF_900497805.2 Vombatus ursinus
TCTTTCTTTCTTTCTTTCTTTCTTTCTTTCTTTCTTTCTTTCTTTCTTTCTTTCTTTCTTTCCTCTCCCCTCCCTTCTTTCTTCCTTCCTTCCTTCCTTTGTTCTGTCACTGTCTCTATTTCTCTACGTATTTCTCAGTAAATTTATTATGTGCCTACTTTGGTGGGGGGAAATGCAAAAATATGAGGAAACGTTATTATAGGATCATATACCTCTTTCATTTTACAGATAAAGAAATTGAGGTCCAAAAAAGGTGAAGTGACTTGGTCAAGACTGCCTATATAATGGGAAGCAAGGACTTCTATGAAGCTGACAACCAATCAGGAGGACACTGCACACACACATTAGAAGACATTTGAGATCCCAATAAAAAGCATCCCTCTTTAGCCCTGTGCTGTTCAACTTTTTTATTAAGGCATAGATGCCTCATGTGTCAAATTTGCAAGTGATATTAAGTTTGGAGAGACAGCTAATGCATCAGATGACAGAGTTAGAATGCAGAAAGACCTTGACAGGTTTAAACAATGGACCAAACCAAAATAAAAGGGGAAAGCATTGATTAAATGCCTACTAAGTACCAGATGCTGTGTTATTGTTGTTCAGTTGTGTCTTACTCTTTATGACTCCATTTGGGATTTCCTTGGGAGAGATACTAAAGTGGTTTGCCATTTCCTTCTCCAGTTTATTTTGAAGATGAGGAAACTGAGGTAAACAGGCTTAATTGACTTGCCCAGGGTCACACAGACACATTCAGTGTCTGAGGCCAGATTTGAACTCATGAAGATTTTTTTTCACTCCAGGCCCAGCACCCTATCCACTGTGCCACCTAGCTGCCCAGTCAGAAGTTGTGCTAATTTACAAATATTATGTCATCCTATTATCAAAACAACCCTGAGAGGTAGGTGTTATTTTTATTCCATTTTATAGTTGAGGAAACTGAGGCAGGCAGAGATTAAATGGGTTCAAACAGCTAGTGTCTGAGGGAGAATTTGAGCTTATGTCTCCTGATTCCAGGCCCAGAACTTTATCTACTGTGTCACTTACTTGCCTTGAAATATAATTAAAAAGGAATAAATATAAAGATCTACGCCTGAGCTTATGAAAAAAAAACTTTCACAAAGACAGGATGTGGTCCATATAACTAGATCATTTTCCTATGAAAAAAGGTTCAGGAATTTTAGGGCGACGCAAAGTCAATGTGGGTTAACAACCTCTCCCCCCCAAAAAATAAAGCTTTTGCTAACCCACACCAGCTTAAGAGAGATGTAGTATCCAGAATGGGGGAGGTGATAATCCCACTGTCCTCTGCCCTGGGGTCCCCAGATGCCACCTAGAATACAATCTTTTATTCTAAGTACTGTATTTTAGGGGAAAAAAAAACTTTGACAAGCTGAAACATTCCAAGAGTGAGAAGAAAGAACTGGACATCACATCACATGATCATTGGCTTAAGGAAACCAATCAATTAATAAACATTTATCCAGCACTTACTATGTGCCAGGCATCATGCTAGGTACTGAGGATACAAAGAGGCAAAAGACAATTCTTGACCTCAAAGAGCTTCCAGTTGAATGGGATGTTGAGGGTGTTGAACCTGAAGAAGGAAGGTAATTTTAAAAAAAGATCCTTAAAGAGGATGTGATAGGTATCATCAATTATTCAACTAAGGGCTGTCATATGGAACAGAAATTAGACCTGCTCTGCATGGATTCACATGGCAGAACCAGAAATGATGGGTGGAAGTTATAGTGTGAAAGATGTGTTCATGGTGTAAGGAAAAACTCCCTAAGAATAGAAGCTGTCCCAAAGTGGACTGGGCTGTCTCTGGAAGTCGTGGGTCCTCTTCTCTTTGAGGACTTCAAGCAGAGATGAGGATGGCCACATGCTGGCAGTATTGTAGAAGCCACTCTTATTCATGTCCCTGTTAGATTAGTCAGCCTCTGAGTTCCTTTTTAGCTCCTAAATTCTTCGATTGTGTGGCAAAACAGCATATGACTCATTGCTAAAGGAAGAGGTGCATATAAGCGTGACTGAGTTTGTTGCATGGAAAGTTTCATAAAGCAAGAAGGATTAGGGATGGCCCTTGAATCAGGGATCACAATTAGAGGGAAATAAAAAAGAAACTTGGCTTCTAGAATAATGAGCATGTGAAGAGGTGGGCCAGAAGGGAATGAATACATGATCTGAATGAACAGAACCAGGGTTCTGGTCCCTGCTCTTCTACTTACCAAACATGCAACTTTCAGATACATTATATTACCTCTCTGGTTCCTAGTTTCCCTCTCGGTAAAAAGAATGGGTTGGCTTAGCCCTAGGAAATATCTAAGGGCCCTTCTAATTCAGCATTATGGGATCTCCTTGCTATGGACATGGGAATGAATCCAGGGCCAAGTTACAAAGGACATTGGATGCCAGGCTCAAGAGTTTGGAATTTACCCCATGGGAGTAGAGAGCTATTGAAGATTATAGAGCAGGTGTATATACAAATGATGCTTGGGAAACTCCATAGACAGAATAAAAGGATGGGGAAAGATGAATCAGAAAGCCTGTTGGGAAACTGTTGCTGTTGTCCAAAGAAACTGCTACCATTGTGTGATGTGATAAAGGTCTGAACTGGGGTAGTATCCGTTGCAATGGGAAGAAAGAATGTCCCTTCCACCCTTCTTTAAGGTAGGGCACGAGAACTGCTTTAGTATGGGGTTGGAGTTGAAGGAAGCATTGTTTTATCTAGACTTAGGATTCTTAACTTTGGGGCTATGAATGTGTAGTTTTAAAAAAATACTTTGGTAACTATTTTCCAATATTTGTTCCTTTGTAATCCAGTGTATTTTATTTTATGCTTTTATTTTTTAAAATTTATTTTATTTTCAATTCATGGAACAAAAGCATTTCCATAACAGTACAGTAAAAAAAAGATTGCACATGAAACTGCAAACCTATCATACACAACTTCCTATTCCCTCCAAATATACAAGAAAATTATCATGTAAATTTCATTTTTTTCATTTTTTCTTCCCTTCCCTCTCCCTCATCTTAGAGATGACTACCATTAGACACAAATAAGTATATATATGTAAAATTATTCTATACATACTCCTATTTATCATTTCTTTCTCTGGATGTAGATAGTATCTTTCTTCATATGTCCGTTATTTTTAATTTGTGTATTTATAATAGTTAAAATTACTTAGTTGCTTGAAGTTGTTCTTAAAACACTATTGTTGTTACTATATATTATGTTCTGATTCCACTCACTGCGTGCTTTATCATTATGTGCAAGTCTTTCCATGCCCTTCTGAGATCACTGTTTATTTTATGCTTTCAAAAACATGATTCTGGAAAAGGGTCTTTTGGCTTCACCAAAAGGGGTCCATGGCACAAAAAAGGTTACAGCCCTGGTCTGAACTATGTGGAAACAGCTATTGTGGGTAGACCTGGAGTGATAGGTTTATTTCTAATGGACTGTCCTGGTTCACAGTTGCTGTGGGTAAAGAGAAGACAATCCAGTGGTTGAAGGGTGGTTAGACTGTGGTCCCCATGGTGGTAGATGGCACATTCCAGCATTTCCCTGCCTGGTCCCAAGGAGCCCACAGCCCCAACCCCATGGGAGGAAGTGGCCAGCATGGCCTTAAGAATTCTGACAACTCATTCACCATAGTTCAAGTGTTGACTTGTTTTGAAGTGTTTTGATTTCATCATTTTCAAACTTCTTCATTGAATTTTGCCTCTTCAATCTGGCCTGACTTTTCAGGGAAATCTTCTGGATAGAGAGAGATTATAGGAGCAAATAAGAGTAAGGAGAGATAAAATGAAGTGCAACAGAGTTTAGGCTGGATGACTCCAGATACACTGGTCAGATTGCCCATGATCCATCCAGGCACCTAGCCCAATCCCCCAACCTTGGCACTCAACACCCCCAATTCTCACTGCTTCCTTGTCCCATTTTAGGTTATTTCATCAGGACAAGTAATTTTTGGTGTGGGAATTCTACCCCGCCCCAAAATCCTTCCCTTCCACACACCGGGTAGATCAGCCACTTGACTGTAACTTGTACTGATAGTTTCCTGTGGTAATGAGAGTTTCAGTGATTAGCTCAGGATCACCCAGCTGACCCAGATGCAAAGCCATCCCCCTACCAACTACTCCAAGCTGCCTCTCTCTTGTAGTTAGCCTATCCTCATTCCCAAAACACGTATCCTCTATCCCTGAAACTTAGCACCCCTGGTCACTGGCATATAATCCGGGAGGGGAGGTGAGGAGAAGGAGTAAACCTGTAATTTCATGGATATTGAGAACTCTCAATGAAGAAACACCCTCCACCAATGTAGCTATGCACCTGCTCTGAAATATGAAGTCTTAGAGAGGTGTCTGGAGCACTGAGAGATTAAGCAACTTGCCCATGGTCATACAGACAGTATGTGTTGGAGGCAGGACTTGAACCTAGCTCTTCCTGACTCCAAGGCCAGCTCTCTAACCATTCTGTCAGATTGCCTCTTGGAACTCACCTTATCCCTGACGCTTAGCACCTCTATAATTTACCATGTCTCCCTCAGTAACTGAGCATTTAGCCCACCTCCATGGTGTCTTTTTCATACCCCCAGCCCAGTATTTCATTCATTTCTATGCCTGCAGTTTGGATCCCTGATATTCAGCCCTCCCCACTACCCCTTCCCTTCTACTGACCTCCCCTGCCTCCATCTCTGGCATTTACTCTTCTCTAAGCCCTGGCATTTGTCCTGCCCTACTTTCCTCATCCAAGACATTTGGCCCATTACTCTCATAGCACTTAACATCACCATCACTACCACACCCCTTTAATTCTAAGTACTTGGGCACCTATACTGGAAAAAATGTTTTCAATTATGCAATTGATGGATCAAAATAAATCCCTACCAACATTGTCAGTGCCTTAAACCCATAGTTAGACCTCACCCATCCTCTAACTACATGTAGCTTCTGGCCATAAGCACCTTTGAAAAAGGAGAATGGGTGTAGGGAGGCAATGAGATATTATAATATAGAGAAGGCAAGATAGGAGTTGCCAAGTAACAACAACAGAAAGAGACATCTTCTAGGGTCATCAAGTTTCACAACAGTAAGAAGGATATAGAAACAGATTGTGCAAAAGATGATCAAATCCAATAAAAATCAGATTTTAAGGACTTTGGCGTTCATAGAATCAAAATATTAGAGCTCAGAATGTTGGAGCTGGAAGGATCATAGGATCACTGATTTAGAACTACAAGATAAATTAGAGATTATCTAGTCTAATCTCCTTATTTCCAGAGATACTGATGATTAAGGTGATAACTACTGGTAGCTACAGTCTGCCAAGTACCCAGGCTCATAAGAATAATAAAATGTGTTTTAGTACTTCAGCAAATCTGCCATTGATGTAATTTGGGTGTCCACTCCCATAAGCAGATCAGAACCCACTCACACTTTTTCATTCTCTTTGATTCTTACACAGGTCCTCCATTAATTCTTTCAATTCATCCAATGCACTAATAGCCTTCCTTCTATCAAACAAATTATAATGATGATGACGGTGATGATGATGATGATGATGATAAAACCCTTACTTATCTAAGGCTCTGTGTAGGACTTCTCTCACAGTAATCCTTTGAAATAAGAAAAAAAAAGTACACTAGTCAACTCAGTTTTCTGCATTGTGGGATCCCAGCTGGTGAAAACCAAACAAGACCACAGTGATTAGTATAAGACTCTGTGTGTCAAACCAGGAGAATGTTGTGCAATGCCTAACACGGAGAGACTCAGCCCTTCTCAGCAGTGCAAGGATCTAAGGCATCTCCAAAGGCATCATGATGGGAAATGCCGTCCACACCCAGAGAAAGAACTATGGAGTCTGAATGCCGACCGGAGCATGCTGTTTGCTTTTTTTTTCTTCTGTTTTGTTTTGTTTCCTCTTTCTGGTGATTCCTCCTATTGGTTCTAACTCTTCCTTACAACATCACTAATGTGAAAATATGTTCAATAGGAATGTATCTGTAGAGCCTATTTCAGATTTCGAGCCGACTTGGGGGGAGGGGGGAAGGGAAAGGGAGAAAAATTTAAAACTCAAAAGCTTATGGAAATGATTGTTGATAAATCAAAATAAATTAAGAAAGAAAGATATTGGGATTGAGAAAAAAAAAAGACTTTGTGTGTCTGGAGATGCCCAGGTTCCTGGGAATCAAGCTCAGCACTAACCTGTAAGTCAAAACATTAGCTAAACCTCGAAGACATATGTAATGACACTCTATTACTCCTCCTCCCTTTGTTTGCTTTCTATAATTAACCATGGGGTTTTTTGGGGGTCTTTGCACTGAATCCACTGAATCATCCAGTCACTGCCCCAGGCTGAGGATTATTAAGCTCTTGGCAGGAATCCATCATTCATCTGGCCGCCAACCCACAATGCCCTAGTACAAGTAACCCATTATGGTTATTAAACTTTTCTTATAATCATATTGGAGTTCCTGGCCTCTTTCTTTGGTATTGAACTTGCCCTATTGTTCGGGAGGGGGACCACGAATGTCGTTGTGCAGGGGAATTCCAGACCCTACATGCATATACATAAATCAACTGAAATAATATTTTTGAATGAGCACTATCTATAAGGCATTGTGTTAGAATCTGTGGATAAAAAGAGGGAGAAAAAAAGTTTCCTGCCCTCACAGAGCTTATATTCTAGTGGGTAATCCACTTTGTATGGCTTCCATAGGGGGTGTTCCATGTTAGGGTAGCCCCATCTCAACCACCAGGCTGTGACATGTCTCCTTGCAATCACTGCAGAGAAATAGGTGAGAAAGTATTTCTACCATGGGTTTTTCCCTGGCAAGAATGCTAATGCAAGCCAAAGATCAGCTATTTCTTATTCCCCAGTTAGGGCTTTCTGTGCAGCCTAAACAAAGACATCTTTAATCAGCCAGATCTGCATTTGGTTTCTGTTTCTCAGACTAGCCAGAGTATAGTGGAGAAAGGAAGATGGGAAATCCCAGGCTGGGTCACCATGGTAACACTCTGTCCCAGAACCAGTTGTGCAATTCCAGTTGGCAGGATTCCTGAATCCTGAAATTTCCCCGATGTGGAAATGAAAAATTCCTCCAGTAGCAGGTAGCCAAACTCTATCAGGTCTCAAGGAATCTAGGAAAGTAAAACTATGTACAAGGCATCCCCAGGCCCCAAGTCCCAAGCCATTCCTTACCCTCACCCCACCAGTTCTTCAGCTTCCATACTTCCTCTCCCCCTGATTCGTGTCCAGGATTTCTCCTGGGGTCTTGGCAATGATAATGACTCAGGGCCTCTGTAGTGATTCCCCCCATACACAGGCTAGAGTAAAGAGCCCCGGATTTGAAGTCAGAAGCTGATCTGAATCCTGGCCCTGCTACTTGCCACCTGAATGACGCTGGCGTAGTCACTCCTCCTATTTGGAACTTGGTTTACTCATATGCAAAATGACGGAGGGATGGGACTTGACTTTAAGGCCCTTTTCAGTTATAAAGCAATGACCCCCAATTTACACACTCATTTAGATTTGTCTTAAATGGGAAAACTGCTTCCTGCTTGCTTCCCTCAGTATGACTAATGAATGGCTGGGTTTCTTCCACATGTGAGGGAAAAGCAGATGCTTCCTTAGTTTCTGTTTTCAAATTTAGAAGAAGGTAAATCTGCAGAGTCACGGTTTCCATTTAAACTTTGCTACTTGCCTAAAAGCACTTTGTTAAGCGTCTACCCACCAAGCCCTGGGAGAAGCCAAAGATTCTGGGTTCCAAACAGATTATTTCCTAGAAGAGAAATGTAGAAGGGTTTAAGGAAATCACTTATCAAAGGCTAGGTAGTCTGAAGTGGATAGGGCTCCAGCCTTAGAGTTAGGAAGAAGTGAATTAAAAAATCCAGCTTCAGATATGTCCTACTGTGATGCTAGATGAGTCACTTAACCTTTTTTTGGCATCAGTTTCCTCATCTGTAAAATGGGGATAATAATAATATCCTCATCTCTGACTTGTTGTGGGGATCAACTGAAAAGTTATTGGAGAGAGAGAGAGAAAGAGAGAGAGAGAGAGAGAGTGTGTTGACAGTCTTTTCTCTCTCAAGTGTATTGGGACAATGAAAAGGCCCCAATCCCTTAGAAATTAAGATCAGGGTATTTCCGGATCTTGGAAATCTGGAAGTGTCACAATCTTTAAATGGGTCACTAACTGACAGGTGGGAAGAAAAAACAAAAGGTTCCTTCCCTTTGAGAAGGAGGGGAGGGAAGAGGCCCCTTGTAAACAATTTAATAACCTTGGCTGAAAGAAAATGGTGGGAGGCTGCTAGGTGGCACAGTGGATACAGTACCAGCCCTGGAGTCAGGAGGACCTGAGTTCAAATCCGGACTCATAGCACTTACTAGCTGTGTGACCCTGGGCAAGTCACTTAACCCCATTGCCTAGCCAAAAATAAACAAATAAATAAAAGAAAATGGTGGCTGGAGAATAAAGGGGGGAGGGGCAGGACAGAAATGTGAGTGATAGCCTAGGGTAAACTCATGGAAATTACATCATGTGCTATGAGGAGGAGGAGTTGGAAGACATCAAGCCTTGGAATCAGGAAGATTGGGTTCAAATCTTGCCTTTAATCCATACTGACTGTGAGACCCTAGGCAAGTCATTTAACTTCTCAGAACTCTAGGCAATTCTCTAAAAACAGTTGCTGAGCAACATTTGAGGATCATAGCTGCAGAGTTGGAAAGGACCTCAGAGATGACCTAGTCTAACCCCCTCATTTTATGGAGGAAGAAATTGAAGACCAAGAAGACTGATCTTGCCCAAAGTCACACAAGAAGTAAGCATCGGAGTGGTATAATTTGAACTCAGGTCCCCTGATTCCAGAACCAACATCTGCCCACTCAAGAGTCAGTGCTTGTACTATTCTTCCTGGGAATTTCCTTATCTGGAGCTCTCTTATACTAACAGACCCAGTTACCCCCTCCTCTTCCTCCCCCACTGAAATGAGTCCAGTGGAAAAGGTGTTGCATTTGATGCTGGAGAATCTGAGTTTTAATCATAGTTCTGATATACAAGAGACATTGTACAAGTCACTTCACTTCTCTGGGCCTCAGTTTCTTCCTCTGTCAAATGGGCTGATTAGTCTAGATGAACCTCGAATGCCCCTTCTGGATCAATACTGCTGCTCCTATAAACTTTGTAACCTAGCTTAATTCTGAATCTCCTATGAGCTCCACAACTTATTCTTTATTTTAGTGAGAAGTTATGCTTAATCTCATCTGGTCTCTGGTGATTTGATCATGGTGGACAGTAGGGTTGCTCCTAAATGTGCCTGAGTGTGGGGAACTCCAGTTGTTTCAGAGATACCAGAGTTGGCCCGATGGATTTGTACTCCATCCTACCCCCCAGCTCCTAGAACAATGCTCTGTTTGCTATCAATGCTGGTTGATCTTCAGCCTACAAAATTCGGGATCAGGAACATTTGTAAGTACAGTAATGATTGCCTAACAAAGAGAGGATGTCTGGTAATGCAGCTGACTAATCTGATTCCCCAGTCAGGGTTTAATTCTTTTTTTTCTTTGGTGAGGGCAATTGGGGTTAAGAGACTTGGCCAGAGTCACGCAGCTAGTGAATGTTATGTGTCTGAGGTCGGATTTGAACTCAGGTCCTTCTGACTCTAGGGCTGGTACTCTATCCACTGCACCACCTAGCTGCCACAGGGCTTAATTCTTTAGGAAGAGGCATTTGGACTCTGGGTCACTTCTATGACTCCAAAAAGAAAGGGGAAAAGTAGCTGTCTATACCATCCTTAGAATTATGAAATTTCACAGTTAGAAGGACCTCTCATTCCTTCTAGACCAACCCATCTCATAGTCTAGTGGTCATCCACAGCTGACTTGAAGATCTCAAATGAGGAGGACCACCCAAGATAGCCCATTCCCACTACTAGACAACTCAATTTTCTAAGAGTTTTTCCCTTTCCTCAAGCTGAAATTGGCCTTTCTGTAATTTTGGCTGATTGTACTTCACTCTTCTCTTGGAGTCATGCAAAACCAGCCTCTTTCACAAGACAGTCCTTCAAATACTTAGGGAGAACTGTTCTATCTCCTTCAAGTCTTCTTTCCTGCAGGCCAAATAGCCCAAGTTGCTTCAACCAATCATCACATATCATGGACTCTAAGCCCTTTCTTCACCTTCTTGGTTGTCCTCCCAATTACCATGAATTTTGAGCTAGATGGAATCTCAAAGGTCCCTCATCTAGCTCAACCTCATCATTTTTCAGTTGAAGAAATTGAAGACCAGTGGGATTAAAATCACTTGCCCAAGGCCACATAGCAAGTGACTGAGCAAGGATTTAAAGCTAGGATCTTGCTAAATTGTGGCATCTAGAACTAGCTGTAATACATCAGAGGTTGTCTAACCAGGGCAGAGTATAATATGCATCTGACCATATTTTTTTCCTGATTGCAATGGCAGTCATTTTTGCCTATTCTATCTCTTATGCTACCTATCCTATCCATTCCATCTTGTCTTCTCTCTTTTCTAAATACCATTCCCAACAACCCAGCGGATTGACTGCACCAGAGGCATCAGAGGTATTACTGCATAGGGTCCTGAACTCAAGAAGTCCTGCATTCAGACCTTCCTGAGTTCATATCTAGCCTCTGGTACTTACTAGATGTGAGACCTTGAACAAGTCACTTAATGCCATTTGCCTCAGTTTCCTCATCTGTAAAATGAGCTGGAGAAGGTAATGGCAAACCATTCCAGTATCTTTGCCAACAAAACCCCAAAATAGGGTCACAGAGTTGGATATTCCTGAAAGCTACTGAACAACAAAAGATAGAATCAGATGACCTGAGCTCAAATATCACCTCTGATACTTACTACCTATGGGATCTTGGGCAAGGAAACAAGCATTTATTGAATACCTATTATATGTGAGGCACTATGCTGATTGTTGGACAAGTAATTTAATTCCACAGGCTTCAGTTTCTCCTGTGAGATGATAGGGATAGACTAAATCTCTTTTCTGACCCTTTGCTTTGCTAGTGATCACATCTGGTTTGCAAGTGATCCTTTTATCTTTATAGGCAGCATCATCCTTATAACACTTATTAGACTCACATACCATGTCCAAGGTAGACAAGGGAGTCAATCTTCTGGAATATGAAGTTACTGGCCAAGGGACATCTGTGTGTGTCTGTGTTTGTGTCTGTGTCTGTGTCTATGTCTGTGTCTGTGTGAGATAACCATCTTAAATTAGATTTGCAAAAGTTCAGGACCTGACTTTTGGAAGATGGGTCACAATTCTAGATTTCATGATGACTGTACCCAGCTCCACCCTTCTTGTCTGCTCTCTCCACCACCCAGCAACGGAGGAAAGGTTTTGAGGATGAATCAGTGCCATTTGCCCTGGCCCTCCAGAGGTTTCATTGGCAAGAGGAGACATATATTGGGCCTGCTTTGATTTGCTCCATGAAGCCTGCAACAGCTGGGGGTGGGGGTGGGGGCAGTGAGTAAATGAGATCAAAACCCACTCCCCTTATCCTCCAAGTATGGAAATAATAGGAGGTGGATCAATAAAATGTTTTCCTACTGAGAATTGGGTATTAGTAGGACAGAGAATCTTCCAAGAGAGTTGAGGAAGAGCACTCTTTTGGGACAGACCACTTTTGGGGAATGATATATTGAAGAAAGGGATTTCTGCTTCTACTGGGGGCTGTACTACATCTGCTCCAAGGTCCTTTCTGGCTCTGAAATTATGTGATTCTCCAGCAGCTACTGAAGTCTCTTGGGACATCATTACAAAACCACCGAAGAAACAACTAAAAATTTATTCAGTCACCAATGTTTGAGTGGGTTAATTGATCTGTCAGATTCCTTCAATTTCTACACTGAGATTCATAGGATAGGATTAGATCTAAAGTAGGGGTTTTAGGCTTTCCTGTTCCTGTCTCCACCTCTGACACTCCAGCAGTGTTCATTTTTCTTTTTTATGCCTTGATTTCCCCAATTGTTAAATGGTCATGGTGTCCACAAATTCACTGTGGCAAGGAATGAAAGAGAAATAGAAACAGAAGTAATTCAGGGGCCTCGATTCATAGATCTGCCATTTGAAAGAGTCATGGGACCATTGAGGAAGGGTTTGAAGAGCCTTCAGAAGACATCTAGCTTAAAGTTGAGAATACTGGACTCCAGGGAAGTTAAGGCACTTACCCAGGGTTACACACCACATACATACACAGCGTAAGCATTGGCAATGGAATCTGAATTCAGGACTTCTGATTTCAAAACCAAGAGGCAGTGATGGATAAAGAGTGACAAATTTTGAAGGCATAGACCCTGGGGATCCTTTTCCTGGACTCCTCAAGATTAGGCTCAAGGATTCAGACTTCTTATTGACATCCTAGAATATACCTTCCTAGATAGCGGTGACTGACAACACTGTACTTTAGGAGCTGAAGACTGACTCAGCAAACTGAATAAAAGAAGATCCAAGTCTCAAACAAGGAGACCCTCCTCACCAAGATAAGTTCTCAAAGTCACACCATAACTACCACATCTTTCTAAACTAGAAGCTACTTCCTTCTGAACTCTATGTACTTATGGAAGAATGTCACAGACTACTGAGGGGAGAGGGGAAGGTCATTTATATCAATTATACGAAAGAACTAATTACTCATTTCTAAAAACAAATTACATTTGACTAATTATTATTAACTGATAATCAAGAGTGAAGCATATCTGTGGAGAGTGTTAAGCTATAATGTTAGAAATATATCCCCCCAGTGCCACCTAGCTACTCTTATATTTTTGAGACTATAATAGTCACCCTCACTCTGGGTGTCCAACCTTCCAACATGAGTAGAGAATAGGAGAGTAAAGATGTGTGCTCTACATTGTAGATTTGGCTATACATACATACATACCTATATATACATACACACACACACACACACACATGTGGTGTGAGGGTGTGGGTGTATGTATATATATATATATGTGTATATACGTGTGTGTGTGTGTGTGTGTGTGTGTATGTGTGTGTATCACTCTCTTGCTAGAAAACCTTCAGTGGCTCCCTATCATCTCTAACATAAAACATCAGTTCTACAGGTAGGCACTTAAAGGCGTCTGCAATATGGCTCTAATCTAATTTTTCAGCCTTTTTGCACAGTATTATTCATGAACTCTATATTCCCTCCACACTAAACCACTAACTGTTCCTGAACTCGTCATGTTTTCTAAAGCTTCCAGGTGATCATTCGATCTGTTTCTTTAGTTCCAGCCTTTCCAAATCCTTCAGTGCCGTGAAACCTTGATTCTTCTCAACTGAAAGTGTTCCCCCTAGTTAAATTTTCTGCGGGTACGTTGTATATCTCACATTAGCAGAGAATCTCAGGATCACATCATTTTGAGAATTGGAAGGGACTCCAATGGCTGTCTAGTTTATTCTACACCTGAAAGAAATTCCCTGTGTAACATACATGGTAAGTGGTGGTTAGCCAGCTTTGATGGAAGACCTCCAAGGAAAGGGAATCTACTATTCTTCTAGGAAGTCCTCTGGACACCTCTAATTGTTAAGTGGCTTTTCCTTACATCAAGTATAAATTTTTATCTTTGAAACTTGTACTCATTCCTCATGGTAGTGCTGTCAAAGATAAAAAAAGAAGTTGAAATTGTCTTTTTCACATGACTTCTCTTCAAATACTTAAACAGAATTGTTATGTCCCAACTGTATCTTTCAGGCGAAAAATCACATGGAATCCTCACGCCTTCACAATTCATGATTTCCTTCTCTGGATGCTCAGCAGCTCAGCAATGCCCTTCTTAGACTGTGGGGCACAGGTGTGGACACGATAATCTAGATGAGGTTTAATAAAAGCAGAGTATAGAGGGGGAAAAGACCAAAGTCTGGAGATTGTTGAGAAACAGCAGGGAGGCAGTGTTAGGGGATCACAAAATACATAAAACGAGGGAGCTGTTAGGCACAAGAAGACTGATAAGGTAGGGGGAGGAGGCAAGTTATGAAGGGCTTTGGATGCCAAGAAAGGGATTTTATATTTGATCCTGGGAATGATGGGAGACGCTACAGTTTAATGTATAAGAGGGGGACATGGTCAGGCCTGGTTTTTTTTTTTTTTTCAGGAAGGTTACTTTGACAGCTGAGTGAAGGATGGACTGAATTGTGAAGAAATTTGAGGCAGGCAGACCAACCAGCAGGCTATTGCAATAGTTTAGGCATGAGGTTATAAGGGCCTTTACCAGGTTGGTGGAAGTGTAAGAGGAGAGAAAATGGTGTGTTTGAGAGATGTTACAAAAGAAAGCTTGACAAGCTTTGACAGCAAGTTGGACTTGGGAAATGAGAGAGAGTGAGAAGTAGAGGATGACATCTAGGTTTGGAACTTGGGAACTTGAGAGCATCATGGTGCCCTCAACAGCAAATGAGAAGTTTAGAAGGGGGGAAGGTTTGGAAAGAAAGAAAATGAGTTCAGTTTTGGACATGTTGAGTTTAAGGTGTCTACAGGGCATCTAGTTTGAGATATACAAGAGGCATTTGGAGATGCAACACTAGAAGTATGTGTATGTATGTATGTATATGTAAATATATAATTTATATTTAAATTTATAAATATAATTTACACACACATATCCATAAAGAAACAGGTCAAATTCCAAGGAACTACAGTCAAGATTACATAAGACCTGACAGTTTTTACCAAAAACCAGAGATGTTGGAGTAATAATAGCTAATATTTATATGCCACTTACTATGTGCCAGGAATCATGCTAAGAACTTTACCATTATTCTTTCATTTGATCCTTATGTCAACTCTGTGTGGTAGGTACTCTCATTATCCTTATTTTACAGTTGAGGAAATTGAGGCAGATAGAGTTTAAGTAACTTGCCTAAGGTCACACAGCTACTAAATATCTGAAGCTAGATTTGAACTCAGGTCTTCCTGACTCCAGGACTTTATCCACTGTGACACCAAGCTGCTCCAAAGATAGAGACTTTTAACCAAGAATACACTCTACAGAAGTGAGTATAATCATACATGAAAAACAAAACAAAATAAAACAAAACCTATGACCTTTAATGGAATAGAAGACTTTCAAATATTTCTGATGAAAAGACCAGAGATGAGTAGGATCCTTGAAATATAAACACAAGAGTCTAGAGAAACCTACAAAGATAAATTGAATTGAACATCTTGCAGGAGGTAAAAGATGATGTAACTAATATTCAAGTAGAGGTAGAATAAGTAAGCAACCTTTCAGAACTCTATCCTCAGAGCTATTGAGGGAGTTAAATAAGGAAAACAGAGAACCTGGGAGGGTGGACTGGTTCTGTTTAGAGGACTTTAAGAGCGGAAAAAGAAGAGATGGTAAAAGTAATACATGAGTATAGAAATAAGGCAGAAAGTGGTGAAACTTGCCATTTTTCATAATTAGGGTCCATGAGAGGAGTACACAAGCATGGAGAAAAGAGCAGGAGGATCTGGCATCAGATGACTCTTACTCTCACTGGAAATGGATGACAAAGAGGTAAACACACAGAGACAGTTAGGTGTAAAAATACATCATACTCAGCAGAGAAACAAGTAGGCATGGGGCAGGGGAGGTATTTAAGAAGGAGGATAAAGCTAAGAAGGGAACAGCCACAATTAAAAAACATTTCCTGATTCTGAGGATGGAATTGAAAACGGAGAGAAAGCAAAGAAATAAAAAAAAAAGGGGAATCCAAGGGAGGTACATTAGATTGCTTCTTAGACAATTAGGGAATAGCCAAACAAATTATGACAAAAGAATGTAATAGAATATTATTACGCCATAAGAAATGGTGAAAGAGATCATTTCAGAGAATCCTGTGTAGTATGAATTTACTCAGAATAAAGTGAACAGAAAGAGGAGAACAATTTTTACAAGGACAGCAAGACTGCAAAGAAAAACAGCTTGGCAGGACTAAAGAATCCTGATCAATGTAAAGACCAGTCAGGTATCAGGAGGATGTATGATGAAGCATATTACTCACTTCCCATCAGAAAGGTGATGGACACAAGATCCAGAAATATATATTTTGGGGCATGACCCATTTAGATTCATTTTTAACTACATTTATTTGTTATAAGTTCCTCCTTCTTTTCTTTCGTTTTTCAATGGGAGCCTGTTCAGAGGGAAGGTGGAGTAAACAATTAGAATGCCCCCGCTTCACACACATAAAGAAAGAGCCATTATAACTTATTTTAAAATGCACAGAAGAGAACAGAAAGAAGTTCAGAAGGAAACACAGGCAAGGAGGACAATTTTGAAAGTAATGTGTAGAATTTATTATACACTTTTTTTAAGCATGTAGGATGAAATAGAGATTCATAGTTTCAGAGAGAATCCTCTTTTTGTGTTCTGATGCACATATGGAAATGTTCTCTTTTTTTGCTGTTTAAGTTCAGAGGAAAAGGTAAGGAGAACAAAAAAAAGGCTATTTCAACAGCTTGGGCCAGAAGTAATAAAGGCCTGAAATTGGGTGGTGGTTGTATGAGTAGAGAGAAAGGGGATGAGTATGACAGAGCTTGGGGTGGGAGAATCAATAGGACTTTGCAACTGTTTGAATATGAATAATGAAGGAGAGAAAATAGTCCAAAATGACTGCTCAATTTCAAACCCAGGTGACTGGAAGGATGGTGGTCCCATCAACACAAACAGGAAGTTAGGAAGAAAGGAGGGGAAATATAATGAGTTCTCTTATGAACATGTTCAGTTTCAGTTGTCTCTGAAACACCAAGTTCAAAATGCTCTCTGTTGAATTATGAGTCAAGGGTGGAAGGGGGAGAACTTATGAAGAAACAGACCACACATATACATGCAATATTCTTTTTTTCTTTTAAGTTTCAGGATTAAAAGAAGGAGCTCATTCAGTCTTTTTCTCAAGAGGATGAGAAGAATTTCTCCTCCAGCCCAACCCTTGCTAAAAGTCCGTCAACCCTAAGCCCAATAGGAAGAGCAAAAACCAGGAATAAGATTGCTGCTTTAGAGCCAGCAGGGAGCTCAGAAATCTTTTGGCCCAATTTCCACCGTCTTTATTTTACAGATGAGGAAAGCGATGCCCAAGGATAGGAAGTGACTTGGTCGTTAAGGCAGGAAGTTGCAAAGTCAAAATTTGAACTCAAGTGCAACACTCTGGTTCCCACTTTTTGTGCCCTGGAGAGCAATCACAAGACATGCTAGGGACAAGTAGCATGAAAAATGCCATAGACTGAGGTGGAGAGGGGAGTATAGACCATCCACATCAACATCGAGATTGGAGTTGGAAGGCACTTTAGAGGCCATTGGGTCTAAACTCCTCATTTTACAGATGAAGAAACTGTGACACATAGAGGTAAGGTGACTTGTCCAAAGTCTCAGAGCTAACATGTATTTAAAACAGGATTCAAACTCAAGTCTTCTGACAGCATGTCTACACTTTTACATTAATCATGCCACAATTATACATCATATGGATCATTTTAATTACATAGCATTCGGTTGCATTTTTGTTGTCTTTGCATTCATGTTGTTGTAGTCTGGGTGCATAATGGAATGCATGATTTTACAAAGGGCTTTCTTATTTCAAGACTCAAGAAAATCTCCTTGATGTCGGCACTCTCTTCACCTACCCAGATCCCAGCCCATTTTTGAAACAGGAGAGCATAAGAACATAGACTTGGTGAGCTGAAAGGATTCTCAGCCATTTGGTAAAAAAAATTACTATCTACATGAGACTTTAAGGTTTACAAACTGCTTTATAGGTTATCTCATTTGATCCTCACAATAACCCTAATAGGCAGGTGCTATTATTAGCCCCATTTTACAGATGAGAAAACTGAGGCTAAAATAAGGACACAACTAATAACTGACCAAGGCAGGATTTGAACTGAAGTCTTTCTGACTCCAGGTCTATCCAAATGTTTTCCAGTTCAACTACTGCATTTTACAAATGGGGGAAACAGAGGACCAGGGAAGTGATGTGAACTTCCCCAAAGGCATAAGGTTAGCAAATATCAGTATCTTTCTCCCTAAATTTCCACTCTTCTAAATTTTCCTATTTCTGTTGACAGTACCACCATCCTCCCAATCAATCATCCAAGCTCATAACTTAGGTGTCATTATTGACTCCTCATTTGCATTCACCATTTGGGGTATATTTTCTTTGCCTCCAGTCCAGATCCTCTGATTCCAGAGCCAGTGTTTCCACTGTACCACACTGCCTCCATCGTGGAGATGGTTCTTAGGAGTTGCCGTCGACAAAAATTCCCTTACCCTGCTATGGAACTGGTGATCAATGTCTCCAAACTTACTTGGACTGGGACCTTACTTAGACAGGACCTTCAAGTACCTGTATTCTTTTGAAATAGCCTTCCAGATCCCAGAGTCATCAGCTCAACACCTTGAGGAGGCATAAGAGGTAAACACTTTAGGACAGATTTCATAGCATGGCAACCGCATGCTTGGAAAAGGATACGTACTTTGATATTGTGGGAAGGTGCCAAAAATGTACTTTGACAATGTTATCTTTCCCTAATCTTGCCCTCCATAAAGAAAAAATAATAGCTATACCATTTCCTTTAGAAGTCACCCATCTGAAGGAGAAAAGAAGGAAGGGACTAGAGCATAGAGACAATTCCTTCATTGAAGTAAATGGATAGGGAATAGAGAACAGATCTATGATTTCACTGGTATGAGGAAATTCCAGGTAAGAAAGCTCCCTCTACCAATGCAGGTCAACAACTTTGCTGCAATTTATTATCTTAGGGAGTTGCCTAGACCAATGAGAGGTCAAGTGACTTGCCTGGGGGTCACACAACCAGGATGTCTCAGAGTTGGAACCTGAACCTAAGTCCTCCTGGTTCGTTATCTACTAAGCCAAACTGTGCCATAGGTTGTTGTGAGGATTAGATGAGATAATATATGTAAAATGCTTTTATAAACCTATGGGGAAAGTTGATTGGGATAATCCTCATCATTTTACCGCCCCGCAGCTCAGTTGGTAAAAATACAGAAAGTAAGAGACAGATAATCAAGATCCCAGAGTGCTAGAAATTTAAGTTACCTTGTCCACATGTGTCCCCAAAATCTATGCCTTTCTACCAGAGTGCTCTCTGTGTGTGCCAACTTTTCCACTCTTGTCTGCAATTCCTACAATATCTTAGTAAATGTATTTGCTTTGAGTTAATTATGTCCTGTAGCTGACTATTAAAGGTAAAGTTACTGGTGGGGGCTTGTGAACTAAGCTTTAGGAGTGGAGACCTATAGAATACCTTAAGCGTGGGGTAGTCACCCCCTACAGGACCCAACCTCTGAATGAAAGTTAGGAAGGGGGTAATCACAGATTGGTCTCTACAACTATAGATTTATTAGCTGTTAGCTATTGCCCCAGCAGCCCCTACAGTGCTTAGGACTTTTCAAAATGAGGTAAGGGTGGTATTGTTCATTTTTTTTTTCATTTTGAAGACCAGTGACATCAAGGGTGATGTCTTGACTGGCACGTGAATTGGGTTTAAGTAAGGCAGAGTTCTCTTTCCAGAGTCATCAACAACTGGTGATGGTAGTGGATGCTCTCATTGTCTTTGATGCCTGACCAAGCTCTAAGCATTCCACGGCACCCACTTCAGCCACCTCCATGGCCATTGGAACAAATTGTTCTCATCTGCCCATTCCAATGGGGGAAATTTTCACGTGCTTGAGGTAGATGCCCTCCCAACTCACCGATGGGTTTGAGGCATGCCAGTTACCCTCAATCTGGTTTAGCCCATCTGCTGAGATAGTTTTTACTAGGATGTAGACACTGTGCATGCTACAACCACTTGGAGACACGGGTGAGAGTAAGTGAAAGGTGGACACTAAAGATGGGTGAGCAGTCCTGCAAAGGGCTCTGTAAGCCTTCACACCAGATGTTCTGGTCAATAACATTTCTAGGGGTAGATGATGGGTTTGAAGAAGGATGATGGAAGGGAGTGCTTTACTATTTTGTGTAGAGCCCTGAGCTTTTAACTTCACCTCCATGGGAAGTTCAATATAGATTCAGGGGAAAGGAAAGTTAGTTAAAAGGCTTAAAGAGCACCTTCCTCCATTGTTAATCATAGAAAAGATTAGCAAATCAATATTCTCCAAGTCCTATACCACTCTCTCTTCCTTCCCTCTCCAAAGATCCCAGAGATAGTCCTTCCAATTGGCCAGGTTCTCTTTGTTTCTATCCTTTTTAGGAACAGACTCTCGCTTTCCTCCCTAATTCTTGGAACAATGACGTTCTGGTCACTGTTTCTCTGACAAATAGAATGATCTCAGTGGTGAAAGAAGACTTGGCCTTGAGCCCTAAGGGCAGTCCAACCTTTCTCTCTGATGAAGCTTCTGGGGATTCCCAGGGACTGAGGACGTCTTGTTGCCAGATCTGAGGGGAACCCCAAACTCAATAAGACAAGCCCTCATTTACAGAGGTGTAACTAGGGTGGGGTAATCAAGGCTTTTCTTGAGTATCCTTGGCCTCTGGGAAGAGGAGTGGTACATATTTATTGCCCTTGGCAACCTTTCCAGGCCTTGTGTAAACCTCTAACTTCCACATGTATAGCAAGATTGTCTTCTGTCCCTTGATTTCCCTATGCTACCATTCTCATTACCATCACTCCCCTTTCTGCCAGGTCTCAGTGACTCACTATCCTCTCTCCATTAGGCTGGTTGGGAGTGTCCAAATCCTGGTTCTTCCACTTACTCCCTTGGGCAAACCACTTAATCTCTTTGGACCTCAGCTTTTTCATCTGCAAAATTAAGGCGTACAATTAGGTGACCTCCAGCTCAAAAATCTATGAATGACCTATGCCTTTCTTTGCCCTTTAGCTCCTCCCCCATCCTTTCTCTGTTCCTGGAGGGTGTGCAGGCCTGGAGGCATAGGCCACAATCTCTAGAAGAGAGTCAGCTTCTCCCCTGGAATGATTCTGCCTGACTACAATTGGCACCTAGAAAGATATCCAAGGAACAATAAAATTAAAGACCAGTTCTGGTCAGACAATGTGTTATGAAGCCTTCCCATGCTAGATGAATTTCTCATGCTGCAGATCTCTCTCCAAAGTTCCTCCTCTCTTCCAAACTCCCACGTTTTCCCCGTGTTCCAAAATTACAAGGTATGGTTCTTGTCAGTCACCTGGAAAACCCTAGCCCTTCCTCGCTCGGACCGTGTCATGGCTTGTGTTTTAGATTCAACTCTCAAACCTGCTCCAGAACCTTAGATGTTTTGTAGCTTCTATAGGAACATGGAACATACTTACACCCATTCCAATAGGACAAAAGCTCTGGAATCAGAGGATTTATGCTCAAATCCAATTTCTGTTGCGAGTACCTGTATAATTTTGACCAAGTCACTAATTTTCAAGGACTTGAATTTCCTTAGCTGGTAAAGGAGGGGGTTAAATTAGGATGACTTCTGAGGTCCCTTCCAGCTCTAGGTCTGTGTCTATGTGATGCTACTGGATTAGAGCCATGATCATTGTTGAGATCAATGGCATGTCACTAGACCAGGGCATTCTTATCCATTTGGTGTATCCTGAACCCCTTTGGCAGAAGTATCTTGAAGCCTGTGGACTTCTCTAAATTATGCTTTTAAATGCATAAAATAGAATGTGTGAGATTACAAAGGAAAACAATTCTATTGAAATATAGTTATCAAAATATATACACACATATGCACACATGTGTATATATACATACATAGTACACATGCATATGTACTACATATACATATACACATATGTGTATATGTATATGTATGTATGTGTGCATTGTACAGACATATATAAAAATGCAGGTATAGATAGACAGATAGGTAGATAGATAGATAGATAGATAGATAGATAGATAGATAGATAGACAGATAGATGAGCCCTGGGTTAAGAACTTCTGCCTTAGAAAAATCCTGTCCTCCAATTCAACAGCCAAAATTCAAGAATTTAGTGTCTTCTTCCCAGAACTCTTACTTTGTACTCATAGTCCAAATATAATCAATAAACAAGCATTAAGTGCCTACTATGTACCAGGCACTGTACTAAGCTAAATATAATGAGTAAAAGAAGGATGAATTTACAAGGAAGAGTAAGTGTTCAGCACGTATATATATCAAGGGACATTTGTAAACAAAGGATAAAAAAGTCATCTTCCTGGAACTGTGGGTGTGTGTGTGGGGGGGGTGGTTAGAAAACACTAGGAAGCAGCAAAATGGGTATTCATGGATTAAAGAACATCATGGTATATGAACCTAATGAAATATGAGGAATCCAAAGAGGCATAGGAAGACCAATATGAACTGATACAGAATGAAACAAGGAAAAAATAAAAGAACAATACATAGAATGACTAAGATAATGGAAATTAAAACAGCCCTGCATAGTGACAGAACTTTAAAGCTCTCCTCAGAGTGAAGATTGAGTCTTCACTGCTCTGTGGGTGCCTGCATAAGGGGTGGCGTTGGAAAGAGCTTGAGGAAAGAGACCCTGGTCTTTTCTATAAGTCAGCTTCTTCCCAGAGTCTTTCCCTCCCTTCAGAGACCTGAAGAGGGTCTGGAACCATGTTTCTTCTCTCTCAAAGTTGGAAGCCATGAGACAAAGATGTCTCCTCTCAAGCTCTCACCAACTCTACTTTGCCTGCAGGAACCCTTGGAACACAGAATAACCTATATCCTTCAGCGAAGAGTTTTGTGTGAATTACCTTTGAACCAAGGTTTATAAATTATTATGACCAGTTTTAGCACTGGAAAACAGTTGATGAAATACATTGCTCACTCCCACACAAGGGGCTTTCTCTTCCCTCTCCAGAGACCTAGGAGATATTACTGCCAATGGGCCAGGTTGTCTTTGTTCAGAGCCTTTGTCAGAGCAGACTCTGACTCTTCCATCTTCTGGAGCAATGATCTGACTACTATTTCCCCAACAGAGAGGATGATCTAAGTGAAGGGAGAGGTCTTGGTTCAGGTCTTGAGGAACAATCCAATCCTTTTCCCTAGAATAGCTTCAGGGGCTTCCCAGTGACTAGGGGTGTCTTTCTGCCAGATTTTAGGAGAACCCTGATCTCAGTCAGACCTCATTCATATAAATGTAACTAGGGTTAGGTCATAGGGCAGCCTACAGATAAAGAATATTGCCTACACTGTCATACTAGTATGTCATATACATATACTGGTTGGTTTTGCTTAATTGATTTTTTCTATGATATTCAGAGACTTATTCAAAGGGGGAATAGCAAAGCTATAAGATCCAAAAACAAATTCATAATCAGAGCCCTTCCATTTAATCTCATCTCTATTATCACACAAACCTGCTAGATGACACACCAGGCTTGGATTCAGGAAGACTTGGGTTCAAATCCTGTCTCAGATGCTTACTGGTTGAATGAGCCTGGGCAAGTCATTTAACCTTTGTCTGTCTCAGTTTCCTTGTCTGTAAAATGTAAAATAATCAGAGCACCTACCTCATGGGGTTGTTGTGAGTACCAAAAGTGATAACATATGTGAAGTACTCTACGAGCTGTAAAATATTATACAAATGCCAGCTATTACCATCATCACCATCAATATCACTTAACTGTAAGACCCTGGGAAGTATAATGAAAAAATATTTTGTTGTTGTTGGGTTTTTTGTTAATTAGTCAGATGAGGGCAGTAGACCAGATGCCCTCTATAATCCCTTCTGGCTCTAAATCTATGACCCAAAGTTATCTTTCCATACGTAACTGGCCACCTTTAAAGTGTTGTAGTTTTGCAACTTTTCTTATGATCTCTCACATGGACTCATGGCATCGGGCATGATACCATCCACTCTAGTCAATCTCAGATTTTTTGTTTATTTATTTTAAATTGGGGTGATCAGGAGACATCTCAAAGGTAACCAACAACTCTGGGAAGTATGTACTATTGTTATCATCATTGTTATTTTGCAGATGAGGAAACTGAGAGACACAGGTTAAATGACTTGCCCAGGGTCACACAGTCAGTGTCTGAGGTAGCATTTGAACTCAGATTTTCTTGACTCCTAGTCAAAGTTCTATAGTGCCTGGCACCTAGTAGACACTAAATAAATGCTTGTTGACTTGGTGGTCACAGTTTGAAATAATATAAAAGTGAAAATACAAAATAAAAATGCCTAAGATTCAAACAAGTAGTTGGAAATTTATTATTCTGGAGACTAAGATTAAAGACCAATGAGTTGAGAGACCCACCCCCCACCTTCTTCCATCTTCCCTTAAAAAAAGAATCCTTAGAGAGTTCAGAAGGAAACTAACCAAGCAAGTGAGGATTTTAGGAGACGATGGTTTTGACCAGAAGCAGAACAAAGTGGACCTGTGAATTGAGAATGGAATACCCATACAGGAAAGAAGTATGTTCTTTTTTTTTTTTTTTTTTTGGCTAGGCAATGGGGTTAAGTGACTTGCCCAGGGTCACACAGCTAGTAAGTGTTATGTGTCTGATGCCGGATTTGAACTCAGGTCCTCCTGAATCCAGGACCAGTGCTCTATCCACTGTGCCACCTAGCTGCCCCTGGTATGTTCTTGTAAAAGAGAGATGGCAATGTATATGGGAAGTAGCATCACATATAGACTCAAAAGGCCCATTTTCAATTTCTGATTCTTTGACTTGTGTTCTCTCTGATAGATCATTTTTTTCTCTCTGGGCCTCAATTTCCTTCCCTGTAAAATGAAGGGATTGCAATAGTCAGGAGTTCTTACTCTGGGGTCCATAAACTTGTTTTTGTCAAGTATTTTGATAGCTATTTTTATGTAATTGACTTCCTTTGTAATCCTATTTATTTTGTTTTATGCATTAAGACAATTCTCTGAGAAGGGGTCCATAGTGAGTCAGTCAAAAAACATTTATTAAGTGTTTGCTATATGCCAGGCATTGTGCTAAGCACTGAGGATACAAGAGAGACAAAAGACACTCTATGTCCTCACTGAGCTCACACTTTGGCGGGAAAGGCAACAAGTAAACAAATAATGGTCGGACTAGCTCTATACAGAATAAATAGGAAACAATAAACAGGGGGAAGGCACTAGAATCAAGAGGAGCTGGGAAAAGCTTCCTGTGGAAGATGAGATGTAAGTTGGGATTTAAAGGAAGCCACTGAAGACAGTAGGCAGAGATGAGAGGGGAGGGCATTCCAGGCATGAAGGACAGCCAGGGAAAATGCCTGAAGCTGAGAGATGGAGTCTCCTGGGAAACCACTGTTACCAGATCAAAGAATATGTGGCAGGGAGTAAGGTGTTAAGATGACTGGAAAGGTGGGAGGGAAGGTAGGTTATGAAGGGCTTTGAATGCCAGAGGATTTTATATTTGATTCTGGAGGCAAAAGGGAGTCACTGTAGTTTATTGAGGAAAGGGAATGACATGGTTGGACCTGAGCTTTAGGAAAATCACTTTAGTGGCTGAAGGGAGGATGAATTGGAGTGGGGAGAGGCTTGAGGCAGGCAGACCCACAAGCAGCTATTGCAATAATTCAGGGACGTGATGAGATTCTGCACCAGAGTGGTGGCAATGTCAGAGGAGAGAAGGAGGTCTGTTCAAGAGATATTGCAAAGGTGAAATTGACAGGACTTGAGAACAGATTGGCTTCACTTGACTGCTGCCCAAGGGCAGATGAAAATTAAGAATCCCTAGACTAGATAATCTCTAAATCTCCTTCTTGCTCTATGATCCTTTGAGACCAAAGAAAATAGGTCAACCTCAATTCAGAGTGGTAAATAAGAGTGAATTAACCAAACCAACCATAATCCCCATGGACCAGAATTGGGGAGAGGCTGGAAGTGACTTTTAAATGCTTTAAACTCATGCCAAGATAACTCAGGAATGGGAATTTAGGTATGATTCACCTTGGCCACATGTCATTTTGGTTCCAAAATTCCTAGACACTGTAGGAAAAATTGAGCTATTCATTTGAAAAGACTTTGTATGCAGGGCTGCACTAAGCAGAATTGGGAATGGTGACACTGCCCATCTCCTCTATTTCTTTTTCCAGATCTTCCTTAACCAGATTCCAGGGGCTTCCCACTAAATTTATTCCTCTCATGTCTTTTCCCCAGGCCAACTGGCACTCATCACACTATAGCATGCTGCATTTGGTTAACTATACACTATCTTATTTACTTCTCATTTCTAGTTGCATAGATTTTAGCCACAGTTAGATTGTGAAAGTCTTGGACACCGGGGTTCAAATCTTAGCTCTACAACTTGTTGCTTTTGTGACATTGGCAAATGATTCTTCCTGTCTGGACCTTGCAGGTGGGAGCCATTTTCTATCTCCACAAGTCCCTCACACCAGGACCTTGAACACAATAGACTTGCAGTAAATGCTTGTTGGCTGATGGACTGAATTATTTTCAAGGCCAGTTGCTGCTTCTGAGTAGCTGCTTTTGCTTCAAGTTGTCTCTTCCTTCTCATCTAACATAGTATTTCCTTCTTTCTTCAGAGATCTGCCTCTAGGATTCCTTCTGAGAGACCCTGATTGTGCAGAGCAAAGTCAGTGGAGATCCTAAGAAATGACCTACTGTTGGAAGAAAACATTGAGGCCATCTAGTTTCATCCCTTCTTTTTACAAAGGAGGAAGCTGAGACCTAGAAAGAGGAAATGATTTATCAATATCACTTGGGCAATAAGTATCAGAGTCAAGATTTGTAGCCACATGTTTTGACTCCAACTCCAGAACTATTTTTTTGTGCCAAGGTATGATGGCCCAATGGCATATGAAAGGCACTCTGGACCAGTCTTTCCTCCTGAATACTCTCTCCTCTCTATATTCATGATAATGTTCTCATTCTACATGTCTGACCAATTCTTTTCGGTCTCTTGTCCTGGATCACATTGCACAACTTGTCCATTGGCTGTAGGTATCCTCCAACACTCAGCTGGGCTACCTTGTCTTTTCTTTTGATGTACATTCATTTGGTGATCTCATCAGTTCCCATGAATTTAATTATCATCTGTATTCAGATATCTTTCAGACCTATATATTTAATCCTAGTCTCCCTACTGAGCTCCAATACCACATAATCAACAGCTAATTGGTCATTTCAAATGAGATATTCTTCAGCATGTTCAAAATAAAACTTATTATATTTACTCCACAAATTCACTCTTCTTCCAAACTTCCTTATTTCTGTCAACAGTCCCACCATCCTTCCAGTCATACAGTTTCACAATGATGATTGCAACCTCAGCTCCTTACTTTCATTCACCCCACATGTCCAATTAGTGGCCAAATCTTGCTTTTATCTCGCCAACATCTCTCACATCTGTCCCCTTCTCATCTCTCTAGTTTGAGCCCTCTCTGCCTCTTGACTAGAAGACTTCAATAGCCTCCTAGTTGGTTTCCTAGCCTCAAGTCTCTTCCATTCTAATCCATCCTCCACACAGTTTCCAAAGCAATTTGCCTAAAGTACAGGTCTGTCCACATTACTACCCTACCCAATAAATTCCAGAGGCTCTCTATAAATCTGAAAATGACATATAAGTTATTCTGTTTGGCATTTAAAGCCAACAACCTGCTCCTTCCTATCTTGCTAGCATTTTTTTTTACACATTGCTCTCCTCCATATACTCTAACAATATTGTCCTATTTTCTTATTCTCATGCAAAACAATCCATCTCCCATCTCTGAGCTTTGATATTTGCTGTTCTACATTCCCAGAATAAATTGCTTCCTTAATTCTGCCCCTTCCTTCAGGAGTTAGCACAAGTTGCTTCTTCTGTATGAGATTTTTCCTAGTCCCTTCAGCTAATAGTGCCTTCCAATCTTGGTTTACTTTTTATCTGCTTTGAATGTGTTTTGTATAAACTTATAGATATACATTGTTATCTCATTAGAATGTAAGTTCTTTGAGGGCAAGGAGAATGTTACTTTTTCTTTTTCTTTTTTTATTCCTGGTGCCTAGCACATATTGGGTGATAAATCAACATTTCTTTGCTTGCTTGCTTGTTTGCTTAATTATTTATTTATTTTTTTACTTTGTATTGATATCTTCTTGTTATGTTGTTAAGTCACTTTCATTTCCCAATATATCCTTCCCCAACTACTCAGAGCCATTCTGTATTAAATAGATGAAGACAGAGATAGAAAAAAAAAGTAGTTCATTAAAAACTAATCAGCACATCAACAAAGTCCAACATGACATGAAGTATTTCACACCCATAGCCTCCCACATGTGAGAAGAAGGGAGGAAAGCAGACTCTTATATACCTTCTTTGGAGTCATTGGCTCATTATAATGAAATAACATTCAGTCTCAATTTTTGGTCGTCCTTTCCATTTACATTGTTGTAGTAATTGTGTATGTTGTATATTGCTTTCCTTATTCTGCTTACTTTGCGTTGCATGTAAGTTTTCCTGTGCTTCATCTATATTCTTCATACACATCATTTCTTACAATATGATATTCCACTACATTCATGTTCCACTATGAGTTTAAACATTCCCTAATCAGTTCCCTAAACAATCCCTTAATCAATTCCCTAATCTATTTTGTTTCCAGTTCTTTGCTGCTTCAAAAAGTGCTGCTATAACTATTTTGATATATCTAAGATCTTTCTTTTTATCCTTGGCCCCCTTAGGGGTGCCATGCCAAGAAATATAATTTCTATGTTAAAGGATATGGACATTTTAGTCACTTTCTTAGAATAAGTCAAAACTCCAGAATGGTCACACCAATCCACGTCTCCAGCAACAGCCAACATAAACAACAACAGTGCATCAGTAGCATTCAAGTCTTTTAGGTTATTGCTGGCATATGACACATATAAAATATCAGTGAGACTCCAGAGGAAGTCAGCTTATGATTAAAAAGGGAACCTCTTTACATGGAGCAATTTCTAAACCCTGAAACCCACAATGTATATGGAAGGTGAAGTCATCTCCTGCTCTTATCGTAGAGTATCCTTTCTACACCCTTCCCCTTCCTCCTCTCAGTACAAAAGAAAATATGGTTTTCAAAGAAGTTCTCCTTCTCTTTTATGAAAGAAGGAGGAAATGTGGACCACTCTTAAGTATTTTCAAGATAGTTGTCAGGCTTCCTTTCCTTCCTTACCCTTACAACTCTGCTGAGTTCAGCCCAACCACTCTATGAAGCAATAGTTCCTCCATTTTGCGATTTCCTTGGAGTGAAACAGAGCCCCTACTATCACCTTTCCTTGATCCCATGCAAGACCAGGGCCATTCAGAGGAAAAAGCAGTAAGGAAAGTTTGTCTTTAGGGGTTCCTTTATTTCACTTTTTGAGGGCCTCAGCTGTCCAGTTTGGTGGTAACCTACTTGGGCTACTATACTCAATCAATACTCTTGCTCCGGACTTTTTACACTTCTACCCCAACAAAACATACTAGTCCTATCACTTATTTTCAGCAAATCTGAGAAACTGATCACTGTTCTTATCATATTTTTTCTGTACCTCAAGGATCTGTGATTTAATAAGGGTGGATATACCCTCTACAGGCAATCAGTGTGCCTTCATTATGCTTTAATTGGAAAGAATCTCCATCTCTCCCCCTCTCTTCCCTGACTTCATAATTCTGTTGAACTCTGCCAACCCACTCCAAGAGGCAATTGTTCTCTTTGACACCTTTCTTCTAGGAGAATAGAGCTCCCATCATCACCACCAGCTTTCCCTAACCACGTGTCTCTTGACCAGGACTGTTCCAGGAAAAAAAATCAAAAAGTCAGTCAACGAAATCTTCTGCCCTTTGGGGCCAAGCTGAACAAGTCCAATCCTGTTTACATGGGTCTGTCAAATTCTTGAAAGCAGCCATCATCATGTCACATCTATGTTCTCCACCAGGCCAAATATCTCCAATGCATTCAACTGCTCCTCGTATATCCTGAAAATAAGATCCTTCACTAATGATGACCATCCTATCCTGAATGTTTTTAACTTATGAAAATGCCCCCCTAAAATTGTTGCCCACTTGGGGTCAAGAAATTCTTTTGAAGGACCCACATGTACAAAAATATTCATAGCAGCTCTTTTTGTAGTGGCAAAGAATTGGAAATTGAGAGGATGCCCATCAATTGGGGAACGGCTGAGCAAGTTGTGGTATCTGAATGTAATGGAATACTATTGTGCTATAAGAAATGATGAACAGGCTGACTTCAGAAAAACCTGGAAAAACTTGTATGGTCTGAAGCTGAGTGAAGTGAGCAGAGCCAGGAGAACGTTGTACACAATAACAGCCATGTTGTGCGATGAATAATATTGATAAACTTAACCCTTCCCAGCAATACAAGGATCTAAAACATCTCCAGAGGCCTTGTGATGGAAAACGCTATCCACATTCAAAGAAAGAACTATGGAAGTTGAATTGCTATTTTTTTCTCTTCTGTTGAGTTTTGTTTCCTCTTTCTGATGGTTCTTCCTATTGGTTTTATTTTTTACTTACAACATGACTAATGTGAAAATATGTTTAATATGAATGTAAATGTATAGCCTATATCAGATTGTGTGCTGTCTTGGGGAGGGTGGTGGGGAGGAAGGGGGAGAAAAATTTTAAACTCAAAAGCATATGGAAGTGATTATTGATAAATCAAAGTAAATTAATTAAAAAAGAAATTCTTTTGAAATTCTTTAAATTATAATGCCAAGGCAGCCTTCCACTCATAGGACTGACTATGGGCAAAGATATTATTATCCCTGCAACCCATTGACAGACTATTCATAATGATAGGACTTTGTTTTTCTCTTTTTTTCTCTCTTTCCCTCTCTTTCTCTCTCTATCCTTCCACTTCCCATTAGAGCTCCCCAAAGGTAAAATGGGATACAATGGAAGGTACCAGGTTTACTCTCAGTAGAAGTATCCAAAGAAAGGCCAGGTGCCCTCTTCTTTTTCTTTTTCTCCTCCTCTTCCTCCTCCTCCTCCTCCTCCTCCTCTTTCCTCTCCATCTCCTCCTTCTTCTTCTCCTTCTTCTTCCTCTCTCTCCCTCCTTCTTCCCCTTACCCCTTTGTCCTTTCTCCTTGCCCTTACCCTTCCTCCTTCTCCTCCATCTCACTCTCTCTGTGTCTCTCATATCTACACTGTCAAACACAAGTCCTGGCACAGGATTGATGCTTAATAAATGCTTATTGTTTTGTTGCTTATATAAGCATGCTATGATCTGCCATCAGGTTGTTCCCTCCACTGAAACTGACCCCCTTCTTCCCTGGGCATACATTAATCACCAAATCAGCAAGTACTTATTCAGTGCTTGCTATGTGTTAGGCACTACCCTAGGACTAGGAATCCAAATACTAGGAACAAAATAGAACCTGCCCTCATAGAGCTTGTGTTCTGTGGAGAGTTTCTCCAAGAGTTGCTGCAGCCAACCTGGTGATGAGCTTCTTTCAACTCAACTGGCTGGTCCTGGATGAAGACACATGATCCTTCATGAGGCCCATACTCAGAGCCTTTCCAGTTTGGTATAACCTACCAAGATTTGTACTTCCTTGGAAGTGTAAAAGATGATTCAGGAAATAGTGTCGAAACTGCTTGCAAATTAGCTTCTTCCAATGCCACTTTTCTCTTCCTTTAAATTAATTTTTTTCCATAACCAGAGTGACTCACTAGATCTTGTGAGGAGTTTGGTTTGTGGTTAGTCAATAAGCATTTATGAATCTCTTACCATGTGCCAGGAACTCTGCTAAGCATGGGGGAAACCAAGAAAAGAAAAAAAAATCAAAACAAAAAAACAAACTCTCCTGTTCTCAAGCAGCTTACATTCTAATGGAGGCAGGGAGATCGCATGTGAATAACTATATACATAGAAGATACATGCAGAGTCAAAAAAGGTAACCTCAGAAAAGGTCTTACCAGTTGGGAGATGGGAGGAGAGTTGGGAAAGGCATTCTGCGAAAAGTGGGAGTAGAGTTGAATCTTAAAGGAGGCTGGAGAAGCCAGGATGCAAAGGTGAGGAGGGAGAGCATTCCAGGCATGGGGGATAGTCAGTGCAAAGGTTATACACAGTAGAGAGATGAGACATCATGTGTGAGGGACAGCAAGGAGACCAAGGGAGTTGAAATATGGAGTTATGTGGAGAGGAGTGAACTATCGGAGGAATGGAAAGGAAGAAAGGGTCCAGGTTCTGAAGGGCTTCATTTGCTAAACAGAGAAGTTTATATTTGATCCTGGAGATAATGATTAGCCCCTGGAGCTTATTGGTTAGTGGTCTGATATTGCCAGACCTGCTCTTTAAGAAAACCATTTTGGTAGATGAGTGGAGGGTGGACTGTATTGGGGAGAGACTTGAGGATGGGGTTCAAGCTATAGACAAGACAGAGGATCAAATATTTCCCCCTTTTCTCAGATGAAAAAAATCCCTCCTTGTTAATGGTGGGGGGGGGGGGAGTTCATCTATTTAATCAGGGTAAAGAGACCTAGAGGAAGAGTCAGGAGAGTTGGAAGTTTGTTCTGGTCTTTGCCATTTAGGTCATATGGTCAAAGATCCTGAGCTTGAAGGGACATCAAAGGCCATCTGGTCCAACTCCTTCATTTTTACAGAAGGAATTATGGCATGGGACCAGGAAAGTACTTGCCCAAGATCATACAGGCTGCAGGCTTATTTCTCCCAACTTATTTAGTAAATCCATAGGACAGGATTTGGATTTTGATCTTCCCAACTCCAAGTCTACTCCCTCAATTTGTATATGAGGAAACTGAGTCCCAGAGAAGTTAAGTGATTTGGTCAAAATCATCCAGATAGAAAATCTTTAAAATTCTCTCCTGGTTTCCAGTATGTATGTAATCTCCAATTTTTTTTTTTTATGGAAGGAGCTACTCATTGACTGAAGAGCAGTTACTAAGCTTCTTAAAGGTCAATCAGTCAAGGAGCTATGATTTGTTCAGATAAAGAATAAAAGGAGACAGATAACAACCTAGAGAGGACTGGAGAGACTGTCTTTGCTAATCATCTGTTTTGCTAAGAAGTGTGTTCTCCACACTCAGGAATCCCTGCCTTGAGAGATGGCTAGAGAAATGTTTCTTTTGCAATCCAATAAAAAGAGACAGCCTTTGCTGATATTTTTGCTGGAGGATCTGAAATCTTGTCCCCAAACCTTTGGAAAAACATCAAAGTTGCTGCCTTGGGAGGCTAAACTTAACTGATGCTGAAACATTCACAGTATTTTATGTAATTACTGGTTCTGTGTGGATGGAAATTTATGAATGGGCCAGAGAGGAGAAAAAAAATGGGGAACTGGAAAAAATCATCAGAAAAAATAGATGCTAAAAATTCTCTGAAAGGGAAGCAAAGCTATGTGTTTAGTTGAAGCAGGGAAGATAAAGAGAATTGGGTTGTGCCATACATATGACTAAGGAGAATGGGGATGATGTGACTTTGACAGAGGTCTAGAGGGCAAAATCGGTCATTGTGCTCACCATGTGGAATACTGTTACCCTGCTCATCCCTCTCCCTCCAAGGAGGTAACAGGAGAAGGGGAAGTACATGTTCTAACTTCTGACCTGACTAAGAATCACATGTACTCTGGCAGTGTCTCTGGGGTCTAGCATCTATTGATAATGCTGACTCTACTATTACCTCCTCAAAAGGGAAAAACCATCAAGTTATAGGCTCAGAAAGACCCTCAGAGGGAGGTGAGAGCAATAGTCTACTTTCCAAAAAGGAGCTCAGGGAGTTATGGCCGCTCATGAGTGAATGAGTAAGCAACAAGCATTTATTAAGCCCCTATTATGTGCTGGGCACTGTACTAGGCACTAAGAACATAAAGACAAAAATAAGACAGTCCTGCCTTCAAAGGACTTACCTTCAGCTGGAAATGGGGGCGATTTTCAAGCAATCAAGCATTTATTAAGTACCAACTGCATGCCAGGCAGGGATACAGAGACAAAAATGAGATAGTCCTTGCCCTCTAGGGCAACTCAAAAGAGACTGAGTCAGCTTCTGGACTTCCTCAGTGCTGCTCTGCTCTGATTAGAACATGGCATCTGGCTTTTGGGCTCCATCCTCTCAGGCACCTGGTGTTTCATCCATACCAGCTGCCTAAGCAATTTCTCAATCATTCATTTCTCCTTGTTCAAAATGAGAAGGCTCATGGGGGTGGGGAGCAAAGACCCTTAGAATGAGAAAGAACCTCAGGAACCACCTAGTCCAACCTCCATGTGAATAAGCACCAATTGTACAACATCCCCCAGCGTGATGACCTTAAGCAAAGGGGAACTCTCTGTTCTAAGTTAGCCCATCCTGCTTATTTGGGTAGCTCTAATTGTTAAGAAGTTTTTTCTTATACTTACTTAGCCAAAATTTGCATTTCTGAAATTCTCCACCCCATTGCTTCTAATTCTGATCTTTGGGGCTAGGCAGAAGCAATATCATCTCAATTTCACATATTTGAAGACTTCGATCATGTCTGTCCTATTATGTAGTCCCTATCTCCATTTTGTCCATAAGTTTTATTGATGGAATGAAATTTTATCAAATGTTGTATAGAAATCCAGATGAACAACAGCCACACCATTTCCCTGATGTACCAGCTTAAAAACTGTCAAAAAACAATCAAACAAACCTGAAACATAGTCTAGTATGAGACGTCCTTTACAAAGATCTCCTCATTCCTTGTCATCATTAATTCATTTTCTAGATCGAATCAGCATAGCAGAGTGGGTGGACCATTTGATTTAGAGTCCAGAAGAGCTGGGTTCCCATCTTACCTCAGACTGTGGGATCCTACCTGCCTTTCATATGAATAATTTGAAATCTTCTGTCTCAAAATTTAGGATGCCCATCAAGCTATGCTTGTTTTCCTTTCCTCTGACACAAATTCTAAGTAGAGTGATTCTAGAATAATCAATACAGACTTGAATGGACTTTAGAAGTAAACTAATCCAATCCTGCATTTTACAAATGAGAACACTGAGGCACAGAAAGGCTAAGTGATTTGCCCATATCACACAGTAATTGGGAGAGCTGGAATTCAAACACTGACCATGTGGCTCCAAAGCCAATCTTATTTCTGTTGTACCACATGGCCTGAAGAGAAGGGTCACTTCTGTTCAAAATTTCCATCGTTTTTATTTCTACAATCAGATTTTCCTTACTGGTCAGAATCAGATGCAGAAATAGATTTTGATTGAGGAATGTCTAAACAAATTGTGGAGATGATGGAATATTATTGAGCTAGAAGAAATGATCACCCTGAGGAAACCTGGGAAGGCTAGTATGAACTGATGCAAACTAAAGTAACCTGATCAAGAGAACAGTGTGTATGAGTATTATAACAACGCCAATGGGAAGGTCAATGAAATAAATAGATTTTCTGGACTCGCTCAATGTTGTTACTTCCTCCATCTTTCAAAGGGTGAAACCATCATTAAAACAAGTCAATCAGCCAAATCAGCTGCTCTGCTTTGGACAGAAGAAGAGGTCCAGTTGACCTCCTTCCCAGGCTGTTTCCCGATTTTTCTGGCCTTCAAAATCATGATCTCTTCTGCTGGCTTATCTGGAAACTTCCCTCAGTACTTAGGCCCTCCTCACCTTGAAATAGCCTACTATTACACTTCCCTGGGCTTTCAAGCTACAGCTGGTCACCTGACTCAGAGCATGTCCATTTCAAGCTCACCTTACACTTTTTTACAGTCCCTTAATTCAGAAAATATTAATAATGGCTTCCACTATTAGTAAAGGAAAGGTCATTCCATACTAAATGGAAACCTAGAGAACTTATGTGGTTTTTTGTTTATGTTTTGTTTGTGTTTGTAAATCCCTAGCAAAGCCAGCATTTAAGCCTTTACTCACGTTTAAAATTTGTTTTACTTTCAATGATGTCTTTTGTTTTTATATCTCTTTCATTTTCTGATTTATTTCTCTCCATTTTTCCCTCCCCATAATGAAAACCATCCCTTATAATAAAGCAAAAAAAAAAAAA
>NW_020954546.1:1400585-1433425 GCF_900497805.2 Vombatus ursinus
AAAATGGAGGAGGGGCGGAATCAAGATGGCAGAGTGAAAGACTTGCTTGAGCTCTCCCCCAAGCCCCTCCAAATACCTATTAAAAAATGACTCTAAACAGAAAAACGAATATCTCTGATATATGTTCAAAATAAACCTTCCTCTTTGGTATTTATTGGTGGATGATTAGTGGGGCACAAAATGTTATCAGTTCCTTCTGTTTGGGATCTGTGAGCCCAGTAATAGGTTAATAGGAATGAAAAGATTGGATTGGAATGTATCCCAGTTTACTCAAGATCAGCTTTGTCATTGTTCAGTCATTTTCAGTTGAGTCTGACTTTTTGTGAGCTCATTTGGGGTTTTCTTGGCAAAGATGCTATAGTGGTTTGCCATTTCTTTCTCCAGTTCATTTTACAGATGAGGAAACTGAGACAGAGTCAAGTGATTTGCCCAGAGTCATACATCTAGTAAATGTCTAAGGTCATATTTGAACTAAGGAAAATGAGTCTTCTTGACTCTAGGCCTGGCATTCTATCCATTGTACCACCCAGCTGTCCTGAAGATCAACTAATAAGGGGTTAATAAAAGGTCTCTATAATCTCAAAAGCTAAGAGGAAACTTGAGCCCACGAGGACTATTATCCATAAAGTTATAATTGGATAAACTAGGAAAGATTTTCTTGTCTCATTTCAAGGATGAAAGCAAAAGAAATACTGAAGCACTGAAAACTACATCAGTATAAAGCACTATAGATAATTCATATTGGCAAACCTCTTCTGAGGGAGTTCCACTTCTGTGTCCTCTGGACAGTACCAGTAGGGTGGCCTTGGCTGTTCTTTCCAGAAAATATTAAAAGGCTCTCTTGTCAGAGGTGTTTATACTTCTCTCCTTAGGGGTTCTGCACAAGGATGCTAACTTAGATTCTATAGGGGAAGAGACAAAAAAGCTTCCAAAACACAAAGGTTCTAACAATGAGAGAAAAGTCTTAACTATTAATATCATTGTGCATGCAATGTACAATATAAATAAATGTGTGTGATTATATATTTTTTCCTAGCAAGTAATATTTATTTAATTACATTCCCCAGAGGAAAAGTGACACTTGCAGCTACAAAATTCTAAGAAATAAAGATATTCTTTTGCATATATCACCAAGAATGGTGATTGGGGCAGCTAGGTGGTTCAGTGGATAGAGCACCGAGACCAAACACTTGACACTTACTAGCTGAGTGACCCTAGGCAAGTCACTTAACACCGATTACCTAAAATAAAGAAATAAATAAAAGAATAGTGAACAACCAGACATAGTACAATGAATGGTGGTACTCACAGTTTGAAGGGAGGGCACTAGCAAGGGAGGTTTGGAATAGCTTTCTTGTAGAAGGTTGCTCTCATGTTGAACTTTAAGGCGATCCAACAATCCTCTGAGCCTTCACTTTTAATCAAGAAATCCTGAACCTATTTGTTCTCAAGCTTCCCACAGTGTTTTCTACCCTGCTCTTCACTGTGAATGGAGACAGAAAGGAAAGTTAAGGACCAGTATCTGGAGAGAGAAGCCCAATGAACACTGAGACCTGATTCATAATTCTGATTCCTGATTCTCCACTGAGAACAGATCTCTGATGGAGAGAGAAGAAAGTCCCCTGGACTCAATACAATTTAATCTTCCCCGAGCTGCCCTTCATAAGTTTTTCCCTTCCCCGGTTCCCCTAATCAGCCCTGATGAACTCCCACTCACTTTATAGAATGGTATAGGGCTACATAGATGGGAAAAAGTCTTATTCCACACTGTCTTTTCTGAGCTACCAGCCCATCTGTCTTAACTGTATACACTCATTGATTCAGAACTGGAAGGGACCTTAGAGGTTATCTGGTCTAATCTCCTCTTCTTATAGGAAGAAGCCCACAGAAGTGTTGTTAACTTATCCTAGTTCATACAAATAATAATAAAAAAAAAACACAGTTTGGATTTTAAATTTGAGTTTCTCTCATTCTTGGCCACCCTACAGAGACTACTCAGAGAACCAATGCACCCTGATGTCTGATAAAACTTGGTACACACTGTAATGACCCCTCTGTGTCCGCCCCACATCGTACTTTATGTAAATTACTTCAGAGCATGGAACTAGCACCTGTTCACCTGCTCCAGTGCTGGTCCAGAGCTCTGCTCCAATTGAGCCCCAGATAGGAGGGACCAATTCTAAATCAAGAGCACCCCCTAGCGCCTTTTTCTACTAAGCAACATAAAATTCTCATTTGTTCCCTAAGATTGACCTGGCTGTCCCTCATTCATGAATAGTTTCATTTCGGGTGGAGAAAACTTGAAGGTCCCCATCAGTGTGGAACCATGACTGGGGAAAGAAACTCACATCACAGCCTTTCGGGGGTAGGAAGAGTTAACTTTTGATGAGATGGTGTAAAAGGTACCTCTTCGGGAAGACAAAGTAGCAGGTGGGCTTCAGATCATCAAGTGTGAGGAAAGCCTAGAAGACATTTGGGACTTTGCCACTCGTCTAAGAGTCATCTCCTCTCACTGGGTGTATTGGGGTGATGTAGGTATCTCATAGATTAGGCCTTGCTTGGGGACTGCCTGAGCAGGGCTACAGGGGCAGCTACAGAAGCCATCAGCCACCCTACCCACAGCGTGGTTAAGGATCAAGACCTAAGGAGCCTTGGGAGGGCATCATAGGCACATCAAAGTTTGACTCTGGCCAAAGCCAGACCAAGAGGTCCCTGGTTGCAATTTGAGTCTAAGAGTTCTTGAACTTCCCTAAGGCCCCTGGATAACATGAACATTGAAAGAAAGAAGAGGAAGTCCTCAAGGAAAATGACCTACAAGCCCCTGAGATGAAAAAGGGAGCTCAGAGTCTCAGTACCTATCACAGAACCCTGACTAAATGACTCACTGGGCTACATGCCCAACACCTCCCACTACCAGTAGTACCACCCTGTTTCCTGCCTCCTACCTTTTCAATTTCCAAAGAACAAGAATGTTGTGATGTAAAGAGCCCTGGGGTGAGAATTAGGAGACCTGCCAGTTATCTCAATTAATAGCTATGTAACCTTGGGCATGTCTCTTCTCTCTCTCTCTCTCTGTCTCTGTCCCCTTCCTTCCTTCCTTCCTCTCCTCTCTCTCAGTTCCCCCAGCTGTACAAGAGGATAAGATATCTCAGGTCCCTTCACATTCTATGAATGCATCCCATGCCACCCTTAGAGGAGAAGAGAAAAAGACTGAGGACACTTAATTGTTGAAGGCATGGACCTGCCAGATGAGGACACCAACAAAAAGAATCAGGGGGAAAAAACCAGCTCTAGAGGCCTTCATGTTAGTGCCATGTGGAAACAAAGCCTTAGAACCAAGTTCAAAAGCTTCCAAGTTTCCTTCTGCCTCCCTGATTGGCTATCTTTTCACCTCTTTTATAGGGAGTAATAGAATGCCCTGGAGGGAGGAAGGTCATCACTGGAAATATCTTTTGGGAAAGTATAGTGAGGAGACTCCTAAACCAACTGAGCACCTGGCAAGATTCTGAGGAGTTTCCCAAGAAACAAAATTAGGAAGCTGTGGTTTGGGGCTCAGCATGACTTTTATGTTGATGCTAAGACAATAAGGCATTGGGGGTGGGGTGAGGGTGGTAAGAGAAAATAGCAAAGCTGACTACAGCGTTCTGAACTATAGACCTAGCTTTCTCTGAAATTTTTTTTTTCCTCAGAAAAAGGAAAAAGGAAGGAAACTTAAGTCAGAGTGGAAATTTTTATGCAGGAGTAGCCAAGCCTCTCAAGGAAGGCCTTCTCCTACTCAGGCCCTGGCCCCTGGTTGTCCCTAGTCGTGCTTGATACCCAGGGCAATGAAGCCAAACAGTGACAGACCCTCTTCCCTCCTAAAACTAGATGCTTGTAAGAGGATAATCATAATGACTCACATTTATAATGCTGTTGCAAAGTTTGCAAAGCACTTTTTTCATACATTGAGTTTATTAAGTCCCAACTGTGTGAGGTGGTTGTTTTTACTATCATTCCCATTTTTCGGATGAGAAAACAAGCTAAACAAGTGAAGACACTCAGAGTCACCTAGCTAGAAAACATCACATGCAGGCTTTGATATTAGGTCTTCCTGAAACCACATCAAACACTCTCTGTGCTATGCCCCAGTGTCTGTCTAGGAAGGTTTGGAGCATGGAAGGACGGTGGGGCAGGGAAAGGTGGTGGAGGAGAGGAGGGAGTCTGAACTGGGATGAACTAACAAGACCTTGAATATGCTTTAAAAATCTTCTCTCGTCATCCCCTGCACATGTGCATGAGTGCATGTGTGCGCATGCGCGCACACACACACACACACACGCGCGCGCGCGTGCTTATTCAGATCTCTAGGTCTTTATTCATGATATTTCTTCTGCTTGGAATGCCTTTACTTCTCCCTTCCACCTATTCAAATCCTATGGGTCATTTGAGCACCGTTTCATGCCTAGCCTCCTCCATTCAACTTTTCTTAAGTATCGCGCTGAACACAGATTTTTCTTTTCTCTTAACTCCATGGCATATAGTCAATACCTCAAATTCAAGATGCTCCTAACTAAATCCATCTTTGTCCCTCAAATCTTGTGTCTCTAACAACTTTTTGATAGCCCTCCCATGCTCTTAGTCTCTTTGTCTCTCTCTGTCTCTGTCTTTCTCCATCTTTCTTTCTCTGTCTCTCTCTGTCTTTCTGTCTCTCTTTGTCTCTCTGTCTCTGTCTCTCTCTGTGTCTGTCTGTCTGTCTCTCTCTCTCCCCTCTCTATATGTCTCTCTTTCCGTGTCTGTCTCTCTGTTTCTCTCTCTCAATCTCTCTCTGCATTTCTCCTATCTCTGTCTGTCTCTGTCACTGTCTTTGCCTCTGTCTCTGCATGATCCAAACCTTCCTAGAGAGATATTGAGGCACAGCAGATAAGAGTGTTTGATGTGGTGTCAGGAAGACGTGGTATCAAAGTCTGCCTCTGATGTAACAATCCCCTCTTTTCCACTTTTATTGCAACTGCAGCATCTCTAGTTGGGGGCCTTATCTCTTTTTCACTTCCACCATCCTAGAGACTCCTCATTGGTCTTCCTGCCTCTAGTCAGCATGTCGCCTTTATCCCGAATAGTCTTACTGCAGTAATCTCTCCAATGCACAGGTTTGCTCTCATCTATTCATCTCTCTCATCTCATCCCTCTCTCATTTGCTCTCATCTCATCCCTCTATTCAAAAGCATTTGGAGGCTCCCTGTTGCCTAAGGAATCAAGTTTAACCTCATAACAAGGTCCACTTAAGGCCCTCCAAGTCGAATTCCAGTCTTTTTTCTGTTTTATGAACTCCAGATAAACTGGCTCCCTCCATCCTCCCCTTCACATGCTTAACATAGCAGTAAAGTTAGACTACCCTCTACTCACCATTCTCATCCTGTTCTCGTATATCTCAGTGCCTTTTTCAGGGGACTGTGTAGTATAGTGGTAAAAGCTCTGAACTTGGAGTCAGCTTAAAGTCAAAATCCTGACTCAAACCTTTTTTTTTTTTTTTGCCACTGACTTGTTGTATGGTATTGATCAACTCACTTCTCTCTGAGTTTCAGTCAAGGCAACAGACATTTTTTAAGCACTTCATATGTGCGGAGCACTGTGCTAAACCTCAGTTTCCCCCTCTGTAAAATGAATGGTTAGGACTAGATGAGCTTTAATATCTCTTCTGACTGAAATCCTATGGTTCTAACACTTCAGAATTTCAGTGAAGCAAATTCATGTTTTGGTAGGCAGTCTATCCTAAAACATGTCATATGGGAAGCAGAGATTGCTCTGAGCTTTCACAAAATCTCATCACCAATTAATCAACAAATATTTATTAAACATGAGCTATGCACTGGAGGTATACGTACAAAGAATGAAAGTCTCTATTCTAAAAGAGCTTCCATTTTAATCACTATCATCATCAAAATTGAGTACCTACTGATTACCCACAGAAGTATCTGTGGGATCAGATGTTTCAATGGAAGGGACAAGAATTATCCTCAAATCAGGGACACTGGTTGGCACTTCACCTTCTCCACACTCCTGTCCCTGGGAGAGATATCACCAAGTGAAAATTTTCTCTATTCTCTCCTGAGTTCCTTGGGGAAATGCCCAACTGCACCTGGTGCAGGCACAGCCCTGAACTTGATATCCACCATGTTAATGGCAGGAGTGGGGTTGGGGGAGAATAGTGGATATGACTTTAGGGAGGACACGGAAAAGGAAAGAAACCCTTTTGCTGGTGCATCTTTGAATTGTGTGAGATTTGCATGAGTTAAAACCCCTCAGGGTACTCTAAATCAGGGGAGGGGGCACAAAAGTAGCCTGCCTGGTCCTGAGAGAGCAGAGTCAGAGTTTATTTGCTATACCCTGAACTCACCTAACCCCATGAACAGAAAGAATAAGCAGCTGTTTGGGGGAAGGAGACTTAGCAATGTATAGCTGACCTTCCAAGTCAGGGGAAGGGTGGAGGGAACCAATTTATCTGGAGTTCATGAAAGATACTTCCCTGCAATAGCTATGTGAAGATAATGGAGTTTCCACGTGACTGAGAGCCAGCCAGATGCTTCTGCACCCCTACTCCCATCCTCAATTCCCTTGGTGGACTAGGAGTTAGGACACTTATTTTTCAATCCCATCTTTCCTGCATATTTGCTCAGTGTCTTCAGGCAAGTCACTGTGCTTTCCTGGGCCTCAGTTTGCTCCACTGTAAAATGTGATTTTTAAGGTCACCTTCTTCTCCCACATGCTCATATTCAAGAATTCATCAAAAATTATTAAGTTACAATGACATCCCTAATTTCAAGGAATTTACTAGAGGAGATGTGTCATGTTCACCTATAAATATAATACAAGGTTGGGGGTGATGAGAACAAAGATGATAACCAGACAAATCTAGGACCAAAATAACAAAGGTTGAGGAAGGAGAGAACACTTCCAACAGGTGTGGGACAGAGGGTAATAATAATGATCCTAAGAGAGGGATTTCAATTTCAATAAGTAGGGATAACAAGGGAGTATATTCCACATACAGAAGAGAATCTGTGCAACTGAACAGAAGTTATTAGAGCAGGACAAATTCAGGGAACAGAGAGTTGCTCAGATGGTATCATTCTATGATTCTACTCCAAATCTAGATAAGTGGCATCTTGAACCTGCTCACTCTAGAATGAACAAACTCAGACTGAACCTGGAATCTTCCTCTATCAATAAAGAACAACACTTAATCTACAGTTAGGACTTTTAGAAAGTTATCCAGGGGGCAGCTAGGTAGCACAGTGGATAAACCACCGGTCCTGAAGTCAGGAGGACCGGAATTCAAATCTGACCTCAGACCAAACACTTAACACTTACTAGCTGTGTGACCCTGGGCAAGTCACTTAACCCCAATTGCCTAAAAAAAAAGTTACCCAGGATCACACACTTAGTACAGTTAGATCAATCAATGAATATTTATTAAGTGCCTACTGTGTGCCAGGTACTATGCTAAGTAAGTGCTGGGCATAGAAAGAAAAACAAAAGACAGTCAGTCCCTGCTCTGGAGGAGTTTTAATGAGGGAGATAGCATGTGAACAACAATTTAAAAATAAGCTATAGACAGGATAAATTGGAGTTAATGTTCTGGGGCAGCTAGGTGGTGCAGTGAATAGAGCGCTGGGCTGGGAGTCAGAAAGACTCATCTTCCTAAGTTCAAATCTCGCCTCAGACACTTACTAGCTGTGTGATCCTGGGCAAGTCACTTAACTCTGTTTTCCTCAGTTTCCTCATCTGTCAAATGAGCTGGAGAAGGAAATAGCAAACCACTCCAGTATCTTTGCCAAGAAAACCCCAAAAGGGTCACAAAGAGTCAGACCCTACTAAAACTACTGAAGAAAAATATGTATTCTTGCTTCATGAGTAGAATGTAAATTCCTTGAAGACAGGGACAATTTCACCTTTTATTTGTATCTCTAGTATTTAGCATAGTGCCTGGCAGAATGACCCAGCAAAGGAGGCAGTATGGTGTGATAAACAGAGCATTGGACTTGGAGTCAGAAAGTCTCAGCTTCTAATTCCATCTTGGACGCTAGCTAAGTGACCTTGGGCAGGCATGCCACTTAAGCAGACTGATCCTCAGTTTCCTAATCCATCCAATCAGAAGAGGTTGAACTTGAAGACCTCTGAGGTCCTTGCCAGCTCTAAATCAAAGAGCCTATGACTCAATAAACACTGTAAGTATCCCTAATTCCCTCAATATGGATATTCCCTTTATCACCACCAGTCACATCTCCTCTATGACTTAACATATGGTCAATGAAAATTACTGATGCTGAAAAATTCAAATACCAGTCATACATTGGTGATGAGTCTGTCAAACTTAACTAGGCTGGTGATCAGATGATAGGCACACAGTCAGCAGGCTCAGTGGATGGAATGTAGCCTGGAGGTTAGAACTTGTAGCTTCATGTCTGGGACCTGCCTGTGTTTTCTTAGAAATCACAGAATCATATCATCTTTGAGACTACAGGGAGAATCTTATCCACCTCCATCATTTCACAGACAAGGAAACATCCCCAGAGAGGGGGTGGAACTGGTCCAAAGTCAATTCAATCTCATTTGTTTCAAAAAATATTAAACCACTACTATAAGGTTCAATGTTCCATGCTGGGTACGTGAAGATGAAAAGAATGGATACTTCCTACCCTGAAGGACATTACGTTATAATTGGGGAGGAGAAAGAGATACAGATAACTATAGCACAAACATGATAGTTAACAACAGTAGCTCATGTTGGTGCATCCCTGTAGGATTTGCAAAGCACTTTATACACAATGCATTGTTTGATCCTCACAGCGGCCCAGTTAGAGGTTATTGCTATCCCCATTTTACAGATGAAGGAATATTCTGAGAGAGATAAAATACATGCGCAATAATCTGTTCTGGGTCATACAGGTGGGAAATGTCTTGATTCTGCTTCAAACGCACATCTTTCTGACTTAAAGGCCACACTGTCACCTAAAATAAAAAGGTATTTTCTCAAAGGTATTTAAAACCTTGTAAAGCATTTTAAACTTTCCTCATCACTTTTGAAGAGAAGGGGGTGGTAGAGTGGAATTAGAGCTAGCTGCAGAGCAAGGAAGATAAAGAAGCAAAGAAGATCAAGGAAACAAATTTCACCTCGGACAGGTATTGACTATAAGAGGAGGAGAGTGGACAGAGGGAAATGGGGAGAGGGGAAATGGAGGAAGGGAGAGGAAGAGTTAAACAGAAACAAAGACAAGAGAAACTCGCGTAACAAATAAGCACTAAAATAATGAGTCAGCGGTGTCCATGTCCAAAAATACAAGCGTCTTTTATCACCCTGATTCCATCATCTTTCTCTCAGGAAATGATTAATATTTATCATAGGCCCTCTAGAGACAAAGGTTGGTCATTGCACTCATCATCAAAATTAAGTCTTTCAAAGTTGACTTTACTACATGGCCATCTTTATACAGAACGTTCTCCTGGTTCTGCTCACTTCACTCTGCATTAGTTCATACCACCCAGGATTCTCTTCTGTCATTTCTTACAGTTCAATAATATTTCTTCATATTCACATGCCACATTTTCAGTTGTTCCCTAGCTGGTGGGTGCCTGACTTAGATTTTAGTTCTTTGTTTTTCCTTTTAACTCTATTCCCTCAAGATCTGGAAGTTTGTTTTGCTTAGGACCATTCCTACTTAGCAGTCTTTTGACTCCCTCTTAACTTCTCTTCTCTCTGTATCCATCTTTTTCTTTATTGAGTTTAATGTATTCCTACACTGAACAGTTTATGTGTGTGTTCAACTCTCCTTTGTTTATTTCAAATAAGTGAGGTTCATTCAATTCCCACTCACCCCTATCCCTTCCTCCATTTTTGTATATTCTTCTCCTCACACACCTTAATAATGAAAAATTAAGTTCCAGTTCCTTCTTCTTCCTTTCTACATGCTAGTATATTCCCTTTACCCTCCCTTATGGTTACTTTCTTAACACCCCCCCCAAAAAAATCAAATTCAATAATGCAAAATTATAAAGAATTAGCATGGCTCAGAAAAAGATATATGAAGAGACATTCCCATATCTCACCTTTGCAGAGGTGAGAGGTCCACAAATGCTTAGCACACGTTTTCATACTTTTTATATATTGATAAGTTACAGTGATTGTTTTCATCTTCTTTTTCTCTTTTTATCTTAAAATATTATTTGCTATACAGAATGGTTCTCTGGGAATAAGAGGGGAAAGGATACTAGGGAAATGTACACTGATGTAAAAAATATATCAATAAATATTTCTTTGAAGCAAAACAAAAAAAAACCAACCAATCTACTGCTAGGTCACCTGTTTTTCTTATATAATCCTCTTTATAATCCCTTTGGAGACTCTCTAATAGAGGTTAAGGGGTAGAGTAGGTAGGTGGGCATCTTTTAAAACTAATTTATAAGATTTCATAGAATGGATGGGAGGGCTCATTATCACGTGTATGTAAATCTGGCTTTTCCTGTCTATTGGTGCCATCCCTGCCTCGTCAGAGATACTTTACCAAATGTAGAACATGGAACTGATGGACTTGAGTGTTTGGGGAAGTGGGGGCTGGTATTAATGCTGAATCAGGGGGTAAAAGAAGGAATCCTTGTGTATCCATGACAAACTTGACCTTTTCCTTTTGATTTGTTGAGATCAGAAATAATTTGGGAAGATTTCCATTCTCAAAGACTCTCTTAGCCCATATGGAAATGCTATTATCATCCAAAATTTCCTTGGTTCCCAACAGATGGGTAGTTTTCTCTCTGGCTGTTACAAGGCTTGAACCTTGGCACTTTCTTGAGAGAAAGTATTACTGTTCTGTTGTTACAATATTTAGGGAGCATTAATTCATGTTAATTGATTAGATACTGCCCATTACTCCTAATAAAGAAAAAAAGGAAAACATGTCTTTTGCTTCCTGAAATGCTGACAGCAAAATGGTTTTGACCACCCATGTCACAAGAGCCATTGGCATCTAGGCATGAAAGGTAGTGGTTAGGGGAAGAACAGATAGAATGATGTTCAAAACCTCCAGGCTTTGGAATGCATCACTGTGGTCCATGGAGAAGGCTGGAGGAGGTAGAAAGGAGATGCTCTATCAACTACTGGAAATCTTAAAATAAACCTGACAACTTTTTGAACCTTAAAATTGTTCCTAAGCCATTCATTTTATTTTCCTTTAATCAAATAAATGTGAGGAATTTTTTAATGAAAAAAGTCAGAGGGCCTGTGTTTGATTACCAAGTCTTGTGCCTACCTGGGTAGTTCTAGGTAAGTCACTTACCCTCCTTGGGCCTTAGTTTATTCATCTGTAAATTGAAGTAGTTGGACTAGAAGGCCCCTAAGGTCTCTTCCTACACTGAATCAGTGATCCTATAATACTAGATACCACCCCCATCTCATTGCCATCTTCTAGCTGGCTTAGCTCTTAGTCTCCTCAGGTTCATGCCACATTTCTACTGGCTGCTAGTATGAGTAGATTTCCCACAAATTCTTGAATTTTTCTGCTCTCAGTCCTTCAATTGTCTGTCTTTACCAAATCTAGCCTCCCCATGATGATACCAGTCTCTCCCCCACCACCAAACATCCTTAAATAAAAGTCAATTCTTCTTCTGTCCCTGTCAGCTTCCAAATAGAGTCAAAGAGGTCAGCATATTCCTTGCTCCTCATTGCTATTTCCAATTCATTTTTTAATCCAACCTTCTCTCTTGCCTCAGAGGAACAAGGAATTTCCCTCCTTCTTGCCAAAGCCATTATTCCATTCTCTTGATTCTATGCTCTCTATGTGCTCTGGGACCCTACTCAATCCCTCATACTCCCTTTCTCTTACATTGCTATTTTGATAAACATTTGTTTAAGTTCCTAGGGCATAAAAGGCACTGTGCTAGCTTAGATAAAACATGGTTCTACACCCTTATCTTCAACCAACCCACTCTATTGGCTCCTTCAACTGAACCTACGGATATGCTATAGTTTACTTAATATTAAAAAAAAACACCCTTGCCTATGCCCTGTTATTATTATTATATTGTAACATTATGTAATATACTATGTATAATATTTAATTATATGAAACAAAATATTATACTAAATGATTATACCATTTATATTATAGTACAATAATCATTGTTACTCAAATAAGAAAATGATATTTAAATGCTAGCTACTATAATGATATCATATATTAGATTATAATATATTACATATTATGTTGTATAAAGTATAATTTTGACATATTTGTGTGATTATATTTAATATTGTATAATTATAATTATTACTCAAATAATAAAATAGTATTTAAATACTAGTTACTCTAACAATAATATTATATATTATAGTGTTATAATATGCTAGTGTATAAAATATATGGTATATAATAAATTATTATTATAACAACTAGCATTTAAATGCTATTCTATGGTTTCCAAAGCACTTTCCATGTGTTGTCTCATTTGATCCTTACAACAACCTTTACTATCCCCATTTTACAGATAATGAAACTGAGGCAGGCAAAGGTTAAGTGACTTGCCCAAAGCTAAGAAGTGTCCGAGGTGAGATTTAAACTCAAGTCTTCCCAGCTTTAAGTCTAATAGTCTATGTACTACTCCATTTTTGAAAGATTTCTCCAAGGTGTATACTCATTGATTTTACTTTCTGACAACTCATTCACTTCCCTACATCTTGCAGTCTGGTTGACTCTCTCCCCTCTTGCCAACTCCATTGCCAATTCCAACTTCTTCCAAAGTCATCAATGTCTTCATGGGTCAAATCCAAAGTCTTCATCCCTATTATCTTTTCTATAATACCAGAGTCCGCTAAACATTTCCTACTCCTAGAAACTCTTTTCCACTTTGGCTTCTAAGACAACATTCTCTTGATGTTCCTTCTATCTCTCTGACCATTCCTTTTCTCTCTCTTTCAATGGTTCCTTTCTATCTTCTTTCCTTTCATTGGAGGTGTTGTCAATAGTTCCAATATTAACCCTCTACTGTTTTCTCCATTTTCTCCTTCCCCTGAAGAGCTCATCGCTTCTTACAACTTCAACTCTCAACTGTCGGACCAAGATACTGAACCCTTAGGTGTTGGTGGAGGGTATACTGTTGCCAAAACACTTTATGGTGTGAATTAAAATTTGTTCTCCTATATACACCTGGCACATCTGGAATGCTATCTATCTACAGTTACACTCATAAATGAGGAAACTAAGGCCCAGGCAGGAGAATTGACTTAAGGTCACACAGGTAGTAGCAGAGATGGGATTTGAACCTAGGTCCTCTGATTTCAACAACAATATTCTTCCCACCATATTTGTTAAATTGAATCAAATCTAATCTAAGGCCTAGGGGAAGGGGAAGAAGGAGGCAAGATAATCCCAAAAGAACTACATGACTCATCTAAGGTCATACAGGAATACTCTTCCAACCATTTTTTTGAGTTCTTTATGTTATTTCATTTCAGACGATCTCATATTTGTAATCCAAGTGATGAAATCTTTCCTAGAAAGTGATGGATACTTTGTCATTTAGAAAGTTAGTTGTATGTACAACATCTGAGAGGAAGGGAATAATCAGAGAAGCATAGTTCCTCTGGGACCTTCTTCTCACCTTTTGAGTCAGATGACAGAGAAGAGACTATCACTTCTCTTGTGGTAGGGATGGGGGAGAAAGGGGTTGGAGAGAAGGGAATGGGAATTCCCAAATTGTATCTCTGTTGGAAATTCCCAGAAGGTGGCAAAGAGAATTCTGGCTGGAGAGTGCCTATAATGTTGGCTCCCATCCCAGAAGCCTCTACACAAACCACATCTTAGGCCAGAAGTCCAATTTATTTGGCTACTCTCATGGTTCCACAGGAGAAAGTAGATCTGCAGGGCTTCTGTTGAGCTTCTTCTTTGGGGGCTTTCCTTGGAAGTAGATAAACTAAGGGCCCCGAGGGCAATGAGCAGGCAATGTGATATGGTAAAAATCATGCTGGATATGGAATCGGAAGGCCTGTTTTTTAATCTCATTTCTGGTACTTATTACCCATTTGACCTTGGGCAAGTCACTTGATTTCTCTGGGCCTGTTTCTCATCTGCAAAATGAGGAATTTGGACAAGATGACCTCTAAGGTTGTTTCCAACTCTAAATCTAAAATCCTATGACACCAAGACAGAAGCTTTCCATTCCTCCAAAATTTTACTCTCTCTTTCTTCCATGGCATCAAATGAGGAATGGGCAATTTTTCACTTTTTATTTTTATTTTTGGTGAATAATCACAGTCTTCCTACTACACCCTGACCCTGACCCAGCATCACACACACCTGGTTTATCTGACTCAAAAGTTATCGAAGAAAGGAAAGCAGGAGGGAAAGTGAGCTGCTTCAGAAAGCTTTCAGGCAGGTAGTTATTGTAGCAAGTATCCTCACCCCAGCCTGAATGTATCAGACACCTGCAGAGCTAGCAGTGTGTGTGTGTGTGTGTGTGTGTGTGTGTGTGTGTGTGTGTGAGATTTTCACACTCACCACTTCTGCGTCTTACCCCTGGCACCTGGCCACAGCCCATCCGTGGTAAACCTCCTAAGACTTTGAATGTGGCTCACCACATGTTTTGAATTCAAAAAGTGGCTGTCACCCAGTCAAGGGTGGGACCCTTCTCTCTCTCCCTGTCTGCTTTGCTTGGAGGGGCCAATGCTTTCAGACCCTCCATCTAGCAGTCTGTCTCACCTTACTTAAGCTCCAGCATCTTCCATTTACACTGTCCTCATCTCTTCTCCCATCTTCTGCCACAATGATTAGACTCTCCTTTTGTATCTTGTTCCCTGACACCTCCCTAACCAGCCTCAATAGCCTTTCTAACCTAGGAAGTCTTATTGGTTTTAGAAATGACCACAGTGTCTGTGAGTGTGAGCCTGGGTGTGAGCATGGGTGTGGGTGTGGGTGTGAGTATAAAGATGTAAACAAAAAAACACATGTGCTGAGAAAGCATTGTAACTTGCCCTGGTTAGAGAGAATGGCCACAATTGTGTCAAATCACAGGTCCATTGAAGCACCGAAATTCTGAATTACTTTTCAGACCAGTTCATCCCTTCTGGCTCCAAGGAGATGGCACCTTCTTACTGGAAAATGGACTCAAAGAAGGGAGATAGACTTTGCCTGAAGTCATACATGAAATAGCATTGGAGTCATCACCTAAAGCCTGTATTGCAAAGTTCAGTCATCATCTATCCTAGGAAGTCCTACTTCTTTTCCTGAATGGGAACCCATAGAACAAGTAAATGGACATCAGAATGCTTTAGTTGGATTTGTGACTTATTGGTCAGATGTCTGTGGGAGACAGATAGACAGACAGACAGGCAAAGAAAGAGAGACAGAGACAGAAAGAGAGAGAGGGAAAAGACAGAAACAGAAAGACAGGGATAGAGAGAGATTGAGATAAAGAACAACAGAGAGAAATCAGATAGAGAAAGGGGAGAGAGAAGAGAGCTGGGAGTGGGGGTATGGAGGTAGGAAGAGTTAATAATGCTGATTTTCTTTGCTTACCACAAAACTAAGCTGAGGTATCTGTCTAAGTAAGAGAGGAGAGTAGTGTTGGGAAGGGTAATGGCATGATTAGATTGGAAAGAACAAAAGCTGATAGAGTTCCTACTGTGCAATTATCCTCCTCCCCCCCAAAAATGTTGCATGATGAAAAGGGAAACTTTCAGATGCCAAAGCAGTTCCTTTGGTTGGTGTTACAGCAGGCGGGGAGAATCCACAATTGCAAAGAACTGGCCCTGCTCCGAAGTATTTCTTCACTATTTACTGGAGCCTAAAAGAGTCTGAAAGAATAAAGACAGATGGCATGTGGCCAGATGTTTAGTTGTCTAGACTAGAAGCCAAAGACTTGGGTTTAGATCCTGGCTTTGTTTTGCAGTCTTACACAAAACACATAGCCCCTCTGAGTTTCCATTTGGTAGGAAATGAACTTTATCATCAGTGGAAACTAGCTTTTGTTATTCCTGTGTGGGTCAAGTAGCTATGAGATCGTAAAAGCTGTAACCTTGGCTTTGGTTGACCATTTCTCTAAAGGAAGCTATTAGTAGCACCTGGACAATACAGGAAGCTAGATGGAACTGTTAGGGCAGTGTGTGATCAATGCAAAGCTGAAGTGAAATAGAAAACATCTAGAGAGCAGACCTGCAAACTGCTTCATGTTCTGATGTTTAAGTCCAACTTAGATATTAGACCCAGGATGTGTCAACTTCCAAAGACTTTCCAAACAGGCAGAGGGCTACAATCCAAAGGAGCACCTCTGAGCAAAAACTTGAGCTGGAAGGGACCTAGGAGCCCATCTAGGTCAAACCCCTCACTTTGTAGGTGAGGAAACTGAGACTCAGAAAAGGTAAGTAATTTGCCCTAGATCTTCAAATTCAGTGTTTTATCCATTGTAACACACTTCCTTGGATGACAAAGTCTGGATCTAAAAAGATCCCTAAAAGCTAAAATATTCAAGCAAATTTAAGATGACATTCAATAGGAATCTAACTATTAGAACCACTACTGAGTCAAAGGAGGCTGGATCATTGCACCCTCTCCCTCTCCACTAAGTAGCCCCTCTACTCTAGAACCACAAACTTAGGAAACGGGTTCAGTCCTGGGGGAGCCTGGCTTCTACTGAAAGGGGTTGGGATGCTTTCTCACATCCTGGCTTATTACATCTCTAACTGTGTGAAAAAAAATTTCTTTGGAAATTTCATGGAAAAATTACTTAAAGCTCAAATTTTTATTCACGTCTATCGTCTCTACAAAGGGAGCAGTAGTTCTCAACGTACCATGAAAATTGCACTAAGAAAAGTATGTATTTGTTATAGATAAAAGAAATACTTAACACTAAAGCCTCTATAACACATGTCAATGGAAAACTTTAAAAGCATAACTCAGTAACAGCTATTGTTGTACTCTTGGAGATTGACATTTAAACAACAAGATGTGAAGTAATTTATGGGGCTGCTGAATAGGTATAATATATTTTGCCCCTGCTTTGTGCTGTCCAAACAATCCCAGGTCTGTATCATCTGGAAAGCCAGGGCAGGTCTTAGACTAAACCTTTTGTGGGCAGTCATCTTCTCTAATGCAGAAACAACCCCTTTATCCACTCAGATCCAAACATGGAATCCAGGATCTTTGGACCTTTTGAAATAACGGACAAGTCAAACCTGATACTGATAGTTAGTTACCTTTCCTTGGGGAAAGAACACCAAATAGGAAAGACATCCCTGACACCCAGAGTAAAGCTCACCTAGACAATTGCCCAATCTAGCTCTCATATGGAACAGACACCATATTGATCATTTGACTTTGGACAGGGGAAAAGCAGTTGCCTTTCCCTCATCCTACCCTACTTTCTCACTCTGTAGCCAGGAAGAGACAAGTAAGAGTGGATCACTCCCTTCAAAGATTCCTAGATCCCTACATCTATGGCTCTTCCTACTCATTGGCCAATAAAAGAGTTGCTTCATCATCTCATGGTACAATCCTTTTAGCACCTTGTCCTACATAGTAAGCAGGAAACATCCAGGGACTTTGCTATCCCCAAAGAGACCAAGTGCTGACTTAGCACAAGTGGTTGGCTGAATGTAGGTGGGGAAGTTCTCGGAAATCTCAAGTTACAAAGATAAAGGTAAAGTCTTATGCTGAAGTTCCAAAACTGAACTTTGAAATTATAATATGGAGAACTTAAATCTAGATAGTTGTGGGTCATGTGGAAAAGATCTGGAGGTTTTTAATAGATTGTAAAATCAATACGATTCAATATAACACAGCAAGCAAATAAGTTAGTGATCTCTTGGGCTTCACTGAGAGATGTAGTGTCCCAAATCAGAGCTGTTCCACATCTAGAAACATAATTCAAACTATATAAGGGAGCATTGTATTCAGTTTTAAACACTACATTTTAGGGCAGGGACTGAAAAACTCAAGAGTACACAGAGAAGGGCAAACTGGATGGTGAAGAACCTTGAGATCAAGGCATACAATGAGTGATAGATTGAGGGAACTAAGCTATATAAGGCTATGGAAGGCTGTAATTGTCTCCAACGATCTGAAAGACTGTCGACAAGACACACTTGATTTGCCCTTCTTGGCTTCAGTGGGCGTGACTAGAAGTAGATAAATAGACAGACAGACAGATGGACAGACAAACAGATGGCTGGATGGATGGCTGGATGGCTGGATAGATATATGGATTGATGGAACATTTGTTAAGCACTTATTATTTATCAGGAACTGTGCAATAAGTAGAAGTTGCAGAGATGTCAGGAAAAGTCCAAAGATTAGAATCATTACAAATAGTAAGCACTAGAGCTGACTTTGTCCCTGAAACCTATTCTTTTTCCTAGGATGTATGGATGCAAACCAATCCTTCCTATCTCTACTACTTCAGCAGAACACATGTCTCTGTTTCCCTTTCAGAAAACTTCCAGCATCTATTTTTTCTGGTTGTGATTTTTACAGTTCTTTATTTATCTTTCTCACTTCTGCCCATTCATAAATTTCCAACCCCCTCAGCTCTGATCATGCCTGGACATAGAGGATACTTCAGTTATCTTACTAAATTGGTCCTCAGGGTGGTGACTTGAGTGTTCTGCCAAAGGCTTGGCTACAGATTTCAAACTCACTAGCCAAAAAGAGAAATTCAGAAATTTCCTTCTCCTTTTATTAGATTGAAAAATAAAGCATTTCTTCATCTACCTCATAGGGCAAGGGTCACTGATTATAGCTTCCACATGGCTTGTTAAAAGTTACCAGAAGTCAGTTAAACATTTATTAAGCACCCTATTGCATGCCAAGGATTGTGTTAGGTGATAAGGATACAAGACAGAAATAAAACAGCCCATGTTCTCAATAAGCTTACATTCTATCAGGGGAAACAACTCAGTGTCTCCATTTCTCACCAGGCTATATTTTTCTGCACTTCTCTGTCATTCCTTTCATGATGGTACCTTGCTTCTTCTTTCTTCCTCCCTCCCTTTTCAGCTTCCTTTTGTGTATTGTTTTCTCCCTGCCCCCCCATTAGATTGTAAGCTTATTGAGGACAGAGACTCTCTTTCTTTCTTTCTTTCTTTCTTTCTTTTTCATTTGTTTGTATTTGTATTGCCAAAACTTAGCACAGTGCCTGGAACATAGTAGGCACTTTAAATGTTTATTAACTGACCAACTGGAAGGAGAGAATAAACACAACAGTGAGAGAGGAAATGGCAAGGCCATACATCCATGGCCTCTTGTCATCACAAGTGGGGAAATGAGGTTCTGAGGCTTGTCTCACAACATACAGGCTTATAGCATTTATTCCCTTAATCACCACCAGGAAAGTGAGATTGAGTTTCTGTGTTGGATTATTTTATAGGTACTCTCATTTCTAGTTCAGTGACCAATTGTAAGGCTTTTCTTCGCCATCAAGTGGTGAGGAAACAGTCACAGAACACTATAAATTCCCTGAACTGTAGGAAGGGCCCTCTGTTAAAGTCATCATTTACTTTCAGAAGCTGGCTCACCAACACCCCAATTGGGTTGACAGCAAGTAGAGTCTCCTGTACTTGCTCTGAGCACTGGAGCATTCCTTACATAAATATCACTGCACCGTTGGAATTAATTAAAATAGAAGACTATAGAAAAGTATAGAATGATATGAACTAACTAATCAAAGCCAACAATCAGAAAAACAATATGAACAATGAATTCAACAATGAAAATTGAAAGAGTAAAACAAAATCAAAGCTGAATCCTGTGTAAAGGTAATTACCAGGCTCAATCTTAGCCAAGAGGTAGGAGAATGAATCCAGATTTCTTTGAGGAAGTTAGTTACCACAGGTATGGAACACTGTACGTGTTGTCAGACTATCAATATATTGATTAATTTTACTGAACTGTTGTTCTTTGTCTATCAAAAAATCATTATTATAATGGATGATTCTATTCTAAACAGAGGGAAGAATGTACAGGATATCACAAACTTTAATAACTTAAATAACTTAAAATGGCAGCCTGTAATGGAACGCCCTGTATTGGGAAATGAAGGTAATATAAAAAGAAAAGGTATCAACAATATTTTTAAAAACTTTTTTGAAAAAAGTAAAGAATATCTTTTCCTTATTCCAAGACACTAGAAAAAGGGAGAAAATCCCATTAGTCAACATTCGTTGTTTTTGATAGTTTCTTCACACTATCATGTTTACTGAAAAATATAAAAGTATCATAAGGTTGCATATTAAAGAGTATTTATTGATTTTTGAAAGATTTTTTTAGAAAATATTTTTCCCTGGGGCAGCTAGGTGGTACAGTGGATAAAGCTCCATCCTTGGAGTCAGGAGGACCTAAGTTCAAACCTGGCCTCAGACACTTGACACTTACTGGCTGTGTGACCCTGGGCAAGTCACTTAACTCCAATTGCCTCACCAAAAAAAAAATATTTTTCTCCAATGAAACCTGATATGGCCCCACCATATAATTTATTCTGTATATATAGTATGTGCAAAGTGTTCAATATTGGTTATAATTTTATTTTTTTAAATAGTTTAATGCCTTTTGTCTTTTACATCATGGTTATTTTAAAGACCACAGCCCTCCCCACATTCTGCTGTCTCTCTTGTGACAGAGAAAATCAATTAAACAAAAACATCTGGTGCAATGACCATTTCTGACATTGTATTCAGTATCCTGTACCAGTAGGATCCCACCTTTAAAGAAGGTATGTTTCATTATCTATTCTTGTTTTATGGTAATTTTTTTTTTGTTTTCAACATTTACTTCCACAAGATTGTGAGTTCCAAATTTTCACCCCATCTGGCCCCTCCCCTCACCCCAAGATGGCAAGCATTCTGAATACCCATCCCCTAGTCTGCCTTCCCTTCTACCTCTCCCCCCCTTCTCTTATCCCCTTCCCCTTCAATTTTCCTGTAGGGCAGGGTGGATTTCTGTACCCCATTTCCTGTATTTCTTATTTCCCAGTTGCATGTGAAAACATTTTTTTAAACATGTGTTTTTAAAACTTTGAGTTTCAAATTTTCTCCCTTCCTCTCTCCCCACCCACCCTCATTGATAAGCCAAGCGACTAAATATAGGTTATATATGTGCAGTTATGCAAAACACTTCCATGGTAGACATGCTGTGAAAAACTAACTCTATTTCCCTTAATCCTATCCTGCCCTCCCCCATTTATTCTATTCTTTCTTTTGACCCTGACCCTCCTCAGAAGTACTTACTTCTGATTACCCCCTTTCCCAATATGCCCTCCTCTCTGTCATCCCCCTACTCTCTTGTCCCCTTCCCTCTACCCCCATTTTCCTGTAGGGTAAGACAGATTTTCATACCCAATTGAGTGTGTATGTTATTCCCTCCTTAAGTCAAATTCTATGAGAATAAGATTCACTCATTCCCTTTCACCTTCCCCCATTTCGTCTCCACTGTAAGAGCCTTTTCTTTTCTGTTTTTTTTTGTGAGATAATTTACCCCATTCTACCTCTCCCTTTCTCCTTCTCCTAATATAATCCTCTCTCACCCCTTAATTTTATTCTCCAGATATGACCCCTTCATTTTCAACTCGCCCTGTGCCCTCTATCTCTCTATCTATCTATATCTATATATGGTACATATAATTTTTTCCCCTCCAACTACCCTAATACTGACAAAGGTCTCATGAGTTACAAATATCATCTTTCCATGCAGGAATGTAAACAGTTCAACCATAATAAATCTCTTATGATTTTCTCTTTCCTGTTTACCTCTTCATGTTCCACTTGAGTATTGTATTTGAAAGTCAAATTTTCTTTTCAGCTCTGGTCTTTTCATCAAGAATGCTTGGAAGTCCTCTATTTCACTGAATGACCATTTGTTCCCCTGAAGGATTATACTCAGTTTTGCTGGGTAGGTGATTGTTGGTTGTAATCCTATCTCCTTTGCCCTCAGGAATATTATATTCTATGACCTGCGGTCCCTTAATGTAGAAGCAGCTAAATCTTGTGTTATCCTGATTGTGTTTCCACAATACTTGAATTGTTTCTTTCTGGCTGCTTGTAATATTTTCTCCTTAACCTGGGAACTCTGGAATTTGGCTACAATATTCCTAGGAGTTTTCCTTTGGGGATCTCTTTCAGGAGGAGATCGGTGGATTCTTTCAATTTCTATTTTGCCTTCTGGTTCTAAAATATCAGGACAGTTTTCCTGGATAATTTCTTGGAAGATTTTTTGATCATGGCTTTCAGATAGTCCAATAATTTTTAAATTCTCTCTCCTGGATCTATTTTCCAGGTCAGTTGTTTTTCCAATGAGATATTTCACATTGTTTTCTAATTTTTCATTTTTTTGGATTTGTTTTACAGTGTCTTGATTTCTCATCAAGTCGCTCGTTTCCAATTGCTCCATTCTAATTTTTAAGGAAGTATTTTCTTCAGTAAGCTTTTGGACTTCCTTTTCCATTTGGCCAATTTTGCTTTTTAGGGCATTCTTCTCCTCATTGGCTTTTTGGACTTCTTTTGCCATTTGGGTTAGGCTATTTTTTAAGGTGTTATTTTCTTCAGAATTTTTTGGGGTCTCCTTTAGCAAGCTGTTGACTTGTTTTTCATGATTTTCTTGCAAAACTCTCAGTTTTTCCCCCACTTCTCTTACTTGCTTCTCAAAATCCCTTTTGAGCTCTTCCAAAGCCCGGGACTGATTCATATTCTTCTTGGAGGCTTTGGATGTAGGAGCTTTGGCTTTGTTGACTTCTTCTGGTTGTATGTTTTGATCTTCTTTGTCACCAAAGTAAGATAACATAGTCTGACTCTTTTTGTGCTGCTTACTCATGATCCTGACCAGTTACTTGAGTTTTAAACTCTTTGTTAAGGTAAAAGTCTGCTTCCAATGTGAAGAACGTACTGTCCCAAGCTTCAGGGGTTTGTACAGCTGTTTTCAGAGATACTTCTAGGGACCTGAAAATTTTCAGTTATTCCAAGGTGCTATGATAAGGGGCGAGGTGTTTTCTCTCCACCGCCACAACAAGTTCCACCACGCCAGCGCTTATCCTTGCCCTAGGACCACCCCTCAGAACTGTGACCCAGATCCAAGCACTGGTAAAGCAAGAGATTCCTGCCTCAGCACTGGCAAAGAGATCCCTGCAATGCCCCTCTTATCAGCCACTTGATTCCCCCTTAGTCTGTGGGCTGGAAGCTCAGGAAACAGCTGTGGCCCTGGGGGTGGCTGAAATCTAGCTCCTTCTCTCACCACAGTCACAGATTTTTCCCACTGACCTTCTAAGTTGTCTTTGGTGTTCGTGGGTTGAGAAGTCTGGAAACCGCCACAGCTGCCCGCGATTCAGCCCTCTGAGGCCTGCTCCATGTTCGCTGCGGCCTGCGCGCCCACACTGTACTGTGCTCCTCTCCCTGCCTGGCGCGATATACCTTTCCAATCAACCATCCAGGCTGTCTTTGGCTGGAAATTTGTTTTACTCTGTTTTTTTTTGTGGGTTCTGCTGCTTTAGAATTTGTTTAGAGCCATTTTTATAGGTATTTGGAGGGGTTTGGGGGGAAAGCTCAAGCAAGTCACTGCTTTCCCTCTGCCATCTTGGCTCTGCCCCTCTCATTATTTATTCTTTAGGACCTTTATTTGTTTTCCATTTCTCAGAGATCAACCTCCTGTTAGTGAGCTCATTTATATTGTCATGGTCATTGTGTATATTTTTTTCTGGTTCTGCTTATTTTGCTCTACATTAATTCATACGAATCTTCCCATGTTTCTATGAATTCCTCATGTTTATCACTCCTTGCCACACTAATATTTTATACACCATAACCATTTCTTAGCCAATTCTGTCATTTTCTTTAATTTACAGTAATTTAAATGGATATAATGATTTAAGGTTTGCAGAGTGCCATAAATACATTATCTCATTTGATTCTCATAATATAACAATCAGTGTAAGTAGGCATTATTCTTATCCCTATTTTACAGCTGAGAAAACCAAGGCTCAGAAACATTAAATGACTTGTCCCAGGTCACATATCTGAATTGAGGTTGGAACTGCCTCCTCCCCCAGGTTGCCTTATTGGATCAGGGATATCTGAAATGTACAAATCACCATCATGTCAGTCATAAAATTCATATAACTAAATATAACTGATGTATCATAATGTAACTACCAACTTCCTTAGGTGATTTCAGTCAGTCAATAAACTTTTATTAAGCACCTGGGAGTCATCTCCAGTCTTCCTGGTCTATATCTTGCCACTGGACCCAGGTGGCTCTGGAGGATAAAGTGAGGCTGGTGACCTTGCACGACCCTCCCTCATTTAAATCCAATTCACGTGCAAGTCATGGCATCCCCTTCTTGATATCATGGTCCTCTTCAAGAATAAAAGACAAGCAACCACAACTATTGGAGAATCCATTTCTATGAAGTTTTCCAGTCAATTCTAAGACTCTCCAACTTCTTCTAGAGCTTAAGGAGGACATATTTAGAAGAATGTTATTAGGTAAATACAAAATTTCAGGATAAAACCACTTCAGACATTCATTGTATCTGCAGATTTACCTTCTGATTATAAAGAACCGAAACTGTAATTCAGCAAAGCAACTGCTTCTCCTTCATGTAAGTGAGAAACCCAACATTACTCATACCCAGGAAGGAAGGAAGGAAGTGGTCTCCTTTTTAAAAAAGAAATCTGAAAGTGGAGGTGGAAAGAGGGAAGGAGAGTATTGTTTCAGGGTCAGAAACAAAGATGTAAGGGACCTTAATAAATCATCAAGACCAACCCTCTGATTTTACAGCTATAGAAACTGAGCCTTTTGTTAAAAAAGTGAATTGTTCAATGTCACACCTAGTGTACAGGAGAGCTAGGATTCAACCTCGGGTCCTCTGGCTCCAGATTTAAAACTTTCTACACTATAATGTCTGACGTCCCTGGGATGTTAAAATGGAAGAGACCAGAAACCTCATCTAGCCAAACCTACTCATTTCACAGAGACTAAATCTCAGTGAGGTGAGATGCCTTGTCAAAGGCCACACAGAGTTCAAATAGTGGAACCAGGAGGATGTCCTTTGACTCCACAACAAGTGTTAATTCTGCTACAATATGACTAGGAAAATCAATATAGCAAAGCATGGTCAATAAAGGAAAAGATGATCCATTCAAGAGGAGAGAGAGTCAGTATTAGGAATAATAGTTATTATGTCTACATTGATTTGCACATCATGCATAATATGAGTTCCTAAGTTACTTTTATGACCCCAAACTTCCTAGAGAAAGAAAGGCCTATCTTTTAAAAACATGAATTCTTATCGATACTTTTTTATATCATCTACATTTCTTAGTTCATCCTTCACCTCTACTCATCCCACAGAGCCATTCCATATAATAATAATAATGATAATAACTTGCATTTATATAGCACTGGTTTGCAAAGTACTTTACATATATGATCTCATTTTATTCTCACATCAAACCTGGGGGGTAGGTGTTGCTATTATCTCCATTTCACATCAATAGAAAGAACTGATAACTAGATGTATAGAATGATTATACATATATATATATAATATATGTATACACACATATTTGTGTCTAATGGTAGCCATCTCTAGGATGGGAGGGGGAGGGAAGAAAAAAAGAAAAAAAAGAAATTTACACAATAACTTTATTATATATTTAAAAGGAAAAGCAAGTTATACATAGTAGATTTGCAGTTTCATGTGCAATCCTCTTTTTTATTATACTCTGGCATAGAAATATTTGTCTTATTCCATAAATTAAAAATAAAATAAATATTTTTTTTAAAAAAAGGAAATTGAGATAGACAAAGATTAAGTAACTTGCCCAGTATCACATAGAAAGTACATGTCTGAGGCTATATGTTAACTCAGGTTTACCTGACTCCAGGTCCAGTATTCTATTCATTGTGCCATCTACCTACTACCAGGGTGGTAAGGATAAGGGATGGGCCTTTGATTTCTTTGGTATAGGGAATTCATGGATGTGGAAACTCCTTCTGATGAAGATTAGTAATTTATTTGCAATTATAGTCATATTTATCTCAAGCACTGATTATTGTTGTTCAGTTGTTTCAGTTTTAACTGATTCTTCATGACCCCATTTGGGGTTTTCTTGGCAAAGATACTAGAGTGGTTTTTCATTTCCTTCTCCAGCCCATTTTACAGATGAGGAAACTGAGGCAGAGTCAAGTGACTTGCCCAGCCAGGGTCACACAACTAACTAGTAAGTGTCTGAGGACAGATTTGAACTCAGGTCTTCTTGATTACAGGCCCTGCACTCTATCTACTGCATCATAGAGTGGTGGAAATTGAACCCAGGTCTCCAAGCTTCAAGGCTGGTTCTTTATCACTGCTTTATATCTCTTATAATAAAGAAACATTTTAAAAGGGGGAAAGTTGGGCAAAACTAACATATAGAAAAAACATAAATGCTAGTATATTGTTTTTCACACCCATAATCTCTCATCTCTACATGCAAGTGGGAGCTAATGCTCTTATATATCTCTTCTTTGAAGGTCAGTCTTTTTTCATGACAACATTTTAATTGTTACATGTCAATTCACATGGAATACAAGTCACAGAAGAATTAAAAGTGAATACCACATAGGGCAATGGTGAGGTGTTAGGCTGGAGTGAGCAGGAAGCACCATATAACTAATGAGGAACTTTGAAGAATAGAAGCAAAAGATGTCACCGAGGAAAGGTGTAATAAGAAAAGAAGACTAGATGGTCATGTGGCAAGGGTAAGGGATGACAGATGGATAGCTAGGGTGCTGTACCTCCTAATGTCAAGAGAAATCGAAGTAGAATTCTAACATGATGGTGACACTTCTATGGTGTACTTATGGAAGGACATGGGTGAGTGTTGAATTGGATGGAAAGGTATTGATGGATTGTGAGGGAACTCCCAAAGGGATGACATCAAAGGTCCAATTGAGTATCTCAGTATTCAAATATTATTCATTGCTCCATTTTCCCCAGAAATACAGCCACTTCAGATTTATGTGCTTTACATTTCTAGGTCGGAGAATGAAATTGAGGATCTTGTACCCAAGATTTATTTAGAGAACTAAGTTTTCAAAAGTATCCACCCAGTAGGCACATTTTTGAGGGAGACTTTCATGACATAATGTTCTTACTTCATCTTTATTATTATCATTAAGAAAAATGGGAGCTATTTTTAGCTCAAATACCTTTTGAAGTACTTTTGCCTGAAAAAGTGATATTTTACAATAATATGAAATGCCCTATTCTCTTCCCCCATGTTACATAGGTTTTCAGAGCCTTTTTTTCCTTTTCAATGAAAAGGCATTTTTTTTAAGATTACTACTCTTTTAACAATTAAAAAATGCATGTAGCTTTCCACTCAAATTTCTGGATACAAATGATTATCTATGAGGATTTCAATATGTCCAAATTGTATGTTGAGGTCGGGGAGGGAGGCACACATTTTAAACTAAGACTTATAAGCCTATGTTTCATCTTGCAATCAACTGAGATCCATCACTGCTGATTCTGATACAATTTTCTGATTTATGTCATTTTCATTTTTAAAATCTATAAATTATATTCAAATTTTTCTTGGTGTGGCATAGCCAGCAATTGAGTTATACAGTAACATCTTTCCAAACATCAGTTTCCATAACATAATGTTTTGATGTGATCAGATAAACATCTTTAACTAAATTTGTTGCTTCATCCACTGGCAGTGGCACATAGAAAGATTTTTGTTTTTCAGTTAATTGATTCAGAGCAATTGAGAGATATATGGGCTATCCCAATGTATTGTCTTCAAATGGAACTGTTCAAAACTGCTTTCTGTATACTTTACCAAGCATTGTTTTAATTATATAAATAGCTATAGTAAAACTAATATTTTTTCCTATTAAATGAGGGTTTTTTTTACACTTAGCAGTTTTGTAATGGACCAAATACAGTGCAAGCAACACTCTCGATGTTACAGACACTTTAAAGTTTGTTTTTCCTTATTAAAACCATCAAATTTTCTTTGGAAAATTTTCTTATCTTACCATCATACTCCATCAATGTATATGTTTAAGATGACAGTTTAATAGGTTTCGTGATATTGTCAATAAAAACATTCATAAAGTATTAACACAGTAATGTTTCCTCTTTATCAATACCAATACTCGTAAATTCCAATGTTAAATATCATTGATATATTTTCTGGCTTTAGGGTTCTAACTTTGAGATTTTGTATTTACACTAATTATAATCTCTTTTGACTATGTTTGCACCAGTTCAGTTGTTCAATACATTCCCTCTTCAAACCAGTTGTAGATCATTATGAAGGGTAATTATTTAACTTTTTAAAAGAATTAGAGATATCAAGGGAATTAATGAAAATAGAATTCAAAGGAAGGAGGCCTAGTAGTACCAGGTCTCAAATTTTGCTACAAAACTATAATCATCAAAACAATTTGGCTGTTGTTCAGTTGTTTAGTAATGTCTGACTCTTTGTGACTCCAAGGACCGTAGCATGTCATGCCCTTCTAAGCTCCACTATCTCCCCAAGTCTGTCCAAGCTCATGTTCGTCGCTTCCATGACACCATCTATCCATTTCATTTCCTACTGTTCTCTTTTCCTTTTGCCTTCAGTCTCTCCCAATGTCAGGGTCTTTCCCAGTGAATCTTCCCATTATGTGGCCAAAGTATTTAAGCTTCAGCTTCAGTATTTGACCTTCCAATGAATAGTCTGAGTTGATTATTTAAGTATTTGCTGATTTGATCTCTTTGTTATCTAAAGGGACTCTCAAAAGTCTTCTCCAGCAGAACAATTCAAAAGTGTTGATGTGACAGATCTCAGTTTTCCTTATAGTCCAGCTCTCAGAGCCACACATTGCTACTGGAAAAAAAAAACATAGCTTTGACTATATGGGCCTTTGTTGGCAAGATGATATTTCTGCTTTTTAGCATGCTATCCAGATTTGCCATAGTTTTCCTTCTAAACAGCAAGCATCTTTTAATTTTATGTTGCAGTCACCATCTGCAGTGATTTTTGAGCCCAAGAACATGAAATCTGACACTACTTCCATTTCTTCTCCCCCCATTTGCCAAAAACTGATGGGACCAATTTCCAAGATCTTAGTTTTTTGTTTTTGTTTTTGTTTTTGTTTTTGTTTTTAATGTTAAGCTTCAAGCCAGCTTTTACACTTTCCTCTTTCACCCTCATTAAAAGGATTCTTAATTTTTGTTTACTTTCTACCATCAGAGTAGTATTGTCTGCATACCTGAGATTGTTGATATTTCTCCCAGCAACCTTAATTCTGGCTTTTGATTCATCCAACTTGGCATTTTGCATGCTGTACTCTGTACATGAGTTAAATAAATAAGGTGACACCATACACCCTTGTCTTAACCAGTCTTAAACAGTCTTAACAAATCTTAAACCAGTCAGCTGTTCCATGTTCGGCTCCAACTATTGCTTTTTGGCCCACATACAGGTTCCTCAAGAGACAAATAAAAATGATCTGGTACTCCCATCTCTTTGAGGGCTTGCCATATTTCATTGTGATCCCCACAGTCCAATGCTTTAGTGTAGTCAATGAAGTAGAAGTAGATGTTTTTGTTTTGTTTTGTTTTGTTTTGTTTTTTTCTGGAACTCCCTTGCTTTCTTTATATCCAGTGAATGTTGGCAATTTAGTCTCTAGCTCCTCTGATTCTTCTAAAACTATCTAGTACTGGATAAAAAATTGAGTGGTTGATTAATAAAACAGATTAGGTATACAATATACAGAAACAAAAGAATATAGTAATTGTTTGAAAAACCCAATGATCTTAGCTATTGAGGCAAGAAGTCACTATTCAGCAAAAACAAGCGAACAAACAGAAACGTTTGAGAAAAGTGGAGAGCAGCCTGGCAGAAAATAGGTACAAACCAACATCTCACACTTTTTACCAAAGCAAGCTCTAGAAGAGCTCATGATTTAGACAGAAACATCATAAACAAACCAGAGAATCATGGAAGAAATTACCTGTCAACTCTATGGGTAGGGGAAGAGTTCACGATCCAACAAGAGACAGAAGGGTTCACAAGAAGTAAAATTGACAATTTTGATTACATACGTTTTAAAAGTTTTTGTACCAATGCATATAAAAAAAAACAAGCAAATAAAAGGTGGGGAATGAGGAATTTTTACAGCAAGTTTCTCTGATAAAACTTTCATTTCTAAAAAATATAAGAAAATTATTTAAATTTATAAGAATAAGAGCCATTCTCCAATTGATAAATTGTCAAGGGATATGAATAGATAATTTTCAGAGGAAGAAATCCAAGGTATCAATACACGTATTAAAAATGCTTTAAATAATTAATAATTAAAGAAATACAAATAAAACCACTCTGAGGGGCCACCTCATACTTATCAAAATGGCACAGATGACAAAAAAAGGAAAATGACAAATGCTGGAAAGGCTGTGGGTAAAAGGTGGGGAGGGGAATTAATGCACTCTTGGTAGAACTGTGAGGGGGTCTAGTCATTCTGGAAAGCAATTTGGAATTTTTCTCAAAAATCTATCAAGTCATGCATGTCTTTTGATTCCAGCAATATCACTACTAGATCTACAACCCAGAGAGATCAAATAAAGAGGAAAAAGACACATATGTACAAAAATATTTATAGCACTTCTTTTTTTGTGATACCAAAGAATTAGAAACAAAGGGAGTGTCCTTCAATTAGGAAATGCCTGACAAACTTATGGTATATAAATGTGATGGGATAATATTGGATTATAAGAAATTATGGAAATGTTTTCAGACAAATCCATTTACTTGTACAAACCGATGCAAAGTGATCAAAATCATGAGAACAATGCATATAATAATAACAATATTGTAAAGACAAACAACTCTGAAAGATCTGGTCATTCTGATCTACACAGTAACCAACTACTGTCACAGAAGAGGCATGATGAAACATGTTATCTACCTTAAAAAGAGACAATTTAACATTTTAAGACACTTACATTTAAATTTAAATGATAGTAGCTCTTAACTTTTAAAAAATTGTAATAGGTTTGGAAACCAACCTATTATGTTGCACTTGCAAAAATGAATGATATTGAAAAACATAAGACATATCAAGGTACATTTAACTCCCACACACAGCCTGTTTACCTTCAAACTAAATGTAGCAAGTAGCAACATGAATCTACAATTTAGCTGTGTCATGATCCCATGTTGACTGATGGTGAAAGTGAGAAATCATGCCCACAGACACATGCAAACTCAAATAATGCCTTGTGTGGTGCTTAATTGATTGACAATTTAGATAGAAATTTGCCCCATTAGTCTTATTTTTGTCAACTTTGGCTTGGATTTTATTTATATAGGGGAAAGTGGGTATATTTATGTGGGAGTTGTATTTGAAAATATCCAATAATTCTGCAAATTTCCCTGTACAACTGCCAGATGGTCTTTCATCCTCTTTTTAGGGGACTTTGCCCTAAAGAGTTACTTCATCATTAAAATCTAAGCAAAAGTACATTGCTGGAGCACACTTTTCATCAACCTTTCTCTTTGCTTTCAAAATGTGGCACCAATCCTGACTCCTAAGTCACTTCCTTTCCATCTGCCATCCCTTCAAGCTAGACGAAACTCAAGATGCAAACCAAGCAGATGGTAGAAGAACAGAATTTGAAAATACTGGCAAGTGGCTATTATATGTTCTCTACATGTGATGCTAGATTACAGGAACAATAAATTTCAGAGTTGAAAGGGACCTCAGTGGTCATCCAGGTCAGCCCAAATGGGAAAAGAAATGCCTTTATAACAAAACTGACAATCGATCATCCATCCTCTAGTGGAAGACCTCCAATGAGAGGCAAACCACTCCTAAAGCAAGCCATTCCATTTTTGGACAGCCCCAAGAATTTATATCTAATTCTATATCATGATTTCATCTCCGCCCTTTCATGAGATAGGATGGAGATTTCAGATAACTCTTTCTAAAGAATCAGTCCCTCAATAACTCATCAGCACTCTCAATGATGATGATGATCTTTTCCCAATGACACACTCAATACAATACTATGGAGGTTGGGGGATCATCTTCTAATCACAACAAATATTTATGAAGCGTAGGAAATGCTGCATATTCAAAGGGTCACAAACCAATTAGTTCAGTCTTAGACCTTTTCTGATATTTAGAGTTCTCCAAACTTTAAAGCCCAATTAGGAGTGCCCTCTGATTAATCACTGTAAATTAGCAAGTGTTACACAGAACTTCCTGCTACAATTTATGGATTGCAAAGTTTGTAGGATCATGGATTTAAAACTAATCTCCTAAGACCAGAGGAGTTAAGTGATTTATTTATGGTAACAAAGGGGGAAAAAGTAGTGGAGTCAGGATTTGTATCCAAGTCTGTCTTCAGAACTCTTTTTGCCACATCAAATGACATGTTGTGCTATAACAATTCCCTGTATTATTTTTTCCCATATCTATCTCTGTTGTTTTCTTTCAGTCAAGGTTTTTTTTTTTAAAAAAACTGGTTATAGAACTTCATCTCCCATCTCACAAAAGGGAGGACCATTCCAAGAACCTCTTGGTATCTCCTCCTCATGTTAGTCATGGTAATAAAATTAGTCAAGCACTACTTAAAAATTAGGTATAAGTTTACCAATTTTTTTTAAATCTAAACAGTAACTTTTCTTCACCTCATTTCACCAGGATGAAGAAAGAGTCCATCATCCTATTGGTCAGAATTGAATTTTTAATGAACAATTTCTTCTTACTTTTTGAGAAGGAAGGGAGGGAGGGAAGGAGGAGGGAAGAGAAAAGGAAGGAAGGAAGGAAGGAAGGAAGGAAGGAAGGAAGGAAGGA
>NW_020954546.1:1433525-1489530 GCF_900497805.2 Vombatus ursinus
GAAGGAAGGAAGGAAGGAAGGAAGGAAGGAAGGAAGGAAGGAAGGAAAGAAGGAAGGAAGGAAGGAAGGAAGGAAGGAAGGAAGGAAGGAAGGAAGGAAGGAAGGAAGGAAGGAAGGAAGGAAGGAAGGAAGGAAGGAAGGAAGGAAGGAAGGAAGGAAGGAAGGAAGGAAGGAGTAGTTTTCTCCTTTACAACTAAATCTGGAGAGTAGTTTGGGTGGAATGGGATTAGAAAGAAAAGCTTACCAGAATTCTGGTTAATATATTATAAACTAGAATGAAACTTGGGGATCTAGCCAAATTCTCTTATGTTACAGATGAGTAAACTGGAGTCCAAATCAGAGAACTGACTTCTCAGGATCACACTGGAAATATGTAGTAGATCCAAGATTAGAAACCAGATCCTGAGACTCCAAATGCATTGCTCTTCCTACTATGCTTCCTATGTACTACCATATTTAGGATGGGTAGTTTCAGAATTGTAAAGGTTCTATATATGTGTGATACCAATAGTCCCCTTCACGTATAGATCCCCCAGAATGTTATTTTACATTTGTTGCATTTTGCAGCTCAACAATGACTTAAAATTAGAGCATGAATCCCCACCTGTATCAGGTAGACCAGATGACATATTAGCTCAAAGCAGCAAAGTTAAGTAAGTGAAAAGATGCTCTATTAACTCTCAACTCTAGCTTTCATTACCTCATGAGCTCTAGCCCCAGCTCTCCAAATGCTTGCTGGGCATCTCTACCTGAATGTTCCACAATCATCTCAAACTCAACCTGTGCAAATGGAAATTCAGTATCTTCCCTTCTGTACCCCCCTCTTCTTCTAAGTTCCCTCTTCTAATTGAGAACATCCAGATCCAAATCCTCAGAGTATAACTAGATTGGCCAAGTGGTTATCAATGACTCTTGGTGATTCAGCGCTGGGTACCCTGTCAAGAATTGATTTTGTGAATTTTTTCAAAGATATTTAAAGGGAACTCACAGGTCTTTTCAAAGAAATTATACCATTTTGTTAGAATTAAAAAAACTCTTAAAATCTTTGAAAATTAATAGTTTTTGTTTATTTTGTTTTGCCTGATGGGAATCCCCTTGTGAAATGAACTATTACATTTTATTGGACATTAAAATTATGTTAATTTCCTAATTTAATGCCACAGATATGGGAAGATATATTTTATATGATAGCCTGAATTTACTAATGAGTAAGATACAATGTTGCTGCTCTGAAATTACATGGTTTTGCTCATTGTGTGCATTAGTATTGCAAGTTGTTTTAATATTTAATTATTTCAATTTTCATTCTTCATTTCATTTCAAATTTTATTTCAAATTTCAATTAATATTTCAATATTTATTATTCAATAACTTTTGGATATTGAAACTTTACTGTGTTGTTGTAAGGCATTAGAATCAAGGTCTCGCCGAGGATTCTTTATATTTGATGGGCCTGATAACATTGCAGATAAAGCAATTGAGCAGGAATTCTTAATTTTGTATGTGTGCGTGTCATACCTTCCTTTGGCAGCCTGGTCAGGCCTATGGATCTCTTTCCAAGATAATGTTTTTAAAGGCATAGGATAAAATACATAGGATGCAAAGGAAACTAATTATTATGAAGTATAGTTAGTTATCAATGGGGACAGCTAAGTGGTACAGTGGATAAAGCACTAGCCCTAAAGTCAAAAGGACCTGAGTTCAAATCTGGCCTTAGACACTTAATAGCTGTGTGACCCTGGGCAAGTCATTTAATCCTGTATGTCTCAGTTTTCTCATCTATAAAATGATACAGAGAAGGAAATGGCAAACCATTCCAATATCTTTGCCAAGAAAACCTCAAATGAGGTCATGAAGTATTAGAGATACATCTGAAATGATTCAACAGCAATATAATTATCAATTTTTTTAAGTTCACAGATTCCAGGTTAAGAAGCTCTGTTAAAAAATAACATATGGGTGGGGCAGTGAATGAATTGGGATGATACAAAATACTTATTAAATATTGAAAGGAAGCATACTAAGCCCAGGTGGTCATCTGTAAACTCCATGCATCTGAACCACATTCTAGCACCCCTGCAGAGATTAGAGCAAGGAAAAACACCTAGAAATCAGTCACTAAATAGAGATAAAATTCAAGGAACTCCTGCAATGGAAGGACTGCATAACAAGGCTGTACAAATTAATTATAAGGAAAAAGTTGCCACCTGGAATTGGAGAGTAAGCTGGCAAACAAGGACTTTGTTATGGAAAATTATCATCCTTTTCTGAGTGAGTTGTCCTCTTTCATCTAGGAAGGAGTCATTTGAGTTATGGATAGGACACACCACAGAGACATCACAGATCCTCAGAGTATAACAGAGCTGGGTCAGTGGCTATCAATAATTTTTGGTACTTAAATGTTGGGGCATTAACTCAGCACTTCCATTCAATGGATCACACACAAACTGAAAAGTCACCATGGGCCTCCCCAAAACCCATATGTTCACACTTGAACAAGATTGAGCAAATGATTATGACACCAGGTGGGCAAACTCTTTTATGAGTTATGGTATGAAAATTCCTTTAACACCTATCTTACCCTTGAGTTGGACACATGAGTCCTTTCAAATCACCCTAAGAACTCCAGTCTGCAAAAACGCAAAGATAATAAAAACAAATCTCCATCTTTCCACCTTGTTGTCATGCAAATCAATTCTGGATCAAGATGGAGCTACAGTTGAAAGGGGCCTGATAGAGCTGTCAACCTTTGTTCTATATGCAGAGGTATGCTGATAAATGTTTAACAATCAGCTTTCCAGTAACACAGGACATGCTTTTAAGTTTAATCCGTATTGTTAATATTTTCTCCAACACTTTCTTAATTCTAGACAATCAACCATACAAGAAATCACACGTCAATCTGTAGCTTTTGCTTTTCAAGGGGTAAGTGCTCACATTGACATTGAATAATCCAAGGGTCAGCAAGAGTTAGCTCCATTATACTCTTGCCTCCTTCCCACAGGATGAATGGTGGGGAATGAAGTGATAAATCCACACGCCTGTCATGTAGGGTTAAAAACTGAGTGGCCTTATACCCAGTACAACTTATTTCAGTTTAACTTTCCGCACTTACTTGCTGATTTGAGAAGATTGAGTTGTACCACCTGCTGCTGTAAGAATTTCTCATTTCTATAAAATACAGGCACTGTCTGGCTGGATTGCACAACTGATCCTTGGCCATGATGTTGCTGTGATCCTGGGACTTTCCCAGCTTCCTGTGACTATTCTAAGAAATAGAATCAACATGCCAAGCTGTCTGGTCAGAGAAAGTTTTTTAAATTATTTTGTTTGTTTTAAGGACACTCTTAAAAACCCAAAATGGAGAGTAAGAATCAGATAACACATAGGTCTTTTAATTATTGCTCCTTACCAGAAAAGCCTTTGACTACGTATTTTAGCAACTTTCAAAGCCTTGCAGTGACAGAGAGCAGAGACTCCACAGATTGGTTACCAAATAAGGCCTATTTGGCATGGAACATTCATTACAGATAAGCATGAAAAAAGATTACCCAGTAGAATGTAAGCTCTTTGAGTGCACAAATTAACCTGGAGTTAGGAAGACCTGAATGACAATCTGGCCTCAGATACTTACTAGCTGTGGGACCCTGGACAAGTCACTTCCCTTCTGTCTGCCTCAGTTTTCTCACTTGTGAAATGGGAATAAAAATGTCACCTAGCTCCCAGGATGATTGTGAGGATCAAGTGAGAAAGTGTTTGTGAATACTCTGTAAACCTCAAAGTACTATTCTTGACATTATATCATTATAATGATATTATGTTATTAATAATATTGATATTAATTTATGAATGGCCGCTATTATTATCTTTGTGTCTTCTGTGCCTAATTCAATTCCTTCTGCATAGTAGACTTTTAATAGGGGTTTGCTTAGTTGGGCTGATTAGACATACGGAAATAACTGAGACTTGTACTGTTATATCTTTAAGCCTCCACAAGCCACATATTATTATTCCTGTCTTCCCACAAACCCTCCAACACTGAGTATTTCCATCCTTTGTCATATTCTCCGGTTTTGGAGGTATGACGTGAAAACTCACAGTTGGTTTTAATTTTTAATTTGCATTTCTTTTATTGGCAGCAATTTGTAGCATTCTTTGGCATGGTAGTTGATAGCTCATATTTCTTTTTTTGATTTTAACTTCCCTTGTCTACATATTGCCTGGGAAATTGTCCTTGATCTTATATATTTGTAAAAATTCCTTCTACACATTTGAAAGCAGGTTTTTATCACAGATACTTGATGCAAAGCTTTCTTTTCCGACACTAATCAACAGTTTTCAGTTTTAAAAATCTAGTTTCATTGCTTTCATTTGTGCAGAAGCCTTGTAATATTTTATAATCAAAATTGTAATTTTTGTCTTTAGTGAGCTGTCCTCTGATTTTGAATTTTTCTTCTGACTATAGTTATAAAAGTTATTTTCTTTCTCCTCTTTTTCTGATGTGATCTTATATATATATGTAACATATCCACTTGGAACTTACTGAAATAAAAAGTATAAGATTTCCACTAAACCTAATTGCTGCCAAATTAGTTTTTTTTTTCGATTTTCAGAGCAATTGTTATTGGATAAGGAGCCTTTTCCCCAGTAGTTCATGGTCAGTGTCTTGCTTTTCCACTGTTCCACTGCTATGTTTTTCTGTTTTGTTTTGTTTTTTAAACCATTACCAAGTAATTTGGATAAAGGTGTGATAATGCTATCTCCTCCTAGGTTCCTCTATTTTCCTATGATTTCATTTGAGATTTTTGACCTTTTTGTTTTTCATATATTTTTTCTCATCCCATAAATTATTTTTTGGTAGTTTAACTGGCATATAGATAACAACAGCAACTAGAATTCATGTAGTGCTTCAAGGTTTGCAAAGCACTTTACAAATATTATCTCATTTGATCCCCACAACAACCCTGGAAAGTAGGTGCTATTATTATTTTCATTTTACAGATAAGGAAACTGAAACAGATAGAGGTTAAGTAACTTGCCCAAGTTCATAAAGCTAGTAAGTATCTAAAGCCAGATTTGAATTCATATCTTTCTGATTCCAAATCCAACATAGTATCCACTGTACCACCTAACTGTTTAGAAATGAATTAAATTAATTTAGATGGCATAATTTTAATTTTAAGAGAAGCATCATAGTTCAATGGATAGAAAGCTGACATCAAAGGAAAACTTTCATTCAAGTCTCATATTTGGCATTTACCAGCTATGTGTCACTGGGCAATTTAGTTAACTTTTTAGAGCCACAGGCAACTTACTAAGACTGTATATTCTAAGGAAGCTGCCAATCTGCTTTGGTAGAAGTTTTTCACCTGGAAATCCTTACGCTAATGAAATCACAGTCTAGTAACAACAACAAAAGGAATAGGAGGAGGAAGAAGAGGAGGAGGAGTAAGCATAAGAATAAAAGCACAGTACAGCCTAACCATGAACAGTGAACATTTCTCCATTGATGTCTTCCTTTATGTCAATATAGTGTTTTATGGTTATCTTTGCATAGGTCTTGGGTGTGTCTTGATAGCTTACCTCCTATCCTTATATTGTTTAGTTTCTCTTTCTATCTCTTCCTGCTGGGTTTTGACATATTCTTTAGAAGTTGATAACTTTATGGGATTTTTTTACATTGTTACTTTATTGAAGTTACTGTTTCAATGAAGGGAATCACTGAAAATACAGAAAAAAGCACTCATAGACCTTAATAATACTATCTAACAAAGGAGGAGGGTCCATGAAAAGATGAACTAATGGAAACTTGCCAGCTTTCCTCTATATATGCAAATTTTATGAAAATAATCAACAAATGGATTAAAGGCAGCTTTAACAACGGGAACAAAAGGGAACAGGCTTATTTTCACATGATACACCATGGTGGGTCACATTGCTTCCAAAACATGGTGACAAAAACATGTGAAAAATACAAGATCCACTGAATTTCTTGCCTGATGACTATTAAATACACACACACACACATACACACACACACGCACACACACGCACAGAGTCATTTAAGTAGGAAAAAATCTACCTTCAAGACTTTCAACTGTGTGCCAAGCATGTGTCAAAATTATACAAAATTATATGAAAAATATGACAACAGATAATTTTATTTAACTATTCTCCTCATTGATATTAAGCTAGACATAGAACAGAGAGAATATGTTTACTAATGGTGTTCAATACTATCAAAGAGAAAATCTAGCAGAGTTCATGACCAAAAAAGAAGGGGGATTTTAAAGTATTTCTTCTCTCAGAGACAGAGAGACAAAGAAATAGAGACAGACAGAGAGACAAACTCACACAGACATTGACACCCACCCAGAGACACCCAGAAGGCTATTGCCTAATAGACACATCATCAAAAAATATGAACAAACCCTCCTCAAGAGAAGAATTACAAACTATTAACAATTACATGGAAGATTACTCCCTCAAGAGAAATGCAAATCAAAACAACCTCATGGTTTTACCTCACACCCAGGAAATTGGCGACGAACACAGAAGATGGAAATAGTTGATGTTGGAGGGCATAAATGCATACTACTAGTGCATTGTTGGTGAAACGAAGAATTAATACAACCATTCTGAAAAACTGCTTAGAATTATGAAAATAAAATGGCTAAATGTCCATGTTCTTTGATCCAGAGATTCCACTGCTTAGCTTGTAACTGAAGGTCTCTGACAGAAATGCAGCCAAATGTAATATACACCAAACTATTTATAGCAGAATTTTGTGTTGTTCAATTGTTTCAGTCACATCCAACTCTTCATAATCCTGTGTGGGCTTTTCTTGATGAAGATATTAGATTGGTTTGTCATTTCCTTCTCCGGCTCATTTTACAGATGAGGAAATTGAGGCAAACAGGGTTAAGTGACTTGCCCAGAGTAACACAGCTAGTAAGTGTCTGAGGCTAGATGTGAATTCAGGACAACAAATCTTCCTGACTTTAGGCCCTTCGCTCTATGTGCTGTGGCACCACCTAGCTCCCCAGCAGCATTTTATGTGGTAGTAAAGAACTGGTAACAGACTAGATGCCACCTATTAGGGAAAGACTGAACAAATTTTCATACATTAATATACTGTAAGAAACAGAAAATTTGATGAATACAGTTAAGCATGGGAAGATCTACATGAACTGTTGCAGACAGAGGTAAGCAGAGCAAAGAAAACAATACATACAATGACTACAACCATGTAAAGGAAAGAAATCAATCACAAAACAGATTTTAGAAATATCACAAACTTACAAAAAAAAATTTGGCCCCAGAGAAGAGATATGGGAATATACATTCCTCAACTCCTTTGCAGAGATAGGGTGTCCACAGATGTAGAACATTGTATATATACATATTTTTAAATTTTTAAATTTCATTTTTATAAGATATTTTTAAATAAAAATTAAAATAATTTAATGATAATAGTTTAATATTTAATAATAGTTTTTAAAATTAATTTTAAAAGGTATTGATTGGTATTGGTGACCTTAATTATCTTCTTTTTCTTTTGAAAACGTTCTTTGTTATAAGGGATGGCTCTCTCAGAGAGAAAAGGAAAAGCAAAAGAAACATAGGATAAAATTTAGATGATGTGAGAACAAAAGATATCAATAAGGCTTTATTTTTTAAAAAAACTCATTACTTGTCCCTGAAGGAGCTCCAATCTCTCAGTCCTAAGGAAACATCAAGATTTAGAAGGAACTCCTTAAAGCTACCGATTTATTTCAAATTTCACAAACTCTGCAACATGTGAAGCTACATTAGCAAAATGGTTTTTTTTTTCCTTCCATTAATATAGCTTCCCAGAACCCAATTCTACCCCGGTATAAAATTATGGTCATCAACTATTGCACTATATCCTGAAGAAACTTACCTGGAAAGCAATCAAGCATTGTCCTATGGAATCCAAGAAAAATGAAAAGACAGCGAGATGGTGGCCCCAGTGGTGGGAATGAGATAAGTGTGGCAGTGGCAGCCGTGTTTGCTGAACACTTGAAAATATACCCCATCACCAGTGGAGAAGGCAACTGAAACAGCAGACACTTCTAAAAGTAATCAGTCAGCATTCAATGATGTTGTCGCAGTTGCTGAGTATGATATAACAGTGATTTTCTAAAAATCATCAAGTGAGAGCCAAGAGAAGGTTCTACTCACTGCACATGGCTTAGAGTCTGCTTCTTTTATGGTACTACCAAACACAGAAATAGAAATTCTCTTCCATGAAATTCACAAACCATATGAGCAAAGAAAAGCAAAGTTGCAAAGGACCTTGAAATTCCTCTTATCCCACACTCCCTCCGTATTCAATGTCCTTTATGTTACACAACATTGTTTTCTAAGCAAGACAAAATGCTACAAGGAAATAGAATGAGAATAAGGAGTGGGGAGCAGTCCAAATGGGTATCATGTTGGTGAGGCAATGTGGCTCTATGGAAATGGTATTGGATTTGGAGTCAGATAACCTGGGTTGAAATTCTAGTTTTGTCACAAACTTCCTGTGTGACCTCAAAAAGTCACTCACACTCTCTGATTCTTATTTGATTGTTCTATAAAATGGAGGAGTAGAACTCTGAAAGCCTTAAATCTGTAATCTATGATCTTATAACATGAGTGTAATGAGAAACATAATATGAGAAATGTACATTACAGCCAGACAGAGGAGGCCATTGAATGGCAACAACTATTGATTTTTTATTCAGTAGGGAATGGGCAGCCACTGAACACTTTCAAGTAAAGTGACATGTCAGAGACAGAATTTGGGCAATAGAGGGAAACATCAATTAAAGGGAATATACTGAACAGGAGACTGATGGGAAGGCAAGGTGAAAAGGAGAGGGGGCATGAAATAAGGTGTTTGCATCAGGAGCTAAAAAGGGATTATGCAAGACAGATTGCTGTGGTAGAATTGAAGGGAGTGCTTAAATGTCAGGGATGAGGGTGAGGGAAGAATAAAAGAGAACTTTGATGTTATAAGCATGATGACCAGAAGGATAGTGGTGCTCTCAACAGAAATAAAGAAATTAGAATAAGAAAGTTTAGGAAAGGGGGTCGGAGATGAGTTTAGTTATTACATATTGTGTTTGAAATACTAGAGGGAACATCTAGGTGGATGTGGCCAACCGGTCATTAGGAATATGGACCTGGAACTCTGGGGAGAAACTGAGGCCTTTATGAATTATCTACATAGAGGTAAAAGCTGAAACCATGAGAATGGTGGGATCATTAAGAGAGAGCACATAGAACAAGCATTATTATTTTTGTTTCCTGCAATCCTTTAGAAACCCAGTGAAGCCTATGGACCCTTTCTCAGAATGATGTTTTTAAACTTGGCTATAATATTCAAGGAATTCTATATGGAGAAAATGAGACTTGGACTAAGCCTTCTGTTAGAGTGTTAATAAGTAAAGAAAAGAAGGGAAGGATCCAGAAAGAGAGGTTAGCTTAAGCAAAACTGTGCAGGTGTGAAAGAGCATGTAGCATTTAGGGGATAGCAAAGAAAGCATACCCAAGGCATTGGTAGTGTGGTTGACCCTGTGCATGCCACTGCAGAATCTCCTCTGCATCACCCCACCTATTTTTTGGAGAAGGCTCATTGGGGAAAGAAGAAGGCCTCCATCTCTTCTGTCTCACTATTGTCCATTAGCCTGGCAATCCTAAAGGACTGGTGATTATTTTATTTTGTTATTTTTATTATTATTTAGTAAATAGTACTTTATTTTTCCCATGTACATATAGTTTTCAATATTCATTTTTAATAAGAGTTTTGAGTTCCAAATTTTTCTGCCTCTCTCCCATCCCCCCACCCCAAGATAGCAAGCAATCTGATATAGGCTATACATGTGCAATCACGTTAAACATATTTTCACATTAAGGACTGGTGATTATTTTAATAGAAGCCAGAGTTCTTCCCAAGGATTGTCTCCTTTTTTCTTCACCCAGAGGTTTCTGACTTCCGCTTCAACATTGGGCAGGAGTAGAAAGATCCTCAAATCTGTACAGACCCCTTTCTGACCTTGGTTTCCCTGCTTCCTTCCTTTTCTGAGGAAGAGGTTTGATTTTAGAAAAAGCTAGGCCACTTAGAATAGCTTTAGGAGCTCACTTCCTGAAGTCATCTTGGGTAGGGCTCTTTCCACCCATGGCCTTATCATCTTAGCCCCAACTTGGAAACCACGCATAACTCAAAACCACAGCTTCCCTCTCTTACTTCCTGGCAAAGTCCCCAGATCCATGCTGTGTGCTCAGCAGATTTAGGAGTCTCTCCACTGTTGACAGCCCTAAAGATGACCCCCCCCCATCCCTCCAGAGCCCTTTCCTTCTCCCTTTAAAACGGAGGAAAAGAGAGCCGAATGATCAGTAAGGCAGACAGAACCTTAGAAGCTACTGAACATCATCCCAAAGCCTGCTTCTTTCCTTGCGCTGCCATGAAGATCTTTGGAGCTGTTCTGCCCATGGTCCTCCTCACTGCTTATTTCATCTGTCAGGTCTATGCCACACCAGGTAAGTGTCCTTGATCCTCCTTCCTCCCCTCCCTCCTGATACCTGCCCTCATCTTTTTTTCATTAAATATCAGAAGGGCCTCAGACTTCATGAAATCCTTTTATTTAACCAAGAGCCAGAAAATGGCTTCTTAAGGAAACAGCTAGTTAATGGTGGAGTTTGAACTAGACCCCAAGACTTCTAACTCCCAGTCTCAAGCCCTTCCTATCACACCATCTTAAACTGAGCATGGCTTCCACCCCAGCATCCTTCCCTACCATGATGGGTGTCCCTCTCGAAGAGAAAGACTCTGGTGTATGGAGAAGGCATTTCTAGAGTTGAACTCTAGGAACTTTTGCAAAATGTTGCATAGAAGTCCAGAATTTGAACTTGACATTGAATTAACTTGACTTTTTTATCAGTTATAGTACAGTTGCTTTTTTATTGAAATTTCAACACTAGATACTTAGTTATCTACAGGAGAAGAAAGAAACATGCATTTATTAAATGCCTACTGTATGCAACGGGCACTGTGATAAGAGCTTTATGAAATATTCCATTTGGTCTTCACAACAATCCAGGGAAGTAAGGAGAGGTATTATCCCAATTTTGCAATTGAAGAAACTGAGGCAAGCAGAGGTCAAGTGATTTGACCAGGGTCACACAGCTAGTGAGTTTTTTGAGTCAGCATTTGAACTCAGATCTTCCTAACTCCAGTGCCAGGGCTCTATCCTCTGTGCAACCTAGCTGTCTCAGATAATAAAAACCATATAACTAAATGTCCAAAGTTCTCAGTCTCCAAATCTCAGCTCACTAATTGCATTGCAGAAACTCGTCAGGTAGAAATGGGATAGTATTACTATGTAGCCTCCCCATTTCATAGGTAGAGCAACGAAGGCTTGAACTAGGTCCTGAATCATGTCACACCTACACCCTTAGTAGCATCCTTAGCCTTGCCCTGGGACTCATTCTTGTCCTTAGATCTGAAGTGGGGGTGGAGCCTGGGCTGGGGGTGGGGTAGAGAAGAGCAGCATGGCACAGAATTGCAAATGAAGGGTTTTGATCTTCGTACCTTATCTTCTCTTGGATTCCCTTTCTTGGATAACTCACCTTTCAGGGGAAACATAAAACATCCTAAACATTTCTCATTTGAGCTTTATTCGAAGAGGAGGGAAAGAGGGAACAAATGTATTCAGCATCCACTATGTGCTAGATGTGCGCTAAATGCTTTACAAATATTGCCTCAATTGATTCAGATGGCGTCTATACTCCAGAAAAATGCTGCTTTGAATATACCAACAAGAAGATCCCCTTGAAACTCCTGGTCAGCTATAAGAACACCAGCAGCATGTGCTCCAAAGAAGCAGTGATGTAAGTTAATGCATATAATGACATCCTAATTACAGTACTGCACTGACTACACACAAGGCAGGAAAGGATTGGGGACAGCAGAAGCTGAATCAATCTTTGGCATTTGGGGAAGTGAAAGTAGAGCTGATTTAGGACTTTGTGTGTTTGGATATAAGAACTAGTTAGAGGATTTTTCATGTAATTGAGTCTACTGATAAAAATAAAAAGGAATATGGAACACTATCAAAACGACTGACATTAGCAAATCCAAGGCAAGAGTGGAATACTAGAATCATAGAAGACAAGAACTGGAATGATATGCAAAGGATAACTCTCTAGTCCAATCTCCTCATTGCATAGATGAGGAAAATGAGACCCATGACAAGGAAGTGACTTGTCCAAAGCCTCACAGCCATTTGGTGGGAGAGCCCAGTCTCTTGACTCTTGACTTGGTGTTCTTTCAGAAATATCTGCCAAATTTGAGTGGTAGAACAGAAAGAATACTGGCTCTGGAATCAGAGGATCTGGGTTCAAATTCCAACTCTGATGCTGAATATCTATGTGACAATGGGCAAGTCATTTAACTTCCATGGGTCTCAGTCTTCTCAAGTTTGGACAAGATGATCTCTAAGGACCCTTTTAGCTCTAGGTCTATGACCTGTTCCCCTACGAAAGTAAACATGCCACTTTGTCTTTTAGTCACGTTGAGCAAAACATTTCCACTCTCTGAGCTTCTCTTGATCCTCTGACAAATGAGAGCCAATAATTATTGAGGTCTCTTTCCACTCTGACATTCCATAATTCTATCACTCCATATAAGGTGCTCTAAAAGATAACTCTGAGATTTATTGATTTCACACGCAGAAAGGCAGGGAAGAACAAAAAGATTCTTGGATCTGCAGCTGGAATAAGATGACATCCAAGTGGGCAGTGGTAACTGGTGGACAGACACAAAGGGATGAAGTATATAGGTCTCTAAACCTTGCTTGGCTCTTTCCTTTATCCCCAACTGTCCACTCTAGCTCAATGTGTGAATTATCTCAGTCACTACTCATCGTTTTATCATAACCACCTATTCCCCACTTGTAGGGATAACTCTATAAACTAACCCAAGAAACAGAATAGCTCTACCAGGAATGGGCATCATATTCTCCTGATGCACCTCCTTCTCCTATCCCAGTTTTGGAGTGTGTCAAGATTGGGGTGGAGAACAGGTTTACGGTAGGATGATTCAACCACATTGGCTAAATACACAAAGATACTCAACAAAAGCTCTTATAAAATCTTTCCTCCACAGCTTTGTGACCAAACGTGGCCTCAGCCTTTGTGCTAATCCAAAGGATCAGTGGGTCGAGGATCTTATGAAGAACCTAGACAATATGAAAGCCAAGAACATGAAGCCCATGAAGGCCCTAACCACTTCTTCTTACCCCAATGTGACCTCTTACCCCAATGTGACCTCACACTAAAGCAGGAGTAAAGAATAATTTATTTCCATCCAGTTTTCCACAGCTGCTCCCTGAGACATTTATTATAATTTAAATGTTTACTCTTATTATTGCTGTTTAATTTAATGTGCCATAAATATTTGTGCCTTTATTTTTATTTATTTTTCTTTGTAACCAACCTTTGGGCAAGTCATTTAACCTCAGTGGGCCTTAGCTGACTCATTTCAAAATGGGGGAAATTCTTCTCCTCCCTACCTCAAGGGAAAATGACAAGAATTTGTTTGAATAATGATTAAATTGTCTGGAAAGATGTTACTATGGAAAAGGAGATTACAATATGGTGATAAAATTGCCATAAAAATAAAGTTTCATTTGTAAAACCTGGCAACGGCATTTTCGTGTGTGTGTGTGTGTGTGTGTGTGTGTCTGTGTGTCTGTGTGTGTGTGTGTGTGTGTGTGTGTGTGTGTGTGTGTATGGAGAGAATAAATTACCCAGGATGGGAGGGTGCTGAGGTGAAGGGGTGGAGGAGAGAGCAGGCATTAAAGAATAAAGAAGTATATTGGTGGCATTTTGAATTGATTGAAGCTGTCTCAGTTTCAGGGGAAACCAATTATGACCAGGATAAAAGTCATACTACCAAAGAGGCTCATTATACATAGATATTAAGGAATCCTTCCTTAGACTTTGTAAAAAAAAAATTAAAAGTCAAAAAATGAAATGATGACAGATAAAACCTTTGTTCTACTTGGTTGTGAAATTTGGTTATGCCCTTAGGATCCTGTATCCTGTTAACTGAATCAGGAGGCAGTTTTTCATTCAGGTGTTTGACTTATTTAATTATTCTGGGAAATTCTCAGTCCTGAGCTATCTTAAGATCAGCCTTAAATTAAGTCAGTTCACTATGTCAGAGTAAATGGGCTATGGGTTTTGAATTTGCTCTTCCAGAGCTAAGAGAAATGACATCCATCAAAAATTAGCAATCAGCAAACATATGTTATGCTCTTGTGCAGGCCAATGGGTATCCACATAGTAAAGTGTGGCAGTCCTTGATCTCAGGGATTTACATTCTACTAGGGATACACATGTTTACCAACGCATAAACGCAAGGCCTTTTGGAAGAAATAGCCCTTGAGCTGAAGCTTGGAAGAAGCCAAGGGTTCTAAGAAATGGAGTTGAAGGAAACCGTTCTTGACACGAGAGGAGAGGACATCCTGTGCAAAGACATGGAGGTGGGAGACAGTCATATATGGGGAACAAGTAAACCAATTGTTCTGGAAGGTAGAGTGTATGACATGTATGTTCTTTATATACATCATATGTGATCAGCCTGGAAATATATGAGACAGAATGTGACAGACTTTAGGGACAAAGGAGGTGTTTATATTTATCCTAAAGGCAATGGGAACCCATTGCAACTTCTTGAGCATAACAGTGATATGGCTAGACCCGTAATGTAGGAATATCACTATGGAAACTGTGGGGAGGGGAGGGAAGAGAATAAGATTTATAAAGCGCTTACTTTTGCCGGGTACTATTCTAAGTGCTTTTACAAATATCCCATTGGTGGTGTTGATAATCTCTACGTTCGCATGGAGATTTGATTGGAGACAAAAGAGACTTGAGGCAGAGAGGCCAATTAGGCCAACTCTTCCAGTAATCCAGAAGTAATGAGGCAGTCAGAGTGTGATTTGAAAGAAGGGTATAGACGTGAGAAATGTGAAGGAAACGTAATCAAGATTCGACAAGGTGGAATGAGAGAGACTGAGAAGTCGAGTCATTCTTCAGTCATGAACCTCATGACTGGAAGAACGGTGGTGCACTCAGAAGAAGTGAAAGAGTTAGAAAGAAGGGAGGGCTTGGGGGGATGATGATGAGCTCTGTCTTCAACATATCAAGTTTGAGGTGCCTATGGGACATCTGAAGGTAAATGCTCAGTGAGTAGAGTTGGAGACATGGTACTGAATCTCAGAAGAGAGGTGGGAGGACGGAAAATGGAGGTCCAGAGGCTAGGAGGCTGCCCTAAATTCATCCCATCTTTTGATCTTGATTAAGTATTTCTCTCTGTTCTACCACATATGCACAGATGTGCATATGCACACATACACACACACACACACACACGAGTTCCCAGTGTAAGGGGAGCTACATGGGGCCCTGAGGAAGGGAATATCTGCAGAGGTAGGAAAGTACTAGGTGCTAAACAACATTCTGTCAGTGATATTTTACTTGAGGATAGCAGTACATGGAAATTGAGACTCCCAAACCATGGTCCCTCAGTAGGCCTTTGCAGTTCAGTGTGTTCCAATCATTCTTCTTTTTTCACCTTACCCACATAGACTCTGGATCTATCACCTGAGAATAGGCCAAATAATCACAGGGTGGTTCTGGGTTGGACTGGATTGTCTTGGACATCCCTTTCTATCCCTTCTATGAGCTCCATCTGCTTAGGGTAGATTCCCTATCAGAAAATATCCCTGTGAAAAAATAGAGTATCTTTGTGAACATGCATTACTCTTATTTTATCAATAGAGGCAGTGTAGTGTCATGGATAGGGAACTGGCCTTGGAGCAGAGAAGATGGCAAGTCTCTTAATCCCTCAGAGTTATAGTAGGATAGATTTGGAACTATAAAGGACCTTAAAGGACATTTGGGTCTGATGCCTTCTTTTTACAGATGAAGAAACTGAGGGACAAAGTGGCATGTTGCAGACAAGCTGCCAACCAGCATTAGTTGAGGAACAATCCTCATATGAGATTCCCCCTAAACCAATTAAATTACAGGTGCAGTCCCTATCTATATGTGTATCAATAGGGAGATTAGATTGCTGACTCCATCTGAAAGAATTCCAGGAAAGAAGTATCAGGATGAAATCCTAGAGATCTAGAAGATACTTTACAGATGAAGAAATTATGGTCCATAGGTAATAAATGTCTTCCCCAAGGTCATATATGCTGTAAGGGACTGAGCTGGGATTTGAAGCCAGGTCCCCAGATTCCAAATCCATTGCTCTTGTCATTAAACCAGTATCATCAATCTATGGGTTGAATCCTTTTACTTAGTATAATGGTCTCTGGACATTGGGAGTGTGGGGATGAGGTGGCAAGAACAAGAGAACCAGACCCAGCAAAATAAGGCTTTTGAGTCTTATTAGTTGGTTGGGGGAGTTGATGGAACTGATTATAAACCTATTGATGATGACCTATCTAAGAGATGGGAAGTTGGAAGGAGTCAAGGCCACCCAGGTGGTATCTTGGCACCCATTTGCCCTGACTATTCTGCTTTCTCTCCCAAATATCTGCACACCCAACCAAGCCACAAGGAGAGAACTAGGAGGATGCAATTGTGAGGTAGCTTTTCCCCAAACACTCAAAACAAGAAAGGCTTATAAACACTTTTTTTTTATTATAAAATCTAAGGCCTGGAAGGGACCTTAGAGTTTTTCTCTCTCCAAGTTACCCCACTGTCCTTGGGGAAATCACCTATCCCAATGCCCTGTAATCCTTACCCCCCAGAACCACTAATGCCATCTTCTTTCCAAGTCGTCAGATGACCAATTTGTACTCACTCAGAAGGATGTGAGTGAAGAACTTCACCACCTCTGAGTACTTGTAGTCAATTCAAACCATCACCTTATTTTAGCCACTAGGAAGAAAACCTCATTCATTCATTTAGTGAGGATATACGCCTTCTGTGTGACCAATCCTACGTTAGGTGTTTCTAGGGCTAGAGAAGAATTAGAATGGAAGGATAATTTCTATTCCTGTTGGAAACATCACAGAATCACAGAATTTTAGAGTTGGAAAAAACTTGAGTGACATACAAACCTGGGAGAAAAAAATCTCTCTATAGCATAGCAGACAAGTTATCAATCAGTAAACAAGCATTAATAAAGAATGAGCCATGTGCCAGGTCCTGTGCTAAGTGGTAACAATACAAAGATAAAAATAAAATGATATCTTCCCTCCAGGGGTTTACTTCCTAGAGAAGGAGGCAATGGATATGTATATGGAAAGATTGTGGGGTATAGAGTCACACACTCTGCCCTATGTATCCTTGTCACTCTTTTTAGGTGAAGACAGGTATCTGTTGAATAAATTGATCAGACATGTGAACTCGATGTGATTAGGGATTAGTTATCTCCTGCCTATCAACCAGAAATCTGTTATGATTGTTTGAGGGACTTAGCAATATCCTGGCAGACTTGTAGAAACACAACAAGTTAGTTTGGAATTAAGAATTCCAGTGGTGGAAGTGGTGGAAGCATTTAGCCAAGCCCCTAAGAAGTCATTGCTTGGGGAGTAGGGGAGAGGAAAATATTGGTCTCCTTCCCTACCTCCCCTCCCACCTTGGCCAGAGGAGGCTGTTTTAAATTTCAAGAGGTTGAAGGATTAGGGCTTTTCATTGACATTCCACCAGTGTCCCTGTGAAAGCAATGGATGGTGAAAATGTCTTTATTGGGAGCTGAGGATAGACTAGATGTGATGAGGAACAGCAAATTCAAGGCTCTCAAGAAACCCAGCAGAAAAACTATAGCGTAACTAGGGGAAACATCTTCAGCAAATAGGACATTCACAATCTGGGAGTGACCATGGGCTCTCAAGTTTGAGCCCATTTTCCCCTGGATTCTATAGGTACTTGTAGAAGAGTATGTCGGAGTCTTTTCAGGGAGGGAATATTTTCTGCCAATTATTCTAACAATCCCACCTTAGTAAATACTGTTTTCTAAAAGCTAGTTAAGTCTGGCTGACTCACTGATATCTATTAACCATCAGGAGGGAAAATGGGAGCTTATGAAGAATTAGAAGGTTAACCTCTCCCCAGTCTCTCAAGGATACCCCAAGAACTTCCAGGTGAGAAACCTCCCTCCACCAGTGTAGATTGGCACCTTCTCTGCAATTGAAGAATAAGAACCACCTAAAACCACAAAAATGGGAGCAGCTCCAACCAAACATGACTGAGGATGAGAAGAGGATGGAAGTGATAAAGATGAAGAAGAGGAGGATTCTGAAAAAAGAATCTATGGATTCCTACCAAAGATCATCTGAAAGAGTTGCCCAGGGTACTGAGGTTAAGTGATCTATGTAGAATCCCACATCCAGTGTATGCCTGAGGCAAGACTGAAACTCAGGTCTTTCTGACTCCAAAGCTAGCTCCCAATCTACTACACTGTGTCAAAATAAACTCAAGGTAATTTGGGGTGGTGGAGAGGTTGTTGAATCAATAGCATCCAAGATGACCAGGAAAATGCTCGTGTAGGTAGAGGGGTGTGAGTTTGATATTTCCTAGTCTCAAAGCTCTAGAACTGGAGGGATGTCAGAGGACATCTAATCCCACTCCTTCAGTTTAAGGTGGAAAGGTCTCACCAGCAAAGGGCTGCTGGGGGATGGACTCCTCCCCACACTTTCCTCTGCCAGCTACATTGCCTGAATCTCTGCCATCAAATCTGTACCCTTGGCCACCTAGTCATAGGCCACCACTGTGGGGAAGCTAGAAACCAAAGAGAGACGAAGAAAATGGCCCCTTCCCCAAAGGAGACAGGAGACAGTGAGGATGACGGCATACAAGAAAATGAAGAAGAAAGCAGTGAAGAAGAGGTTGTATTCCCTCAGAAGAAGAGTAAGGAGGCTGTGGCTATACCAGCAAAGAAAATATCACCAGCCAAAAAAAGCCTTTGGTGCCACAAACAAAGGTAAGATTCCTGGTAAGAAGGTAGCCATGGTCCCTGCCAAGAAAGTGGCTAACCCAGCCAAAGCTGTCATCACACCAGGCAAGAAGGGAGCTACTCCAGCTAAAGCAGCAGCTCCCCCAACCAAAAAGGAAGGGTGGCCAGGTGGTAAGAATGCCAAGGATTGCCAAATGGGAAGAAAGCCAAGAAAAAAGACAATGAATCTGAAGAAGAGGACAGTGAAGATGAGGATGAAGAATAAGAACCACAAAAATGGGAGCAGCTCCAATCAAACATGACTCAGGATGAGAAGGAAGGTGGAAGTGATAAAGATGAAGAAGGGGAGGGGGGGTGGATTCTGAAGAAGAATCTATGGATTCCTACCAAAGGAAAGCTACTTCTATGAAAGCTGCCCATGGGAAAGCTGGGAAAGCCAAGGAATAAGATGAGGAGGAGGAGGGAAGTGAAAATGAAGAGGAGGAAGAGGAGGAGGAAGAGCAAGAAGTGCCCATCAAAGAAACACCAGGGAAGAGGAAAAAGGAAATGGGCAAATGGACCCCAAAGCCAAAAAACTGGAATCGGAAACCCGAAGCATCCACAAATTTCAATCTCTTCATTGGTAACCTGAACTTCAACAAAAGGGCTTCTGAGCTAAAAACCAGCATCAAGGATATCTTTGCAAAAAAGGAACTTAGAAATGTGGATGCCTGCATTGATGCCACCAAGAAGTTTGGCTATGTGAGGAATTTGAATCGACTGAAGACATGGGAGAGGCTCTGAAACTCAGTGGTGAAGCTGGAAAAGGCAAAAGAAAGCAGAAAAGATTGAGATTTAAGGGTGCTCTTCATCAAGGATCTGCCTTATAAAGTAATTCAGAGAGAACTCGAGGAAGGGTTTGAAGATGCTATTGAGATTAGAATGGTCTGCACCAAGGATGGACACTGTCCAAAGGAATTACCTATGTTGAATTTAAAGCAAAAGCAGACATGGACAAAGCCTTGAAAGAGAAACAGGGAACTGAAATTGATGGTCAAATATTCATTCTGGACAACACAGGGGAGAAAAGTCAAGGTCAAGAGAATTCAAGAGATGGGAAGAATAATTCCTGGAGTGGGAATGTCAGAAAGGCAGCAGACTCAATGACCCTGGTGCTGAATAACCTCACCTTCAGTGCTACTGGAGAAAGTCTGTACAAAGTATTTGAGAAGAAGACATGGATTAGCTTGTCCCAGAGCAACCAAGGCTGACCTAAAATGTATCTGCCTGTTCAATGAATTTGCCTCTGCGGAAGATGCTAAAGAAGCTTGGGAGTCTTATAGCAATATCAAAATTGAAGGCAGAGCTCTTAAGCTAGAGCTAAAGGGACAGGAGCAAATTGATGCATCCCCAAGAAGCTGGTCCTTTGTTCATCAAATGTCTGTCCAAAGACATGACAGAAGAAACATCGAAAGATTCTTTTCATGGCTCTGTTGGTACCAGGACAGTCACAAACAGGGAGATAACGTTTGGTTTTGTGGACTTCAGCTCAGAAGTTGCCTAAAGCTGTGAACAAAGTCAAGGAAGATGGTAAGATTGATGGAAACAAAGTAACTCTGGCCTGGGCCAAGTCCAGCGTCTTTGGAGGCTACGGTAGTGGTCATGGTGGTGGTTGTGGGTTCAGTTGCTGAGGAAGTAGCAGAGGAACCCAAGACAACAGAAGCCGAGGAAACTTTGGAGGTCAGGGTGGTTTCTAAGGAGGAGGAAACAACAAGCCAACAAGGAAAAAAGGTGAAGTTTGAGTAACTTATTCTCCAATTTTTGAATGGACTCCAGGAGTTTTATCTTGTCATCTAATCGTTGGCAGAGCCTTCTGTGGACTTTCCAAGACAAACATGCAATCCAGAAGTCTTCTTGGGAAAACCTGGATGACATTTCAAGGGAGAGAATGGTTGGTTTTGACTGGACAGATGTTCCATATAAACTTTTTGCAGAGATGGGTGATAGATGTGGGAGTTAACCTTTCTGTCTATGAGTTGTCTAGCATATATAACTATATCCCAAAACCATTTTTTCTTACAAATATCTGTAGCAGTTTCATTTTTACACCTGTTTTTGACTGTAAACAAAAAAGACAAATGCTTTCTCATAGCTCCTGTTTCAGAAGCCTGTCTTAGTATACATTAAAAGGGCCTAACCTGGAGAAAAAAAATAATAAAGTGAGAGACAACTCACTACCTCCTAAGGCAACTAGTTCCGTTATTGAAAGTTATGCTGACTCTGAGTCATTGTTCCCATCCCTGCTTGTCATTCAGTGTTGGAAGAGGCATCACTCAGTCTGCAGCTTTTGAGTTACCTACTATCAATCACATAGCCAATCACCCCCACCTGTCACATACCTGCTACTTTGATGAGGAGAAGAGCTGAGATGCAATGGCCCGCCCCTTTTGCTGAGGTAGGCTTCTCTGAATTGGCTTAATCTCATTACAAAAGTTAGCAATAAAAGCTGCTCCATCTCGAATCCCTTGTTGATCTCTAGTAATCAGTTTGTCAACCTGTTGCTACCTTGATGTATCTTAATAAACTCCTTCTAATTCTCTTTGTCCTGAGTTTTGCCTCGTAAATCCAAACAAAGAATTTCCTTTTAACACCATATTTGTATTGCTCTCATCGTTATGAAGTTGATGGGCTTTTTTCCCTGACATCAAGCTTAAATTGCTTCCCTATAATTCCTCCCCACTGCTCATGGTTCTGTCCCCTGAGACCAAACAGAAAATGTCTACACCCCTTCCAGGGGACAGATTTCCCTTCAAGTGTCCAAAGATAACTATCTTGTGCTCCTTGAATTGAATCCTATCCAGGCTAAACAGAAAATAAACATTTCCTAAGCATCTACCATGTGCCAGGCACTGTGTTAAGTATTTTAAAATATCTCCTATGATCCTCAAAATAACCCTGTGATGTAGGTGCTGTTATTATGACAGAGGTTAAGTGACTTGCCCAGGATAATACATTTAGGACGTGTGTGAGACTGAACTCTAGGCCAAGTGCTCCATCCACTATTCCACCAAACTTCCCCCTGTTTCTTCAATATCTCTTTGTATGTCATCTATTCATTTATCTTATTGCCCTATAGAGCCTCTCTAGCTTATATTGACATTACTAAACTATCGTTCCTGGAAATGAGACCAGTGCCACAGAAGTGTTCTCAAAGGTCCAGGGTTTCTTCAGTAGCACTCATCTCCTTATTCCCAGAAATGATGCTTCTTTTAATGCAATTTAAGATTCTTAAACTAAGGCTTTTAGATAAGACTAATGGACGTGGAACAGCTAAATAACATCAGAAAAATGTCATCCTTCATGGCTCCTGCTCCCCCCTCCTCCTCCTCCTCTTCTTCCTCTCCTCTTCTTCCTCCTCCTCCTCCTCCTCCTCAACTCCTGCTAGCCCATTACTGAGTACATCCACACTTCTGCTAGCTCCTTCAGTAGCAAGGACAACTTTGTGGAATTTTAGTATTTAAAAAACGAAAGGGGTGGGGAACAAGCCTTTGTTCCCAGACAATTTGCTAATAGAGATTTAATTGTAAGAGGTAGATCACGATTAGAGCAGTGTATTTTGGCATTAAGGGGTATAATCATTTAACAAGCCTGTTTATATTCACAAAGCACTTAGGAGCATAATAGAGGAAGTTGGAACTAAAATAGGGAGATCAAAAAGATTAAGTTTAGATACAAACAAATAAACTGTGCTCAAACTGCAAGAGCTCTTTGAAGGGAAGGCTGAGTCAGAGATTACACTGATGATAATGGTTGGTCTTAAGCAGGTGAAAACTTCCTGGAGGAGAGAGAGAGATGGGCCATGGACCATGATTTTATGAGAGGAGAGAGAGACAGAGACAGAGACAGAGACAGAGAGACAGAGAGACAGAGAGAGACAGAGAGAGACAGAGAGACAGAGAGACAGAGAGACAGAGAGACAGAGAGACAGAGAGACAGAGACAGAGAGAGAGAGAGAGAAAGAGAGAGAGAGAGAGAGAGAGAGAGGTATATTTGACATTGGAGATTTCTAGACAACAGAGCACTTTGACACCTGGGAGAAAAAAAATATAAATGCTATCACGTTGCCTAGCATAATAGGTCCTTAATAAATAGGACCTTCATCTAGTGTTGCAGGGGAGGTCAGAGATATCTACCCATTTTTCAGATGAGGAAAACAAGGCACAAGAAGCTTAAGTAATTTGTCCAAAGTCACACAAATATTAAGTGACAGAAGTGGAATTTCAACATAGGTCCTCTGACTTCAGGGCTTCTTTCCATTATACCCTATCACCTCCTCTATTACCCTGCTGCTTGTCGACTGAATTGTGAATTTTTCCTTCTGGAGTACTTTTGTTTTTTTACTATTTTTTCTACCTCTGTAAGATAATTTTTGGTGGTTTGATTGGTTTGACACTGAATAAGTAGATTAATTTAGGAGGAATTGTCATTTTTATTATGTTGGCTTGGCTTATCTATGAGCAATTAATATTTCTCCAGTTCTTCAGATATGTTTTTATTTGTGGGAAAAGCATTCTGTAATTGTGTTTATATAGTTCCTGGGTTTGTCGTAGCAGATAGACTCCCAAGTATTTTATATTGTCTGCAGTTATTTTAAATGGAATTTCTCTTTCTATCTCTTTCTGCTTGACTTTGTTTGTAATATGTAGAAATGCTGATTATTTATGTGGGTTTATTTTATTTCCTGCAACTTTGCTAAAGCTGTTAATTGTTTCAGCTAGTTTTTTAGTTGATTCACTAGGATTCTCTAAGTATAACAGTATACCACCTGCAAAGGGTAATAGTTTTATTTTCTCATTTACTATTCTAATTCCTCCAATTTCTCTTTCTTCTCATTGCTGTATTACATTTCTATATTATGTATCATAATATGGTATATATTATATTTCTAGTACAATATTGAATAGTAGTGGTGATAATGGACATCCTTGCTTCTTATTGGGAAGGCATCTATCTTATCCTCATTACAGGCAATGCTTGCTGATGGTTTTAGATAGAAACTACTTATTTTAGATAGATTTAGATAAATACTCTTTATAGCTGGGTGGTGCAGTGGATAGAGCACTGGGCTGGAATCAGGAAAATCTGAGTTCAAATCCATCCTCAGAAACTTACTAACTGTGTGACACCGGGCAAGTCACTTAACCCCTATTTGCCTCAGTTCGTCATCTGTAAAATGAGGACACACTGGAGAAAGAAATGGCAAACCACTCCAGAATCTTTGCCAAGAAAACCCCAAGACTAAACAACAAGTTACTTATCATTTTAAGGAAAGTTCCATTTATTCCTATGTTTTTTCTAGTGTTGTGCTTGATTTTAAAAAATCCTTTTTGTGTTCTTCCAGGAATTCTTGTTTGACTTACAGTCAATAACCTTTTTTTTTCCTTTGAGACTTTGCCGGCATCTGTCTTGACATCAATGTCTTCTCCTGAGTTTGTGTCTTGATCTTCCCTGTCATCATAGTAGCTTTTAATGTTCTGGTTCTTTTTTATTGTTTGCCTATTCTTCTATCCTATTTCTTCACTTTTAACTTTCTGTTAAAGTTGGAGGTGGAGGGTGCACTGTCCCAAGCTTAAGGGGTTCTTTGTGTTTCTATTTTCAGAGCTAGTTCTGAGGATCTGTAAGATTTTGGTGCTTTCAAGATGGTATGATCCAAGGAGAAGTATGATCACTCCTCTCCTGGCCTGTGCTCTGGTCTTTACCCAGGAAAGGACCTTATTCACCTGCTAGCAAGCACTAGTGCCCTCCTTGCCCCTGGAATTGTGACCAGGCCCCTGCTCCCTTGTGGCTGACCACCAGCCTCCTCTCCACTCTGGAACTTTGACCCAGAACCACATATTGGCAACAGAGTTGCCAATCAGCACCAACCATACCCAGTACCAGCAACAGGTCCCTTGTAATCTTTTTTTCTAGCCAGTTGTTCCACCCCCTTACCCTCTCTGGGCTGAGAGCTCCTAAAGCTGCTGCTGCTGTTGTGGTCATGTTTTGTGCATGCTCCAGACAGGCCTCCACCCTGACGTTACAGACTTCTCCTGAAGATCTCCTAAGTTTTCTTAGGCTCAAAAAATGTCTCACTTTGATCTTTTGTTGGCTCTGCCACTCCAAAATTTGATTTGAGGTATTATTTTAAAGTTGTTTAGAGGGAAATGTTGAGAGAATTCAGCTAGGCTGCTGCCTCTAATTCATCATATTGGTCCCACCCCCACTATTTTCTAAACTTGCCATGTAAGTGAACCTCTATCTGAGGACTCAGATTTCCTGGAACTGCCTCATCCCTGAGGAAACTTGGCTCCTTAAGGTCAGAGATAAGCTGTACCAAAATTCTAATCGGCTAACTCCTTTCTCCTGTTATCATCAGCTCTCAAGGATTCAATTACCATCTCTATGTAGATGATTTCCAGATTTCTGTCTAGCCTTGATCTCCCTCCTGGGTTTCAGTTCTGCATCAGCAGCTGCCCGCTGGACATTTCAAAGGGGTGTCTTGGAGACATCGAAATTTCCAAAACAGAACTCATATTTCCCTGAAAGCTCAGCTCTCTTCCAAACTTCCTTATTATTACCAAAGGGGCCACCATCCTTTCAGTCATCCAGATCCAAAACTTTAGTATCATCTTTAACTCCTCACTTTCACTCATTCCACATGACCAATAAGTTGACAAATCTTACAATTTCAATCTTCGAAACAGTGCTCGAAAATGCCCCCTTCTCTCCACTCACACAGCCACCTCTTTAGTCTGACCCCTCATCACTTCTTGCTTGGGCCCCCCGAAATAGTCTCATAATTAGTCTCCCTGCCTCAAGCCTTTCTCTATTCCAATCCAATCTCTACCCAGGTGCCAAAGTGATTTTCATCATGCATATTTTATTATGCCACCCTCTCCTACTCAACAAACTCCAGTGACTCCCTATTCTCTCTAGGATCAGATATTAAATCCTTTCACAACTGGGCACCAACCTACCTTTCTAGCCTTCTTACACATTACTTCTCTCCTAGACAGACCTCTATGATCCAGCATACTTGCTGTTTCTCATATACGGTACTCGATCTTCCATCCCCATGCCTGGAGAGTATTCCCTCCTAATTTCTACTTCTTAGAATCCCTGATTTTCTTGAAGAACCAATTCAAGTGCCATTCCCTTCATGAAGCTTTTCCTGATCCTTGCCCATACTACCACCCAACTGCTAGAACATTCTCTACCTAAATATATGTATATATAATTAAATATATATATACATAAATACTATATATATTATATATGTATGCTATATATGTATATACATAAATATACTATTTATATACACATAAATACCATAAATATATGTATATGTAATTATATGGAGAACACATTCAAAATTACAATATAATATGACATGATACAATATAATAATACATTATCTGATGTGATGTGATGTGATACGATGAAATTTAATCTAATCTAATCTAATACTAATCTTGTCTCCCCTACATCAGAATGTAATTTCCTTGAGGGCGAGGATTATCTCACTTTTGTCTTTGTATCCCCAGCACTAAGCTTGGTGCTTGGCACATCATAAGAATTTAATAAATGCTTGTTCATTGATTGATTGGATGATTGTCACTGGCTCTTGCTACCCTAGTCTCACCCACTTACATCTTTCCCTTCCAGACTTTTTTCCATACAATCTATACCTCAAGGTTGCAATTTCTAGGATTTATAACAAACGAAGAATGAATAAATGTATCACGAAATGCATGATTGGGAAAAGAAAATGAGCTGTTAACATGGCAATAGCAAGTGACCAAGCCACCAACCAACAAGTATTTATTAAGTGCCATAGATTGTGCTAAGCATTGGGGATACAAGCAAAACAGTTCCTATGCTCAAGGGGCTTAAATGGATCAACCAATGAGCAGCCTGTATGTTCTGCTGGTATCCTTGTGGTGTCAGGAGAGAATGATGAACCCCAGCATATAGGGTGGGTACCCTGCAATGAACTTAGAGAAAGGCACAGATTACAACTGCACAGAATGAGAATGCATTTGTGTGCTGTTATCTTCATCACTGAAGGGAACACCCACGCCCATGAGATCACCCATTCATTTGAATAATTATAAGGGAAAAGAAACTGTACACTCTCAGAAATACTATACTATGACTATTTTTTTAAAAAACTACTCATTAGCACTAAAGTTTTGTAACCTAATCCTTGACTAATTTCCAAGGCCTGGCTCTGCCTATCCTGTTTCCATCTAAGCTGCCCTCCTCTAGCTGCCTCTTGGGCCCAGCTGACAATGGCACCTTCTGTCTTGGAAAACTACCTGGCTACTCTGGAGATTTGCCTCTATGGGACTCTCTGAATTGGTTCATTCCTCTAATCCTGGGCTCACTCTCAGTCAATCAGGAAGTCTTCTGAGTAAATGATGAGTTTGTAAAAGTTCCACGTGTGTATCATTAAGGCACAGGATTATAGACTCATAGATCTGGGACTGGAAGAGTCCTCAGAAACCATCTATTCCAACCCTCTCACAGTTGAGGAAACATATCCAGAGAGGTAAGTAATTTTCTCTAAGTCACACAGAAACTAAGACAGAGCTAGGATTCAAAGCTAAGTCACCCGGATCCAAATTATGCTCTTTCCACTGTTCCACATTCCCTTCATGCATTATTTAGTTACTTCTTGGAAGAAGTGAGAGAAAACATTCTTGTGGGAAGTTTTACATGTATAACCTCAAAAATCTGTGTAAGTAGACAATCATATACATAATAAATGAAAAAATGTAGCCCAGTTATAGAAGCCAAAGACTCTCATTGTTTTACCTAGGGTTCATTGGCTTATCATTCAAAGAAGATCTTAGTAATAAGGGAAACTTTAGCACCCCAGCCCCCTAAATAGCTCCTGTGAATTTTGCGGGAGGGCAGTTGGGAGGAGGAAGTCCATGAAACGCATTTTCCATTCACAATCAAGGATCTGACAGGAGTTACAAAAAATACCCCAATCCCAACTGACATTGTTATCTGGGGCTGGAGACTAAGTACCAAGGGTGAGGAGAAAGACAGTTGAAAGAAAAGATTTTATCCTAGCCTGTGGCATTTGGGGGACTTGTAGGGGCTGCTTGGCTGGGAGTTGTAGCAATCTCTGCCACAGGTTTTTCTAGCCACTGCTGTCCAGTAGATGGTGGCAAAGAGCAACAGATAGACCTGAAGAGACCAAATAGCCAAAGTCCATCAGATGATATCAGAGAGGATGGTCAAAGTACATAAGACCAAGGAGGAAGCAAGCAAGCAAGCAAGACTAGGGAGTCAGCATCCAGACAAGAACAGAGATTGAACACCCAGCAGAAAGAAACAGAGAGCGACTCAGTGACATCACCAGAAAACATCAGTGGTGCTGAAGCATCAGCAGTATGAGTTATACCAACCTTATGGCAACCCTGTCTACATACATCCCCAAGTGTGTGCTTTCTCTATGTGTTTCTAAGTAACATATATTTTATGTATGTTGCTGAGTCACATGTAACTTCAGCATGTGTACTTTCTCCCACACTAGTAGTATGGTCACCTGTAGAAAAGTATTTTTTTCATAGGAAAGTAAGAGAATCTTTTCTTGTCTCAATATTTGCTATCCTATTTGATTAAATGTCCTTTGCTTTGAATTAGTGTGTCCTCTGACTTGCTGATAAAAAAGAAAGAAAGAAATTGATAGGGGCTTAACGAGTTACAGTTTTAAGTACATCCTGACCCACAAAGTACTTTGGACCTGCAAAGCATTTCTAGAAGCCCCCACATGAGGCATCAAAATAACTCAAATTGACATGACTCAATTGAAAAGTTGATAAAGGATACCTCCCTTTCTTTATATTCTTGCATAAGACATTGAACAGTATCTTGGAGGTGGGCTCTCAATACATCAGTTATTCCTAAAGGGAAAGGAAGATGTAAAGAAGGACCCAGGACTTATTTTAATCTTGCAAGGGTTCTTCCTTGACTCTTTAGTGGACTGTTGCAACAAAACAAATTTGGACCTAGCTAGTGTCAGGGGCAGTCAGTATCACACAATGAGGACTTATCCACCCATTGTATGTTAGAATTAAAAAGGATCTGGGAAATAAGCAAGCCTAAACCCTTTGACAAGTGAAGAAAGTAAGACCCAGAGAAGGGAAATGATTTGCCCCAAACTTAGTAAGATTCTTTACAACTCTAAAATTCTAATTCTCTGGTCTCATGTTGTCTATGTTTGCCATAGGAGTTTCCAAGGCTGGGTTGGAAGGAATGGAGTCTCCAGTCAGGCAAGAAGAATGAGTAATGATATTGTCTCTGGTATTTTATCCTTATGTTGTAAAGGGAGTGTACTTTTATTCTGTACCCCAGATAACCCCCCTTCAGGCCTTCTTAGTTGGGTACCTGTCTGAAGATGTTTATTTCCTATCTATGGCTTAAAGCAGAAGAGCCTAATAATTTCTGTTCCCGAGAACCAATAGGAGTCACAAAAGACAAAGGAGCTGGAGTTAGAGCATTTATTTGAATTGATTTAGATAAGTTATATTCATTCCAAGTCAAACAGGCCTATGTTGCCTTATGACACTCAGTTTGAGGCCAACTGAGGCTACGCCTCCTTTCCAAGTAGAATCCAAGTAATAGACGGGCTATAGAAATCAGAGGTTTTAGACCTGTCAATAAATAAGACATAATAATAGCTTATTGAGACCTAGTTCAAGCTTCAGAGCCTAGAAAAATTGTCAGTAAGGGAATAGTGGATAAACAGGGCTCTAGGCTGCCCAGATTGTCTTCATTCTTTGCTGGAAATCCACTTTCAATTCAATTCAACATTTGTCAATTGCCTGCTATGGGCCAGTGTGATTGGTCCTGGGGATACAAGACAAAAAGGGTGGGGGGAGGGGAATCCTTCCTCGTCTTCAAGGAACTTACACTCTAACCAGGGACACAACTTGGACATAGGCAATTAAATATACAATATATACAAAGGAAGGAGGAGTACAATCGCAACTGGTAGAATCGGGATAGTTTTCTGGTTGGAGGTGGCCCTCAAATTTGGCTTTGAATTGAGCCTCTACTGTTCATTTTATTCATTTTATTCAAGTAATCCTGAACCCATTTGTCTTCGAGATGTGCACAGTATATTTTGCCCTTCTTCAGAGTAAACCTGCAAATGGAGACAAAGAGAAAGTCCAAAGACCACTGTCAGAAGACAAATCTAACAGGAAGAGACTTTATTCCTAACACTGAGATCAAATTCCTAAAAAGATGCAAAGTTCATCCTTGAACAATAAAACAAGGACCTCACCTCTTCTTTATCACCCCTAAACCTTCCTCCTGTCCTCTTTCTCTCCTGCTGCTCCCCAACTCAGTCCTGGTTAATGGATGCAGCCTCTCATATCTGCTTTACAGATTGGTTCCCAATGTGATAACCTGTTGCTCCCCCACCCTGGAATATGCACTGGAAGACCCCTGAGCTCTGAGACAAAGGGCTGTCCTTCCCACCAGAATAACAGAGGATGGTGTAAACCAACAACAGTCCTGTTCATGCCTTCCGTACTTGGGGCATAGTCCTTCATTTCTTCCCAGAATGTAATGCCCCATCCACCTTCCTTTCCAAACCCAAGCCTTCCTCACGAATCCTTTTGATTCTTCCTTTCCTCTTGCTATGGGCTCCTTTCTTCACACCACCTACATGACTTAGGCTCATAGGTCCAGAGCTGGATGGAACCTCAGCACCACCCCTTTATTTTACTGAGGAGAAAACTGAGGCCCAGGGAGCTGACCTGCCTTTCTGTAAGGTCACAGGGATGGCAAGTGTCAGAAGCAGAATTTGATTCCACATCTTCTGAGTCCTGAGCTAATGTTCCTACCACTGAACCACACTTCCTGTTTCATATCATCTGACTTCTGGCTTCTTCACAGAGGCTATTCAGAAGACCAAAGCATCTTCCTCTCCCACAAAACTCCTTAGCTACTCCCCTGGCTCCTCTGCCCTTCAGAGAGTCCTGTATGTAAAATGTTCCAGAGCAGGGAACAGACAGGCCCAGTCCCCTCCCTCCAGTACCTAATCTGGAGCTCTGATTCCACTAAGCCCCATGTCTGAGTGATGGATTCTAGATTAAGAGCACCCCTTAATGTCTAAGCAGCTAAAATGTTTCTTATGCTCTCTGAGATTCTCCTGGCTTATTCATAGACAGTTTCATTTCTGGTGGAGGGATCTATAGAGCCCCCATCAATGTGAAACCATGTCTGGGACAAGAAACTTACATCACAGCGTTGTAGGAGCAGGAACGGCTAGTGATACTATAGCTTTTGATGAGATAGTGTGGAAGGTTCCTCTTCAGGAAGTTAAAGCAGCAGGTAGGCTTCGAATCAACCACTGTAAGGAAACCCCAGAAGACAGTCTGTACCTTGCCTCTTGCCAAGGAGCCTGCTTACCTCACCAGCTACATTGGCATGATGTGGGAATCTCCAAGGCTGTGCCCTGCTTGAGGACTGCCTGAGCAGGGCTGGGGCAGCTATATAAGTCATCAGCCTCTCTATCCATAGAAAAGTTGAAAGAAAGAAGAGAAACTACCTAGGGAAATCACCTACAGGTTCCCTCAATGAGCCAAGGGCCTCAGAACCCCAGGGCTCTTCAGGGACTTGCCTGCCCAACCTACTAAACTGAATCCTTACCATCCACCTATACCAATAGGGCAGTGACACATTGTTGGACAAAGAGCTGTGGCACCTTCTATCACTTCAGAACTGTGCAAACTGGAGCAATTCACCAAGCGTCTCTGAGATCTCCAGGGTAAAATGAAGTAGTTGGGCTCAATAAGACTTAAGAGCCTTCCTTCCAGCTTTAATTCTAAGTACATCAGCCCTAGAGGGAGAATGGGCCAAAAAGGTCCCCAATCTCTAGGAGGTGATTCCTTCTACCTTGTTTGCCATAGACCCTCACCCACAATCTACCTGCAACCCAAGTTGAGAAGTGCCCTCTTCTCCACTCTGACTTTCCTCTCTTCAGAGGAAATCTTGCTTGGAAATTAAATAAAGGTTCTCTGGGGAAGTCTCCCAGATATGGGGGTCTGCTCTGCTTCTCTAAAGAATGGCATAGGATCAGGGAAAGACTAAGCAATCAGTCTCATACTTACAACTACTGCTGAAGCTACCTTGGGGCCCTGATGTTACAAGCAACAGACATAACAGGACCATGGAGATGTGCTGCATCTTGAAGTAAGCTGTGGCTTCTGAGGATGATGTGCCTTCAAGTTCTGTTGGCTCCCCATCTCCCCAGGCTTGGGTATTTATATCCAGCACGTGGGGTTTCCCCTGCCCATCCCTGCAGAGGTGGGGGGACTCACAAGAGGAAAGGAAGCTATTTATGATGCAATGACCACATGGAAAACTCCTTTTCCCTGTGAGTAGAGTAAGGCTCTGGGGAAAATTCACCCTCAGCAGGGGACAGATAAAGATCCTGTGCAGAGTGGTGGAGTTAGATCCTGAGTTTAGATAAGTGGGTGTGGTGGGAAACAACATGTGGGGGCAGGGTACAGTGGGAAGCTCTGACTATCTGATAAAGCTACTTTCTCCTCTCCTCCATCTTTCCCCCTTTCCTTCTTCATTATCCCTTTTCTTCTTTCTATTAAAAGTATAGCTCAGGTTTTCAGTCAATTGATTGACAAACATATATTGAGAATCTCCTCTGAGCCACACACTTTGCTAGAAGGCGAATGCACACAAAGATGAAACAATCCCTGCCTTTGTAAAGCTTTCATCCTATTGGGAGAGACAGAAAAGTTACATACAAACATCTACAAAGCATATAAAATGAATACAAGGCAATTTGGGGGTGATAAGAAGGCACTGGAAGCTGGGCTTCTGGAATGTTCTAGTGGCCTCTTGTAGCACTCTGTACTTGACTGCCAACTCATCCCAAAGATGCAAGACACCCCAATATATGAAACACTGAACAAAATAAATCTACAAGTATTTGTTAAGCACCTACTGTGTGCCAGGCACTGTTCTGGTTGCTGAAGATACAATAATAAAAATGAGAAAGACCCTGGACCCTGCCCAAGGAGCTTTAGGTTCTCTTGGAGGAGACAACATGAGTATATATAAATGTATACAGTATGAAAAAATAATAAGGGAGGGCACTAGCAATTAGAGGGATCAGGAAAAGCCTCAATCAGGAAATAATCCTTGAGCTGATCTCTAAAAGGGGCTAAGGCTTTAAAGAAGAGATAGAGAACAAGTATATTTTAGGCAGGGACACAGTTGGGAAGATGACCAGGGTGCCCGCAATTTGTATGCATTTATGTGTATGTTTCCAACCACGGGTGTCACCATCCACATATATGTCCACTCGTGTGTGGCAGAGTGGGAAGGGTAGTGTTGTAGGCTCCCTCTCATCAATGTCCCTTTGCCCTAAGGATTTAAGGCTTTATGTCTCTTGAGTTGGTCCATAATCTTAGGAACTCTAATCACCTATTCTCTCCAGCATCTTTCAAGTACCAGCACAACTTGCTGTAAGGTGACTCATTGGGTGCAGAGCTCTGGCCTGGGCACTAGAGGGAATAAAAGCATGCCCCAGTTCCCTATTCTAAAAAAGTTTACATGTAGGGCTTTCTGGGGGAAAGAGGAGGGAAGGCAGTAGATGCTGAGTTCCTTGGAATAAGCAGGGTGCTTTGACTCTTGGTGTACTGTCTGTGGAATGGCCAGGGGTCATATGACCTGGGCATTTTAATCTCAACACTGCCTACTTACTCTTTGAGTAATGTTGAACAAGTAATCTGACTTCTCTGGACCTCGGTGTCTTTAATCTTTAATTTGAAGGTGAGAACTGGTCTCAGAGTCAAGAAGATTTGGGTTTAAGTACCAACTCTGACACATACCAACTGATCGAGCTACTTAACCTCTCAGTGCCCTGGGCAACTCTTTAAGACCAAATTGTAGAGCAGGTGCCAATCTATATCTGTGGGGGAGTTTCCTCATGGGGAGTTTCCCATAATATTGAAATCATAGGTTTGAGCCAAAAAAAGAAAAAAAAGAAGACAAGTGTTAGATTCAACAATCTCAAAAGGATACTTCTACTGCTAAATCTGTGGTCCTAATTCAGGGGCCATCAAGAAAAAAAAAAGATGGCATCAGTCCATGGGAAAGAACAAGAAATCTAGATGAAGATGACTAAAAGGAGTCTGGGAAGAATTTCTTTGGAAAGGAGGTTCATTCAGTGATGCGATGAAAATGGAAGCAAATAGCAGAATGAACTAAAAACCAGAATTCAATAATATGTTGCTTATGAGAAACACACTTGAAACAGAGAGACACATACAGAGTTAAAATAAGTGGTGGGGGCAGAATCTATTATACTTTGGTTGAGATAGGAAAAAAAGGCAGGGGTAGCGATCATGATCTCAGACAAAGCAAAAGCAAAAATAGAGCTAATTAAAAGAGATAAGCAGGGAAACTATATCTTACTAAAAGGCACCATAGACAATGAAGCAATATCAATACTAAATATATATGCACCAAATGCCATAGCATCCAAATTCTTAAAGGAAAAACCAAATGAATTACAGGTGGAAAAAGACAGTAAAACTATACTAGTGGGACACCTCAGCTTTCTCTCTCAGAGCTAGATAAATCTAATCATAAGAAAGATATTAAGGAGATGAATGAAATTTTAGAAAAGTTAGAGATGATAGACCACTGGAAAAGACTGAATAGGAATAAAAAGGAGTATAATTTTTTTCTCACCTGTACATTCCACCTTCACAAAAATTTACCATGTATTAGGGCATAATAACCTCATGCAGGAAAGCATAAATATTAAATGCATCTCTCTTGGACCATAATGCAATAGAAATTACATTCAATGTAGGGTTTTGAAAAGATAGATTAAAAATTCATTAGAAACTAAATAATCAAATACTTAAGAATGAGTGGGTCAAAGAACAGATCATAGAAACAATCAATAATTTCATTAAAGAGAATGACAGCAATGAAATAATGTATTAAAATTTGTGGAATGCAGCCAAAGCAGGGGAAAATGTATATCTCTAGATGTGTACATCAATAAAAGAGAGAAAGAGCAGAACAATGAATCAGGCGTGCAACTAAAAAAACACCAGGAAAAGAATGAATTAAAAATCTCCAATTAAACACCAAAATGGAAATCCTGAAAATCAAAGGGGAGATTAATAAAACTGAAAGTAAAAAAGCCCTTGAACTAATAGATAAACCTAGAATCTAGTTTTATGAAACAGCCAATAAAATAGATAAACCATTGGTTAATTTGATTCAATAAGAGAAAAGAGGAAACCAAATTGCCATCATAAAAAATGAAAAGGGTGAATGCACCACCAATGAAGATGAAATTAATTACTAGAGAGTTATTTTGCCTAATTGTGTGCCAGTACAATGGACAATCTAAGTGAAATAGATGAATGTTCTCAAATGTATAAATTGCCAAAATTAACAGAAAAGGAAATAGAATAAATAACTCTATATAACTTAAATAACCCTATCTTAGAAAAATAAATTGAAGAAGCCACAATTGAGCACTCTAAAGAAAACTCCCCAGGACCAGATAGAGTTACCAGTGAATTCTAACAAACATTTAAGGACCAATTAATCTCAATGCTATATAAACTATTTGAAAAAAAATAGGTAAAGAATTCCTACTAAATTACTTTCATGACATAAATATGGTTTTGATACCTAAACCATAGAGAGCGAAAACAGAGAAAGAAAACTTTAGACCAATTTCCCTAATGGATATTGATTCAAAAAAAATTAAATAAAATACTAGCAAGGAGATTACAGCAATATGTCCCAAAGATCCTACACTATGACCAGGTAGGATTTATAGCAGGAATGCAGGGCTGGTTAAATATTAGGAAAACTGTAAGATTATTGACCATATCAATAACAAAAACAATAAAAATCATAATTACATAAGTAGATGCAGGAAATAACTTTTGACAAAATATAATACCCATTCTTACTAAAAATACTGGAAAACATGGGAATAAATGACACCTTTCTTCAAAAAATAACTAGTATTTTTCTAAATACAAGAGCAAGCATAATCTGTAATGGCAATAAATTTGAAGCCTTCTTAATAAGATCAGGGGTGAGGCAAGGATGTCCATTATTGCCACTGTTCTTCAATATTGTATTAGATATGCTAGATACAGCAATAAGATAAGAAAAAGAAATTGAAGAAATAAAAATAGGCAATGAGGAAACAAAACTATAACTCTTTACAGATGACATGATGGTATGCTTAGAGAACCCTAGAGAATCAAATTAAAAACTGGTTGAAATGACAACTTCAGCATAGTCCCAGGATATAAAATAAACCCATATAATTCATTAGCATTTTTATATATTGCCAACAAAACCCAGCAGGAAGAGATAGAAGGAGAAATTCCATTTAAATTAACTGCAGATACTATAAAATACTTGGGAGTCTACCAGCTAAGACAAATCCAGGGACTATATGAATAAAATTATAAAATATTTTTCATACAAATAAAGACATATCTAAACAATTGGAGAAATATTAATTGCTCATGGGCAGGTTGAGTCAATATAATAAAAATGACAATTCTACCTAAGTTAATTTACTTCAGTTCCATACCAATCATTCTACCAAAGAATTACTTTATAGAGCTAGGAAAAAAAACAAAATTCATCTGGAAGAACAAAAGGTCAAGGTCAAGAATATCAAGGGAATCAATGAAAAAAAATGTTATGAAAAGAGGCCTAGCAGATTTCAAACCATATTACAAAGTGGTAATCATGAAAACAATTCGGTACTGGCTAAGAAATAGAGTGGTGGATGAGTGGAATAGATGAGATATACAATACACCATAGTAAATGACCCTAGTAATCTAGTGTTTCACAAAGTCAAAGATCCAAGCTTTGGGGACAAGTACTCGCCTTTTGATAAAAAAAAAAAAAAAATTGCTGGGAAAACTAGAAAGTAGATAGGTAGATACTTGGCATAGACCAACATTCATACTGTATACCAAAATAAGGTCAAAATGGATAAAAGATTTAGACATAAAGGGTGATGCCATTAGTAAATTAGGGAAGCATGGGAAAATGTTACCTGTCAGATCTATGGATAAGAGACGAGTTTATGACCAAACAAATTACTTCACAAGAAGTAAAATGGATAACTTGATTACATGAAATTTTAAAGGTTTTGCACAAACAAAACTAATGTAGCCCAAATTAGAAGGAAAGCAGGAAACTGGGGTGGGGGTGGGGATTACAGCTTGTTTCTCTGATAAAGATCTCATTTCTCAAATACGTAACCAACTGAGTCAAATTTATAAAAATAAGAGCCATTCCTTGGTTGATAAATTGTCAAAGGATATGGACCTGCACTTTTCAGAAGAAGAAATCAAAGCTATCAATAGTCACATTAAAAAATAATCTAAATAACTATTGATTAGAAAAATTCAAATTGAAACAATTCTGAGGTACCATTTCCCACCTATCAGATTTGCTAATATGGCAGAAAAGGAAAATGGCAAATACTGGAGGGGATATGGAAAAATTGTGACACTGGTGTACTGTTGATGGAGTTGTAAACTAATTCAACAATTCCAGAAAACAATTTATAAATATTCCCAAAGGGCTACAAAATTGTGTATACTCTTTGATACCAGCATACCACTACTAGGTCTGTGTTCCACAGAGATTTTTTTAAAAGGAAACAAACCTATATGTATAAAAATACTTATAGCAGCTCTTTTTGTGGTGACAAAGAATTGGAAATTGAGGGGATGTCAATCAATTAGGGAATGGCTGAACAAGTTGTGGTATATGATTATGATGGAGTACTATTGTGCTATCAGAAATGATGAGCAAATAGATTTCAGAAAAACCTGGAAAGACTTACATGAACTGATGCTGAGTGAAATGAGCAGAACCAGGAGAACATTGTACACAGTAACAACAATATTGTGTGATGATCCACTTTGATAGACTTGGCTCTTCTCAGCAATACAATAATCAAAAACAATTCCAAAAGACTCATGATGGAAAATGCTATCCACATACAGATAAATAGCTATGGAGTCTGAATGTAGATCAAAGCATTTTATTTTTACTTTTTTTTTGTTTTTTTCTTCTTTCTTGTGGTTTTTCTCTTTTGTTCTGATTCTTCTTTCACAACGTGACTAATATGGAAATATGTTTAATATGATTGTATGCATATAACCTATATCTGATTGCTTGCTGTCTTGAGGAAGAGGGAGGGGAGGAAAGGAGAAAGAAAAAAATGGAACTCAAAATCTTATAAAAGTAAATGTTGAAAATTATCTTTACATGTAATTGAAAAAAAAATACTATTAAGTGGGGGGAAAAAAAGAAATGATGAGCAGGATAGTTTTAGAAAAACCTGACAAGTCTCACATGAACTGATATACAGCAAAGTGAGCAGAACCTGGAGAACATTTCAACACTGTAATAACAATCAACTGTGAAAGACTTAGCTTCTCTGATCAAGACAATGATCCAAGACAATTCCAAAGGACCCATGATGAAAACTGCTAACCACCTTCATAAAGAGAACTGATGAACTCTGAGTGCAGATTGAAGCAGACATTTTTCACTTTATTTTTCTTGGAGTTTTTGTGTGTTTTCTTTTACAATATGGCTAATATGGAAATGTGTTTTGCATGACTTCATGTTTGTAGTCATTATCATACTGTTTGCATTCTCAAAGGATGGGAGAGGGCTTTGAGAGAGGCAGAAAATTTGCAGTGCAAAATTTAAAAAAACAAATGTTTAAAAATTCTAATGTAATTGTAAATTAAGTATTAAATACACACTTAAAAAATAAATGAGAGGTTGAGGAAAAAGGGAATTTGAGATAGAGAAAAGCACCCTGAATAAATGTACAGAGATGGGAGAGGGTGGGAAGATCTTGAGGACTTGCCAAAAGGGAGGAGTTTGAGATAAGGTTTCTAAAATGAAGTGATTTTAGATATTGAAGGGCTTTGAATGCCAGGCTATTGATATTGGCCTTTATTCAGGAAGCAGTGGGAAGCCACCAAAAATTTCTGAGCAGCAAGTAGCTGCTTATCAAAACTTATGCCTCAAAACTTCAAAAGATCTGTAATTGCACTGATGCCAGTAGCCCTGACATCATGGAACATTGACACCCTGCCATTCCTAAAGAGACAGCTGCAGGAGCTGATCTGCATGTACAATTCTTCACCTGGTGGTCAATATTTTGTTGATGAGACCCTTCAAACTTAGCTATGTTGACCCTCAGATGGTAGTTCAAACCTAGCCCATATTCAAAGTTTTTACAGCTTGGAAAGGGTAGGAATGAAAGAGATGGATGTTAAAACAGAGGACATCTTGTTCAACCTACTGCTTACACAGATCAGAAAACTAAATGAATGAATAAATGAATAAGTGAGTAGGTGGATGGATGGATGAAATAGTATATATTAAGAGCTTATGATATGCAAAGTGCTGGGATTACAAACAGGAAAGTAAGACAATCATTGCTGTCAAGGAGCTCATATTCTAATGGCATAGACCAGAGTTGTCAAACACAGCCTGTGGCCATAACACTCCTGAGTGCAGCCCAAACAAGATTAAAATATAGTTCCTGTCTGATTTTAATGTGTTGATGTGTATATAGATATGCATGTGTATATATGTATATTTGCATATACATACACATACATATATATAAACAAACATGTGTGGTTTTCTTAGTCAATATGGCCCACAGGGATCCTTATGTACAAGTAAGTAACTACTATTTCTGTTTGAGTTTGACACCATTGGTGTGGACAACTGACACAGAAATTTTCAGCTGCAAGTCAGATAGAAAGGGGCCATGTTTCATAGGTTGCAGCAGCAATGTAGATGATTTACTATCTTAACATTTTAAGCATCTTCTTTAATGTCAGCTGAGGCCCAGAGAGATTAACTTGCCCAAGGTCATACAAGTCACAAGTGTCAGATGTTGGATTTGAACCCAAGCATTCTGATTTCAAATTTCCCACTCTCTCACCTACAGTGCAATGAGGACCTGTGCTTAGCTTCCAGAATCTAAAGTCACTTTTGCTTCTCAAGAAGGCAATGGCGCGAGATTTAGATGGGAACTGTGCATTAAGAAATCCAGTCCAGCACCAATAACTGGAGGTACAGAGAACTATTAGGAGGCTATTGCAATGATCCAAGCCAAAGATGAAGAAGGCTTGTAGAAAAGATGTAGGGTCGATAGATGTTGACAGTGGGAATGGAAAAGAGGCTGTGGATAGGAGAGATAATATGGGAATAGAATCCACGTAACTCACTTGACGATTGATAAATCTGAGGGCTAAGGGAGAAGTAGGGGTAAAAGGTGACTCCAAGGTTAAGACACTATGTGATTGAGAGAATGATAGTTTACTCCATTTTTCACTCCATATATTTACATAATTTACTCCATTTACGGAAATAAAGAAACTAGGAGAAGACAGTTTGGCAAGAGAGGAGGCTGCATAATAACAGGAGAGATAGGTACACCCTCCCTACAACTCTCTATCTATCCTGATACCTATAGAATTGGTGTCTATCACTGGAAGAATCTGCTGAAGTGAAGAATCAGCCACCCAGCTCCGGGATTGACCACAAACTGAGGGAACAGTGATTTAGAATCCCCTTTCCCAAAGAGAATGGTTCTTCCTCTGTATCACTGGATGGGAAAGATGGAAAGGAGAATGACTAGCTGTCACAGGCACATTGTTTCCCTAGACAGGATCAAAAGCAGTGAGATCAGACAGAACCATGGGGGCTCGGACAGAATTAGGCTCCTGACTTCATTATCTCCTTTTCTCCTCTGTGAGCTTCTTGACAACAGGCACAGTCCTTTGAGTTTCTTTGCATTCCCAGTGCTTAATACAATGCCTAGCACATAGTAGGCACTTAAATGCTTATTGACTGACTGATTTTGCAGGTGGTGTTTAAAATGCTTTTAACTAAGCAATCAAAACTCACAAATAACAATAGAACTTAGCGTGGGAATCTTTTCCATCACCTTGAAACACACCCACCTCTTCCCCCATCCTTGAAACACCTTCACAAAATGCAAATATCCCCTCAAGCTATTATCCCATACCTCTCTTCTTCTTACCAGCCAAATTCCTAGGGAAAAGCTGTCTATGCTTGTCCCCTCCTCTTCCCCTCCTTTCATTGGCTTCTAAACTGTCTTCAATCTGGCTTCCAACATCATCATTACACTGAAATTGCTCTTTCCAAAGAGACAGATTTCCAAAGCTGATGGCCTTTTCTAATTCTTCTTCTTTCTCACCCTCTCTGCTATATTTGTCATTGCTAGCCAATCTTTCCTCCCATATCCTCTCTGTTCTCTGTATTTTCATGACATTGTTCTCTCCTGGTTCTCTTCCTATTTGTCTGATTGTTCCTTTTCAGTCTCCTTTGCTGGTTAATCTTTTGCACATCCCCTAAGTGTGGATGTACCCCAAAGCTCTGTCTGGGTCTTTTCTTTCTGTGTGCTCTTGGTGACCTCATTAGTTCACATTGCTTTAATTATCATCTCTCTGTGGATCATTCCAAATCTATAGATGCAGCTCCATTCTTTTCTCCTGAGCTCCAGAAACACATCACCAATTTCTCAACTATTTGTTACCTTTTTTGAATTGGATATTCCATAGATATCTCAAACTAAATATATCCAAAGCAGAACTTATTATTTTTCTTCAAAAACCCACACCTCTTCTGAACTTCTATATTTCTGCCAAGAATACTACTATTTACCAGGTTACCCAGATTTATAGCACTGACATTTTTCTCAACTCCTCACTCTTCCTCACCGTACATATTCATTCAGTTGCCAAATCTTATTTCTACCTTCACAAACTCTTTCCCATCCATACCCTTCTCTCTCCTCACATAGCCAGCATCCCAGTTCATACCCTACCACCTCTCACCCATTTGCCAAAGTCTCTTCATTGGTTTTCCTGCCTCAGGTCTCTCAATACATTCCAATTCATCCTTGATACAGTAATTAAAGTATTTTCCCCCCTAAAGCACAAATCTGACCATGGCACTCCATAAACTCGTTATTACCTTGAACATCAAATTAAAAATTCTCTGAGTTTTAAAGTGATTCACAACCTGGTTGCAACCTGCCTTCCCAGTCTTTGTTCTAGATCACTTCCCTTCCCACATTCAGCATTCCAGCCAGACTAGACTTCTTGATATTCCTCAGTGATGACCCTCCATTTCCCATAGCTATGTCTTTGTACTGACTGTCCTCCATGCTTGGAATACACTATTACCTCACTTCCTCCTCTTAGAATCCTTTGTATCTTTCCAAACTCAACTCAAATGTCACATTCTATTTGAGGTCCTTCTAACCCCCCCTTCCTCCCCCTATCCCAACTCCCAGATACTAAAACCCTTTCCAATAAAAAAAAAAAAAACTTATATATACTATGCATATGTTAATAAGTAAATATCTTGGCCATATAATGTAATGGCAGGGAACATGTCATTTTCATTTCTGCATCCCCGATGCCTAGCACTATGTCTGGCATAAATTGGGTCCGTAATAAATGCTTCTTGATTGATTGATTATGCCCTCTGAAGGACTGCATGCTATGACACCTCTGACAGGTGGTTACTCAGCTTAGGGCCATAAATTCAAAGCAGGGAGAAACTTTACACATTATCCAGTTCAACCCTCTTATTTTCCAGAAGAGAAAATTGAGACTCCCAAAAGCTGAAGGTCACTTACCCAAGGTCATACAGGTGCTAAGTGGAAGGACTAGAATACCAACAGGCCCTGGTGCTCTGATTCCAATCTAGTGATCCTTCCACTATACCACACTGCCTTCTCTTCTTGGACACTTTCAGTGATGAGATCAGTATCTCAAAGATAGCTTATGTCTGTGTTGGACGGTTTTGATTCTGTTTGTAGCTCTAAGTCTCATCTAAATTCTAGCTCAAGATCCTTCATATACCAAGTAAATTTGGCATCCCTTTTACTTACCCTCCTCCTAATTCTGCCTCTTGGGGTTCCACAGAGTGTATAATCTCATGGTAGCCTTCCAGTTATTTGTTTTTCTTTTCTTTTCTTTTCTTTTTTTTTTGTCTAAGCAATGGGGTTAAGTGACTTGCCCAGGGTCACACAGATGGTAACTGTCAGGTGTCTGAGGCCGGATTTGTACTCAAGTCCTCCTGACTCCAGGGCCAGTGCTCCATCCACTGTGTCACCTAACTGCCCCCCTTCCAGTTATTTGAAAATAGTGATTTTACCCCACTTTGTTTTTCTCATCTATATAAAACATAGGCAGCTAGGTGGCATAGTAGATAGAATTCTGGGACTAAAATCAGGAAGACTAATCTCCCTAAATTCAAATCTGGCCTTAGACCCTTACTAGCTGTGTGACCCCAGGAAAGTAACTTAGTCCTGTTTGCCTCAGTTTCCTCATCTGTCAAATGAATTGGAGAAGGAAATGGCAAATCACTCTAGCATCTTTGCCAAGAAAACCCCAAATGGAGTCACGAGGAGTTGAACACAACTGAAAAATGAATGGACAACAAAAAACACAAAGCATTTTCAATTCTTCCAAGGATTCTTCCCATAAATCATCCAGTGAATCCCCTCATTACCCTCGGTACCCTCCCCTGAGCCCATTCCAGATTTTCAACTTTCTTTCTAAATAAGGACACCCAGAAAGGAGTATAATAGTCCAGTTATAGGCTGACCAGGGCACAACATACTTGAAACAGTTACCTCCCTTCCCTATACTATATTTCTATTAATACAGACCAAGAGGTGTTATGTTCTAGAGAGGAAATGTAGTTCAATAGAGAGAGCACTGGCTCTGGAATCAGAGGAACTTGGTTCAAATCCAACCTTTGATACTGTAGGTCTGGGAGAACTTGAGCAAAAGTCACTTGATGTCCCTGATCCTCAGTTTCTTCAACTATAACATGAAGGGATTGGACTAGATGGCCTTCAAGGACCTTTCCATTTCTAGATCTATGATATTAAGAACCTAGAGGGGGGCACAGCTAGGTGGTGCAGTGGATAGGGCACCGGCCCTGAAGTCAGGAGGACCTGAGTTCAAATCCGGCCTCAGACCAAACACTTGACACTTACTAGCTGTGTGACCCTGGGCAAGTCACTTAACCCCAATTACCAAAAAAAAAAAAAAAAAAGAACCTAGAGGGACAGTGGCATCCAGAGCATGGAACATGAAGTCAGGAAGACCTGGTTTCAAATTGTACCTCCTGCAGTTGTTAGTTGGGTGACCTTGGGCAACTCCCTATGAACCTCAAGCAACTCCATAGGACTTACATCCTAAATTACATAGAAGTTGGGTCTTATGTAGTGATTTAAGGTTAGCAAAGCACTTTGCACAAATAATTTCATTGGATCCTCATAATAACCCTGAGAGGTAGGTGCTATTATTTCTCCCATTTGACAAATGAGGAAACTAAGAGATATTAACTGACTTGTCCAGAGTCATGAAGCCAGGTAGGATTTGAACTCAGATCTTCTTCACTCCAAGTCCAACATTCAACCCACTATACAACCTAACCACCTCATTGATAGCAGGAGTTCCCAACCTGGAAGTCCCCTACACTGATAAAATCACAGATTCTTCATAGCTTTGCATAAGAAGGGAAGTCAGGTCACATTGAGCCAGAGGGCAGTTGAAACCCTCAAATATTTTTTTTTCATTTAAACTATGGATAAACTACATTGTCTCCATCCAGTACTCAAATAGGTGATCTTTTGAACCTAAGTGCATGACTTTCCATTTATCCTTATTAAATGTAATCTAGTTAGATTTGCCCCATTGTTTCAGACATGGAGAGGGCTTTTTAGGATCCTGATTCTGTCATCAATCATGGTTTGCTATCCTTCCCAGCTTTGTGTTATCATCAAATTTAATAAGCATGCCTTTTTTATCTTCATCTATGTCATTGATAAAAATGTTTACCAGACCAAGGCTGAAAACAGAATCCCTTGAATGGTTCGGTCCATCATCATGAACCTACTCCAATGTATTGTGTCATCCCACCCACAGGAGGATATTGTGAGAAGTGTTGTCAAATGTTGCGCTGACATCTACATATCTGTCTATGACATTCCTCTGAGTTAGCTATTTAGTAATCTTATCAAGACATCAAATCATATTAAAACCTACTATATGCCAATTCTAAGTACTAAGTTATAAGAATGCAAAAAGGAGTAAAGGGAAGGAGAAATACTCATGTACCTACTATGTGCCAGGATAAGTGCTTTTTATAAATGCCTCATTTAATCTTCACAGCAATGCTGTAAAGTAGATGCTGTTATTATCCCCTATTTTACAGTTGAGGAAACTGAGGCAAATGGAGGTTAAGTGACTTGCCCAGAGTCACATAGCTAGTAAGTCTCTGAAGCTGGATTTGGATTCAGGTCTTCCAGATTCCAGGCCCAGCACTCAATCCACTGGGCCACCTAGTGGACAAAGAAAGGCAAAAAACAACCTCTTCTCAAGGCTCTCACAGTCTAATAATGTTCAACCCATTATTATTAGATTGTGTAGCAAAGAAAACTTTTCTAGGTATTGGGAAAAACACAAATTGTTGCCTTTATCTGAAATGACCTGCCTCTGGTGAATCCATGGTGGAATCAAAGCACATACATCCAAAGCTGAAAAGGACCTCATAGGCCAGCTAGTTCAATCTGTTCATATACAGAAAAGGATGATGAGGTCTAGGAAGACCAAGTGATTTGACCAAGATCACAAGGTAGTAAGTATCAAAAATGGGATTTGATCTTTAAGGTCCTTGAGAATAGAGGTTGTTTATTCTTTGCCTTTGTACCCCTATTGCCCAGCACATGGTAGATGCTGACTAAATGCTTATTGATTCGATTGACTCCAAGTGAGCACCACTTCCCTTCCTAAGCACTCACAGATAATTGAATTAATAATCCATTCTAGAATTTTGCCAGACTTCAATTTGAGGTGTATCATTCCAGAATCTCCATCCCCTGCAAGGAAATTGAGACATTGGTTGTCTCCAGCCTGCTGGTAGCATGGTAGATAGAGTGTGGAGCCTGGAATCAGGAAGACCTGAGTTCAAATCCAGCCTCAGACACTGACTGAGGTAAGGTGTGACCCTGGGCAAGTCACCTAACCTCAGTTTCCTCAATTGTAAAATGGGGATAATCGCACCTACTTCAAAAGGGGTTTTTTTTGAGAATCAAATAAGATAATATTTTAAAACAGTGCTTAGTTCATTGGCTGGCACATAGTGGGCACTATATAAATATGTATTCTCTTCCAGGCCCCCAGCATCTCTGTCTTCTATTATCCGTGATTCCACAAATATCACTGAGACTCATAGATGGGAAGAAACATGCCCATCACCATATGGCAAATTCTATGATTAAATCTACAAGTTATTTCAGTGCCCTGGAGTGTAACTCGGAAATTTAAATTTGTTTAGGGCAGCTGGATATTCTCTTAAACTCAGGCTCGAATATAGACTTGAGAGCCAGAAAATAAGAGGTAAAGATGTAATCAACAGAAAGCTGGCCTGGGAGCCAGCAAGATCAAGTTCAAGTCTCACTGGTGACACATACGGGCTGTGTGAGCCTGGGCAAGGCCCTTTCCTCACAGGGCTCTAGGCAGCTGGTTAAGATGAGAAGCTGCACAAAGGGTGTCAACCAAGATACCCAATGCCAATGACATTCCAGGTCCAGCCTGCATCCTCCTAGGGAGCAGAGGTGCCAGACCTGGGATGTCATTGACACAGGGAACTCCCAGATGAGAAAACTCTCTCCATCAATACAGGTAGGACCCCTGGAATGGATGGTCTATAATGATAATAATAAGTAGCATTTGTATAGTGCCTTAAAATTCACAAAGTGTTTAATAGATGTTATCTCTTTGGATCCTCACAACAGTCCTTTGAGGTAGGTTTTATTAGGATCCCCATTTTCCAGATGAGGAAACAATGAGTCTGAGCCAGGTTCAGTGACTTGCCCAAGGTCATACAGCCAGTCAGTAGTGTCAGAGGCAACCCTTGAACCTAGGTCTTCCTGACCATGAAGAAGGCTCTCTATCTACTGTGCCACACACTTCTGTATGTGCAGTGTGTATGTAGACGTGCATGTGTATACTTATGTATGTATGTGGAGAGAGACAGAGAAGGAGATAGACAGAGAGAGCCAGGCAGAAGCAGACAGAGAGAGAGAGACAGAGAAATAGATAAACAGGAAGGCAGACAGAGAAAGAGTGAGAAAGAGAGACAAAGAGAGAGACAGAGAGAGACAGAGACAGAGAGAAACAGAGACAGAGAGATTTAACTCCTTTGATGTTTCTGGTATTCTATTTTTGCATCACAATGAAATATAGCTTTAAAAGTACTTTTTGGTGTGCTGAATGATCTCTGAGATGTGGTACATTGGCCTTTGTGCAATTCCTGGAATAAGAAATTGCATCTCCCAACTCCAAGCATTTTCACTGTTTGTCTCCATTCCTGGAAAGCTCTTTTTACTCATCTGGCTTCCTTCAAGTCCCAGACAAAATCCAGCCTTCATTAGGAAACATTTCCTGAACATCCTTTCTTCCAGTGCCTACGATCTGGTGATTGTTTCAAATTTATCCTGTACATTTATTTAGCCTAGAGGCAGCTAGGAGGCCCAGTAGGTAAGAGCACCAAGCCCGGGCTCAGGAAGACCTGATTTCAAAATCTGGCTCAGAGACATTATTATGTGACCTTACATAAGTCATTAAACTCTCTCCCTCTCGGTTCCCTTGACTAAAATGGCAATAATAACAGGGCAGTTATGAATATCAATGATATAAATATATGTATATACATATATACACGCACATTTTGTTTAGGCAATGGGGTTAAGTGACTTGGCCAAGGTCACACAGCTAGTAAGTGTTATGTGTCTGAGGCTGGATTTGAACTCAGCTCCTCCTGAATCCAAGGCTGGTGCTCTATCTACTGCGCCACCTAGCTGCCCCTGAGATATATTTGTAAAGTGGTTAGCACTGTGCCTGGCACAGAGTAGTAGTTCTTTAATTAATGCTTATTTCTTCCCTCCCTTTTTTCCTTCCTTTCTTCCCTTCCTTCCCTTCTTCCTTTCTTTCCTTCTTTACTTCTTTTCTTCCTTTATTTTTCCTTTTTTCTTCCTTCCTTCTGTCCTTCTTTTCTTCCTCCCTTTCTTCTTTCCTTTCCTCTTTCCTTCCTTCCTTCCTACTTTCCTTTGCTCCTATATATCTTTTTTTGTGCATAGTTATTTGCTTGTCCTCTCCCTCACTGGATTGTAAAGTCCTTCAGAGCAGAGAGTGTCTTTTACTTTTCTTTGTACCTCCAGTGTTTGGCACAATGCCTATAGTATATAGGCATGTAGTAGGCATTTAATAAATGTTTATTGACTGACTGGATTACTAAGCCTCTTGGCAAATCTCAGCTTATTTAACACTACTCCTGTGTAGACTACAACTATAGACTATCAGAAGAAACCACAGAGATTATGTGGTCCAACTCCCTCGCTTTACAGGTGAGTACAGTGAGGTCTAATGAGGTGAGGTGATTTATCCAAGCTGGTTGGGGGCAGGTCAGGGCCTAAAAGTGAAAGAAGACTCCTGACTCACTATCCAGTACTCCACACTAAAGTTTCCTTGCATGTGGTCTTCAAAGCTGCATTGGTAGGAGGAGTGAAAGTTATGATTTCACTGTTATTTCTCAGAGTGATATGACATACTATTGAGCAATAAATAGAATTGTGGTCTTGTAGTCAAGAAGACTAGGGTTTAATTGTTTGCTGGCTTCAGACGCTTTATTGGGAGTCTCAGTTTCTCTCTCTACAAGTGAGATGATGAGTAAAAGCTCCGTGCAAATGAGAACTTCTATATAAATGTCACCTTGGTTTTTTTATTTGTGAAAACATTGTAGTCAGGCAGAAAATTGACTTGGTTTTTTGATAAACAGATTATTTGTCAAGGCTACAGTTGACCTCTGTGGGTTGACATAAAAATCACCAGCCTATATGTATCCATCTGGGTACTGACATATTGATATAGTGAGATAATGCTAACCATGTTAGAAAGAGAACTGGATTTGAAGCCAGAGGACCTGGATTCAAATCCTGACTCTACTACTTATTACCTGGTCCCTTAATCTCTCTGGACTTCAGTTCTCTCCTCTGTAAATGGAGTGGATATATCAATTAATCAATCAACAAGTACTTAATTAAACAATTACTCTGTGCCAGAAAATGCCCAAAATGGAATAAATTCTACCCTCTAGGAACTTATATTCAATTGGGGGAAAGAACATTTATATAGTAAAGTTAATGCAACATATAGTGGAGTAAATATAATGTAATTTCTCAGGGGAGGAGAAGTATTAGCAGTTGGGGAGATCAGGAAAGGCCTCTTGAAGGGGGAATCACTTGAGGTGAGCTTTGAAGGGAGCTAGAATTCAGGAGGTGAGGGTGAGAAGGGAATTAATTCCAGGAATGAGGAACAGATGTTGCAAAGGCATGGAGAGAAGATAACCTCAAAAGTTCAACTGAATATATGACCCAATGATTTTGGGATATCTGAAGTGTTTGCTGAAAGCCATCCCATTGCCAATCCCCATGACATAGCCAGTTCTCTTTTCTCCTTGACTCTTTTATTTCACTTTGCCTCCTATCTCTTTCACTTACTTTGTTTTTGTTATCTTACTTTCTCCTTTCCTTTTGCCATTTTCCCCATTCTTCATAGAATTTCAGGTGACTAATACGTAAGCTATTGGATGGATAGAGAAATAGATGGATGGATGAATGGATAAGTGGATAGATGGGTGGATGGATGAAATGTAAACCTCTTAATGAAAAGGATTGCTCCATTTTTATCTTTGTGTCTTTAACCACTAATACAGCATCTAGTATTCAGGAGGCACTTAATAAATATTTGTTCATTGATTGAATGAAGGAGCTAGAAGACACGTAAGACATCATCTAATCCAATATCCTTTAGAGATGAGGAATTGAAGATCCAGCTAAGAGAAGTGACTTGCCCACAATCATGAAGGAAGTTCACCACAGAGTCCAGACTAGAACCTGAGTCTTCTGAATCCCAATCCAAAGTGTTTTTCCCTAAGATGTCTGCCTGCTTCTAGAAATCACCATTGGCTTTTTCCTGAGGACTATAGATCTGGCATGCAGTTAAAGTAGGAGTGACCCCAGTCAGCCAGTTTACTAGAGGCTTCTTCTTCCTGTACACTTTTCAAGTATCAACTGATCAGCACCTGGAGGTCCAGGGACCCTCCTGCCAGAGCCCAAAATCTCCAGTCATTTCCAAGCTGCTCATGAAGTAGAAGATGAAAGAAGTGGACAGCCAGTTTCTGAAATGTTGCAGCTAAACTCATTAGTGATACTCTTGAAATGACTCATTCACAAACAGCCAGAGGCATTGTTGAGCAGGTGGCCAGTTCTTCCAGTAATCCAGAGCTAGTCACCTCTTTACCCGCCCCCAATGTAATGTCATGGAAAGAGCACTGGGTTGGGATTTGTGAGACCTTAATATATCTCCCACTATCAAGCTATATGACCTTAGGCAAGTCAATTCCTTTCTCTGGACCCCATTTTTCCTCATCTTTAAAGTAAAAAAAAATACTTTTTTACTTCACATGGTTGTTATTGAGAATCAAATAAGAAAATGATTGCAAAAAAAGGCTTATTTCAGTAAAATATTATTCCAATGCATCTGTAAATTATGGGGGGAAGAAGGACATAGATTTCTCTTTAATTATGGCAGCTCTGTCACCTTGTTTCAGGCTAGAGTCAGCCACAGAGCCAAATCCAGTCTCTCAAAAGAACAGAGAAAGAGAGATGACTTGGAACTGGGTGAAAGAGGTCGCATTCCCTTACTCATCTTATCTCAGTGGTTCCCAATCTTTTCCATTATACAATTCCTTTTTTAATGCCAAAGAAATTCCTTCATCCCCACATAATATTTTGTCATTTTAGTATTCTTTGACTGGCACAAATATATGATAACAAAATATCTACTGAGAATTCAGTAACCCTTTTAAATGGATTTGTATTAAATGGGATTGGAGTAATCCCGATAGAATCTACATATATTTGAAAAAAATAATTTATATGGAACACTTATTTATTCAGTCTACAAAAGGCATGTTTGCTTATGTATTATAATGAATGACCTATAGAATACAACTTGTGAAGCAGAAAGAGGTTTGGACTTTGAGTCAAGAAGGCCTGACTTCAAATCCCACCTTTGACACCAGCTGTGTGGTCATCAATAAGGCACTTAACCATTCTAAACATCTGTTGCCTAATCTGAAAAGTGAAAGAGTTGGACTAGATGACCTCCAATGTCACATCCAGCTATATAAATGTCATCTTTTTATCATTTAGTAAAAGGGACTCCCAGCAACAAGTCTGGGTGTTCATAGATCATGGTTTGGCATAGAAGTGAACAAACTGTCAGAGAATTTAGGGTTAAATGGAATGTTCTGAATGGGAACACTAAAGAACATACATATTTCTCAAAACTACATAGTACCTTTAGAAAAACAGACTATGTACTGGAGAATTTCTCACTGGCTGCACTATTTTGGAACTTCTCTGACTGACTTCTCCTCCAAGCCCCTAGAAGCTCATTATTGGAATAAGCTCATCATCCTGCAGGATCTCATCTGCTTTAATATCCACTTTATCACTACTCACTTCCTCTCTAATGAAAGTATTGGTCCACGAGCTCTAAATCTACATTTAAAGAGAGAGTTCAGTTCGGACATCTTCTCATTTCTCACTTGGTTATACTACTTTGAGATTTCCCTGGTTGAGTTTTCTACCATGTTCTTGAGTTGGGTACCTTCCTTTCCCTGACCCTTTCCACTTTCTTTTTGTGTTTTGGCTTCCCCAATTTGAGGGCAGCAACTTGTGGGCAGGGACTGTCTTTCTCCTTTTGTATTTGCATCCCCAGAGCTCAGCACTGTGCCTGGCACATAGTAGGTGCCTTATAAATGTTTAATGACTATTGACTATATAAATTAATAACATATAATTAATATATGTTAATAAATAATTAATAATGGATACATTAAAATAAATATAAAAAGGCAGAAACACTAAACATACAATTGTTGAAATCTATTATCTCCAATCTGTTATGTATAAATCTTGTTTGTACATAGTTGTGAGAATGTTGTTTCCCCCAGTAGATCATGAGCAACTTGAGGTCAGGGATCATAATTTCCTTTTATTTTTTTTGTATCCCCAGTGCTTAGCACAGTTCCTGACACATAGTAGGCACTTAATAAATGCTTGTTAACTGACTGATTTATAGGATACACCCCACTAAAGGCCACTATAATAAATTAATTATAGACCACTATAATAAAAATAGTAATTAACACAGAAAACACAAACAAAAGATCCAGACCTAAATGGAGACTTAATAATGAGATAATGAATAATAAATGGATCAAAAAACAAATCATAGAACCAAGTAATAGCTAGGTGAGAGAGAACGATACTGATGAGACTACATGCCAAAATCTCTGGGATGTAGGCAAATCATTCCTCAGAGAAAAATCATATTTCATAATATTTCATTTAAAACAAGAGAGTTAATGCCCTCAACATGCAATTAATTATTTTCAATCAGTAAATAACTCAAAATAAACACAAAAAATTATTTTTAATTAAAGGAAATATACATAAATTGGAAACCAGAAAAAGACTTTAGAATTGGTCAACTAAACTAAAAGTTGATTTTTTTGAGTAGACTAACAAGTTGCTAAATCCTTAGCTAACCTATTTAAAAATAAAAGGAAGAAAAATCAAATTGCCAAAAGGAAAAAAAAAACTAGAACAAGTTGTAACCACGGACAAGACAGAGAAGGAATAAAGGCAATTATTAGAACTGACTACGTACAATTGCATGCCACTAAACATGAACTTAAAAGAAATAGTTACAAAAATATAAAATACTCAAATTACCAATACTTGAAATAGAGATCTTAACCCATGCTCAAAAAATAAAACTGAACTAGCTATAGGAGAAAAATAACCCCATCTCACTCCCGCCCCCTGCTTTTTTTAAAAATAGGTATGAAAGATGAATGTAAGGACAGGCACAGTCTTGTAAAAATAGTGTCATCATCAATGTTGAAGCTCAAAATTAACTAAGGCTTATGATGCAATCTAAGGGTAATAAAAAGAACAGGGAGTTTTTGTTGGGGGTTTTTGTCATTGATCTTTTTTAACTGCACTGGGAGGAAAAAAATTAAGAGTAACTAAGAAAAGTGATCAATTCTTGTGAAAGATGGGACTATGTAAAGCGAAAACAGAGAGAAAGCCAAGCTTCTGAATTCTTATTTTCCTTTGATTTGTCTGCCTAAGAAAATGTCCTTTGTTCTAGATATGACAAACAAAAATGATTAACAAGAAGATAAAAAGATCCTAAGTAGTTACCTTGCTGAAGTGGATGAATTCAAGTCATGTGACCCAGGTGAACTACATCCTTGGCTACTGAATGAATGGCCCCAGTGACCACTCAACTGCCAGCAGTTGTATTTGAAAGGTCATAGAAAACAAGAGAAGTACTTGAAGATTAGAAAAGGGCAAATGTCCTGATGTTCAAAAAAAAAAAAAAAGAAAGAGAACAGAGTCCACAAATAATAGTACAGTGAGCTTAATGATGAATTCTGGAGAAATTCTAGATACAGCATTAAAGAGATAGATAGTAGACACTGAAAAAAAAAAAGGAAGAAGTGATTACAAAGAGCTCTCAAGTCTTTATCTCCCAGAGCTACTGAATGCCATAGGTATGTTATTCAGTCATTTTCAGTCGTGTCTCAATCTTTGTGATGTTATTTGGGGTTTTCTTGGCAGAGATACTGGAATGGTTTGCCATTTCCTTCTCCAGCTCATTTTACAGATGAGGAAATTGAGGCAAACAGGGTTAAGTGACCTGCCCAGGGTCATATAGCCACTGTCAAAGGCCAGATTTGTACTCAGGAAGATGAGCCTTCCTGACTCCAGGCCCAGAACTCTATCCACTGCATCACCTACCTGTCCAACCATAGGTATAGGTTAGCAAAATTTTAGCAAAGCATTTGTGAAAACAATTGATAATATTCTTGTGACAAAGATCTGGAGTCAAAGATGAGATGATTATACAATTAGAAGAATACAGAATGGCATGAATGACTGGACTCAGAGAATAACTGTACTCAGAGAATAACTGTTAATAGTCCCCTATAAACTTGACATGAGGTCTACAATGGAATGAATCAGGGGATCTGTGCTTGGCCCAGCACTGTTTAACATTTTTATCAATGATCTGGATAAAGGCATAGATTGGTATGCTCATCAAAAAATTTGCAGATGACACAAAGATGGGAGTAATAGCTAGCTAACACAGTGAGAGACAGAATCAGGATCTAAAAAAGATCTTGACAGGCTGGAGCACTGAGCCAAAGCTAAGAAGATGAAATTAAACATAGATAAATATAAAGACTTTCCCTTGGTTTCAAACTATCACCTTCATAAGCATACAATGGGGAAAGAACAGTTAGACGATAGCTTGTCTGAAAAAGACCTGGAATTTTTTGTGAATTGCAAGCTCAAGATGAGTCTACAGTATAACGTGACATTAGCCAGAGAAAAGCTAATATGACCTTGGGCTGCATGAGGGGTATAGCTTCTAGGACTCAGTAGATGATTGATTGCTTCTCTTTGTTCCTCCCTTTTCAGAGCACATGTGGAAGGCTATAGAGTGTTCAGTTCTGGGTATCACAATTTAAGAAAAACTTTCATCGGTTGGATAATGTTGTGCCTAGGACCATCAGGCATTGTCCTAGGCATGGTAACAATGCTGGAATCTTTGCCATAAGAGGATCTGTTGAAGGAAATAGAAATATTTAGTCTGAAGAAGAGAAGGCTGATAGGAAACACATTAACTACCTTCAGGTATTTGAAGAGCTGTCATGTGGAAGAGATATTAGGCTAGTTCTCTGTGGCCCTAGAGGGTGGAAGTTGCACAGAGGCAGATTTAGGTTTCATGCAGGGGGAAAAAATGACTAGCAATTGTTGTCATTGAGTCGTTTCAGTCTTCTCTGACTATCTGTAACCCCATTTTGGATTTTCTTGGCAAAGATACTGGATTGGTTTGCCACTTCCTTCTCTAGCTCGTTTGACAGATAAGGAAACTGAGGCAAACAGGGTTAAGTGACTTGCCCGGGGTCACACAGCTAGTAAGTGTCTGAGACAAGATTTGAACTCAGGTCCTCTTGACTTCTGGGCTACCACCCTATCCATTGTACCACCTAGATGCCAACATGGGTTATGAAGTGAAAGGCTCCCTCTACTTCCAGCCCTAGTTGGAGGTCTTCAAGTAGACACTGAATAAGGATTTGCCTAGTGTGTTATAGTGGTGAGGTGAACTGGGTGACCACAGACATCTCTTTGAAATCTAAAATTCTATGACTCATGGAATTTTAGAGCAAGAAGAAGCCTCAGAGATAATCTACTCCAACTCTCATTTTGCAGAAGAGAGAAGAAAGGGAGCCCTGGAAAGATGAGGGGATTTCCACAAGGGGACAAGAACAGTCAGTGGAAGATCTGGGATTAAAATGTAGATCTCCCATTTCCAGTCCACTACTGCTTCCCTGAGATTCCACTAACTGGTATTCTAAGGATCAATAGTTTAATCAGCCCAACAGGAACCCCATTATAGACAACTGGATATGACCTCCAAAAAGAAGCCATCACTGAGGTTCTCCCCCCAATACACCATCACAGTAAATACTATGAAGACTGGGAAGCTGTTATACCTAGAACCATCACACTGAGCCACAGGCACTATGAAGGTCCATAGATAGATAAATGAATGGAAGGATGAATGGATGGATGGATGGATGGATGGATGGATGGATAGATAGATAGATAGATAGATAGATAGATAGATAGATAGATAGAT
>NW_020954546.1:1489540-1492394 GCF_900497805.2 Vombatus ursinus
GATAGATAGATAGATAGATAGATAGATAGATAGATAGATAGATAGATAGATAGATAGATAGATCTGTGTGTATGTGGTTATGCTATGTTGGTATGCTTTTGCAAAATGCTTGAAAGTGGCTTGATCCCGAGAGTGGATTGAACATTTACTTTAATTCCACATCATTGATTATATCTTGTTGTTGGCCAAAGATAAGCATCAACTCAGCCTTGATACATGCTCCCAGAAACTGCAAGCTGGTGATGTATGGATTAACTCATCTGAAGAAGGTTATGATGATAGAGAGCGAGCTTGGACAGGTCCCATTACATTGGACAGGTTTCAAGTACTGACTGATGAGTGGCTGCTGTCCCAGTATCATCTCAGTTAAAGTCAGGGAAACTCATTGATTCCCAGTTGGCTGCAGGCAGATGCATTTTTCAGCCATGAAAACTCTCCAACATCACTTGTCAAGTCAAAGAAGTCTTTTCTGCACTAATAGAGGGATTCTGTACAAGGACAAAACCACAGATCCCTGAAATATTGAAGTTCAGAAATTATTGTGAATACAATTTCAACACATGCCCCTCCCTCAACCAAAGGAAATGAGAGACATAAAACATTATTTCAGATTTTTTTGATTAAGTATTTATTTTCTCTCTTGGTTTTTTGCCCACTAAAAAGAAGAAAAAAGAAAAAGGAACTGTGCCTCTGGCATTCCAGGGTTCTGGGAGATAAAGCCTTGAGGGCTCTTAGGAATCATTGCTTTCTTTTCTCAGTGTTTCTTTAATTTATCTCTTTAATGATCTTTCTAGAATTTCTCCAAAACTCATCATTAAGCACTATTATTTGTGAACTCTGTTCTCTTCTTCCTTTTTTGAACATCAGGACATTTGCCCTTTCTTTCTTCAAGTACTTCTCTGATTTTTTATGATTTCTCAAATATCACTGACTGCCGCTGAGTGCTCACATTGGTCAGTCTTTCAGTAGCCAAGGACAGATGGATAAGCAAACAAATTCCCATATTAGCCATATTTTTAATAGCCACAACCCAAGGTTTGTACACTACAATGTTAATAGCCACATTTTTCTGTAGTAGCAAAGAACGAGAGACAAAGTAGGTGCCCCTTGCTTGAGGAAAGGCTAAATAAATTGTGCTAAATGAATGAAATGGGATACTATTGAGCCTAAAGAATGATGACTATGAAGAATGGAAAAAAGCATAGGAAGACATATGTGCTGATGGAAGGAGAAGTTAGCAGAACCAGGAAAACCAGATGTACAGTGACTACAACAATGTCAATGGAAAAAAACCAACTACCACCACAATAGCAAAAAAATAATTTAGCAAATTTGTATTTATAGTGAGCAAACATGACTCCAGAAAGGAGATAAGAGATGTACTTGCCTCTCTTCTTTGTAGAGCTGGAGGACTATGAGTGTGGAACATTGTATGTACTGTTAAACTTGACTGATGTGTAGTTTTATGACTGTTGCTCAGTCTTACCCAACTCTTCATAATCCCATGGACTTGTCCATGGGGTTTCCTTGGCAAACATACTGGAGTGGTCTACCATTTCCTTTTCCAGTGTGTTCCCATTTTAACAGATGAGGAACTGAGGCAGATAGGCATTAAGGGACTTGCCCAGGGTCACACAGCTTGTAAGTGTCTGAAACCAGATACTCAAATCTTCCTGATTCCAATCCCAGTGCTCTATCCACTCTACCACCTAGTTGCCCAATGTGGGGTTTAGTTTTTCTGGACTTATTCCTTTTTTCTCTTTCTTTTTTTTTAAAGGTCTTTGTTACAGGGTTATGACTCACTAGCTGGGGGGGCGGTAAAAGATGCATTTGCAAATGACAGTGATGTTAAACAAAGATATCAATAAAAATGCAAAATGTGAAAAGAAAGTGGAATTATATCTGAGTTGTCCCCAGGATACTCTATGTAGGTGTGTGTGGGGTGTGTGTGTGTGTGTGTGTTTGTGTGTGTGTGTTTAGACTAAGGCAACAAAGACCCTCCCTGCTATTCCCCCAGCATAATTCAAAAGATTTTCTTTCATTTGTTTTTACAGTGAGTTTTTAACTTTCATTTCCAACACATTGTGTTTTGAATGCTGGTGACAGACACCCCAATGTGAAGCCCAGGCCTGTTTTCCCCACAACTGTGGCTTGACTCACTGTTCCTGATGACAGTAGCAAACACAACTGATATGACTAAGTCATCTCAGTCTCACAGATAAGAAGCCACCAATGTAATCTGCCATCTTGTGATTAGTTCCATTCAAACAGGGAAACAGAAGCCACCATGAGCACACAACAAGATTGCTTATATAGAGAAATGGTTCTAGAGACCTGTGTTTGAGTCCTGCTTCTGTTACTGATTTGGACAAGTCACTGAAAGTCTGGGATACACGCTGCCCCCTCCCTCGACTTCCTGAGGAATTGAGGGAGGTATAGCGAGGAGGGGGGAAAGGGATAGCAGAGGGGGAGGGGAAACAGCAGATGTGAGCCAGCATTTAGCAGAGGATTAACAGGCCCTTGATGCTGAGAGTGGAGATCAGTCTTCCTGGAACAATTCTTCACTCCAGAGATTAAGAGAAAGAAGGTAGGGAGAGGGTCAAAGGAGAGATACGGCAGAGAAATATCAATAATAATAAAAGTAGGGAGAGAGGAAAAAAGAGAGGGAGGAGAGGAGGGAGGAGAAGAGACACAGAGAGAGAAGGAAAGAGACAGAGAGAGGGAGGGAGAGGGGGGAAAGGGCAGATGGAGGCAGAGAGAAAGAAAGACAGAAAAGGAAGAAGGGAGGGAGGGGGAGAGAGAGAGAAAGAGAGAGAGAGAGAGAGAGAGAGAGAGAGAGAGAGAGAGAGAGAGA
>NW_020954546.1:1492404-1543692 GCF_900497805.2 Vombatus ursinus
AGAGAGAGAGAGAGAGAGAGAGAGAGAGAGAGAGAGAGAGAGAGAGAGAGAGAGAGAGAGAGAGAGAGAGAGGGAGGGAGAGAGAAACTCGCAAGCCAATGAACAAAAGAGCTTGACAGGAGAATGTGTCTTCAGTCCTGGAGGTCTAAGGGCAGAAGTGTAAAGCCAGAAAGCAGAGAGGGTGATGGGTCACAAGGCAGATAACCCTAGTTGTTAGGTCACACTGGGTTCCCATACGGAGGGACCTATAAAGTGTTCAACAGGTCTCCTCTAGGAGCAGATGGTGCACAAGTTTCAGGCAGTTCAGGCAGAAGTTTGGACAGAATCTGGAGATGACTGAGGTCCAAGTCTGTCTATAACCCTTCCTAGCAGTGTGGCCATGGACTAATCATTTAACCTGTCACAATCTTGGTTTCTGGTTCCTCACCTTTTATGTGTAAATGGAGTACCTACCTCCCAGGTCTAATTGAGGAATGTGTATGTAGACACATATGTGCAGAGTATCCCAAAAAGTTGTAGTACCATTTTAAGTCACATACACACACATATACATGTACATAATGTGTATATACAATGCATATACATTATATCTATATGCATATATATTATATGCATGTAAGTGCTTATTCAGTCATATAAATTGTATGTGCATTGTATATATAGTCACTTAACCCTGTTTGCCTCAGTTTCTCATCTGTCAAATGAGCCAGAGAAAGAAATGATAAACCACTCCAGTATCTTTGCCAAGAGAACTCCAAATAGGGTCATGAAGAGTCGGCAACAACTGAAATGAATGAACAACAAAAATATATAGGCAGATAAATATTATACACCTATATACATGTAGTATGTGCATAATATATATGTGTTACAGGTTTATAATACACATAAGTACACATATGGGAATTATATTCATGTGTATGTATATAATATTTGTGTGTATATGTGTATATACACACATCTGCATATACACTATATACATGTGTACACATCTGTATATATACTATACACATATGTGTAAATATGCGTGCATATGCACATGGGATAATAATTACAAGTAACAACTGGCAATTTACATAGCGCTTTATAGTGCACAAAACACTTTACAAATATTACCTCCTTTTATCTCCACCACAATCCTGAGAGGGAAGTGCTATTTTTAATCCCAGTTTTACAAATTAGGAAACTAAGACAGAAGTTGTCACTTGCTAAGGTTATATGTCCAGTAACTGTCTCAAGTTGGATTTGAGCTTAGGTCTCCAATGTTCTACCCATTGCCCCATGTGGCTACTTTCTCTTTCTCTCTGTCTCTGTCTCTGTCTTTCTCTCTCTCTCTTTCTCTCTCTCTCTTTCTCTTTCTCTCTTTCTCTCTCTCTTTCTCTCTTTCTCTCTCTCTTTCTCTTTCTCTCTCTCCCTCCCTCCCTCCCTCTCATATACACACACACTCTCTCTCTCTCTTTCTCTCTTTCCATACATATGTATATATACATATATGTTTTATACATATATATGTGTAGGTATGTATGTTTGATATGTGTGTTTCTGTGTCTATGTCTATTTCTTTGTGTCTGTCTGTTGGTGTGTGTATCTCAGCAGGCAGTAGCAAACAGAGACCCAGCCTCAGCATTCAATGGACCTAATTTCAAGTCCCATCACTGATACAGACTATATGACCCTGGGCATATTACTTAGCATCTCTGAGCCACAGAGAACTCTTTAAACTTGTCACAGAGGCAGAACAGTTGCTGATCTACATTGGGAGAATGGGTTTCCTCACTGGGAATTCTCAATAAGGATGAAATCCTAGGTCTGGACTTGTGTGTGTGTATGTATGTGTGTGTGTGACTGTGTGTGTTTGGGGGGGGTGTATGTGCCCAATTTTGCTGCTTCATTACATTATTTGTCTCTTACATGAGACATAGGAGTTCACTTATTCCTGTCCACTTCTCAGCACTCCTGGTCTTCTTGAACTTTACACCACAAGACAATGAAGGGCTAAACCCTCTCCTGGAGTCCACTCTCCCCATTAACTCCCTCTGGGGTTACCCAATGGGGTTATACCCAAATTTCCTCTGTAACCATCCTCTTTCCCAATTCCTCATATTACCTTTTCCATGTAGTTTCTCAGTCCATCTCTATGAGGGTTAGCCCCTCTTGTTTGTGGGGTGGTGAGGGGAAAGTGAAAGTAGTTCCACCTTTGCCAGGAAACCCCTCTAATTCACATTCTTGGGGTGAGGAGGAGTGTTATAGCACTGGGGGACCCCACCCATTTCCTAGGGCCCATGACCCCTAAAGGCTACCATTCCTCTGCCTTATCCTGTGGGCTGTCCCCACCCACCTGCTACCTCTGCCAGAGTATTGCCCTATCAGGTGACCTGGCCCAACTGGGGCAAAGTATTTTATCATTTCCTCTCCTTTTCCTCCCAAGGACTGCTATGGAGTGCTTCGATACCACGGGGACTTTCCTCTTCACCCTGAGTCCTTCACTCTTTCAATGTTCCCAGGGTCTGCCCTGTGCTTCTTCTGTATTGACAGCCCTCCTCATCTCCACCTGCAAACTCAGCCCTAGGCACTAGAATTCCTAGTGATGTTTCATCTGGGAAGTACTGTCAGAGCTGGCAACTCAGAGGATAATATAGCAGTGGCAGCCAAGCCAAGAAAGACATGGTAGGCATTGATGCCAAAGCATCCTTATACCTGTACACTTGACACCCTGTAGCCATATGGACCTCTGACATCCGCACCCATGAGAATTCTGACTCCTCCCTGTCAAGTTATCATTCTTCTATAGAAGTTACTTACTATATAGTAAGTTCATGGACCCTCAGCCTAGAGGAATATAGGTAGATAGATAGATACATAGATACATAGATACATAGATAGATAGATTGATAGATAAATACTATAGATATCTATAATATATATTGTAGATATAGATATATCAATATATAGATGTTATCTATAATATCTATCAATCCCACAGATACCATAGATAACGATAATATATCTATAATATATAATATCTATCTACACTATAGTTAGATATAGCTATAGATTGATACTATAGATATATAATACAGATTATATATTGACTTGTATATATTATATATTGTAGATATCATATCTATATACATATATATCTCTATAGACATATCTATATGGAGAGATATAGTTATATAATCTACATCTATCCATAGCTAGATCTGTAAATAGATGTATATTATATATCTATATATCTTTAGTATCTATCCATGTATGTATTTGAGGCTCAGAGTAGAACTCAGCCTTCCTGGAACAATTCCTCCCTCCAGGGATTAAGAGAAAGGAGGTAGGGAGAGGGTGGAAGGAGAGATACAGTATATATGCATATGTGTAACTATTTTTTGCATATTTGGTTTGGTATCCTTTTTAATCTTATGTTATTTTACACATATAAAAACATTATCCGGAGAAGGTGTCCATAGGCTTCACCAGACAATGTAACAAAAGTTAAAAAGCTGTCTAGTCTGACAGACATCTTCTGAGATTATCAAGGAGAAAAGGTTTATCCAACATTAAAGTGTTATTGAGACTCAAGCTTTGAAAGACCATTGGGCATACTGGACACCATGAGTAGACAAATGCTCCTAGAATCCCATTTTCCATCTGTCACCCTCCTGAATCCATATTCTCACACGATGCTAGATGTTGAGTGAATATCATCACTCCAGTCCTGTAGATCATGTGTTAGAAACAGTGGGGGCAGACCTCAGATGACTGTGCACTTAGCACAGTGCCTGGCATACAGTAGGTATGCCATTAGCAAATGTTCACTGTTTGATTGATAGCGTTCAGGGCCTGCTATAGTACAAAGACTCCAAAAAGAGCTACAGAACCTTTCTTCAAATTCAGCCCCATTCCTTGATTAGACTTGGGCCCTTTTCCACACATCCCACAGCCCAGTATGTGTAAACTCCCCGATCTGGGATGTCAAGCTAAGCTGGAGCTCTGGAAGGATTGCAGCTGATCAAGATCCAACCGAAAGCAGGATATGATATGGGCTCACTGACAGATGGGTGGAGGTAGGGCTACCTCCACCCAAGCTAATAAATCTCAAATGGGCCCAGACAGGCAGTTTAAAAGTTGACCTACCAAGACAAGTCCTTTCCAAAGCATATCCTGGCTTAGGTCCCTAGAAGCATTGGCAGTTTCTCCTATGGCACTGTCTGAGCTGGGCAAGATGAAGGCTAGATGATTTGGTCCAAGTTGATGTAGCATCACAGCATAGTAGATTGGGAACTGGAAAAGGACTTTAGAATTCATCTATTTCCACCTCACTCTTTTTTTTTTATAGAGGAGGAAACTGAGGCCCAGAAAAAGGAAGGGACTTGGAGATCCAGGATTTGAATCCAGAGTCTCTAACTCCAAAATAATATAGGGGCCCTGAGGACAGGAATGGGAGGTGATGACCTTTGGGATGGATAAGTTTTATGGCCAATGCACCAAGCTGACCTTGATTATCGAGGACAGGATACTGAAGCCACCTGTTCCAACTGCCACACTGAAAACATTGCAGAGACTGCTCTTCACACATCTGGATTTCAGTCATATGGAAACCTCTGTTCTGAGAACTACTAAAGCACTTGGAGCATCTGTCCTCCATCATCCCACCTATTATGACCACTTTTGGCCTCTGGGAAATTCAAAGACGGTGGCTTGTTGAGTGAGGGGAAGGGAGCCAGTGATAAAATTTCCTCAGGATGGCGACCTTGGCCTCAAGTTTCAGTTGCTATCTGTGAACTCATCTTATTTCTGGGCCAACAAGTACCTGTCCATTCAGCTTATTCTGGGTAAGGTCTCATTTAGAGAGCAAGAGATTTTGAATTCAGCACAGACAAATGCTTTTCAGCCATGAAACAAAACATCTGGGGCCCTGGGAAAAGAGCCTGAGAATACCAGGGTGGATATTGATGGGAAGAGTCAGCTTGCTCATCTAGTGAATGGGAAGGAGGCTAATGTAGATGGAAGCTGGTGTCGAAGCCAGAGGAGGTGTTCTAACACTAGATGCTACCCTGTGGGGGTTGGGAATGGAAAACTGACTCAGGAGGATGTGGCCGGCTCCAGCAGTCAGCCCCCAAAATAACCACAGGAAGGAGATGAGAGCCAAGAAAGTAGGAGGAGCCCTTTTATATTCAAAACCCACCCACAGAGGAGTTGGGAGGGAAGAGAAAGAAAAGAAGTTGGGGGAGGAGGAAAGGTTAAAGGTCAGGCTGAAAATGAAGGCCACAAAGCCAAAGGCTATCCTCCCTTCTTCCTTCATCCTCCCACCCCTGAATATAACCCTTCCTTTGGAGTTAGGACCCCAGTATCCTAGGGGCTTTAAGAAGATAAGGAAACCAAAAAGGTTGAATTGGTCCATGAACATGGGGGCCCTGGAAGCCCTAGCTAAAGGCCAGGACCATAAGACCAGAGGTTGACAGATGATACCTACATTTCAGAAGCATTTGTCCTTGGAATTATTCACCTCTATTAAAGGAGTAGCAAAGGATGGAGCCCTTTCTCACATATAGGTTGTAATAGATGAGTTTGGCCTTTTTGATGCAGGATGGGAGGTGGGGTGGAGAGTAGCTCAGGACCAGCTCATGGACTCATGGTTTGGTCCACAACAATGTAAATGTAGAACAATCCACTGACAACCATTTATTAAGCACTTCTATGTGTCAGAGACTGTGCTAAGGATAAATAATAATAATGATTACAACCCTTCTTAAATGGAGGTTCTTTGAGGGGCCATTCAATCAAAAGGAAGGGCCACAGAAATGGAGAGCCCTTCTGAAGTTTAAATTCCAGAATGAAGAGGTTTCTTCCGAATGGTAGAGAACTATGGGATGCAACTTGGTGGAAATGAAGAGATGGCTGGCCTCAGAGCCATTGTTAAACAGAGGCTTAAGTAATTGATAGAAAGTACTGTAGGGGTCTCATGATGGAAAATGCTATCCACATCCAAAGAAAGAACTATGGAGTTTGAATGCAGATCGAAGCATACTACTTGCTATTTTTTTTTTCTTCTGTTTTGTTTTGTTTCCTCTTTCTGGTGATTCTTCCTATTGGTTCTAATTCTTCCTTACAACTTCACTAACGTGAAAATATGTTGAATTGGAATGTATATGTAGAGCTTATATCAGATTGCATGCCATCTTGGGGAGAGAGGTGTGGAGGGAGGGGGAGAAAAATTTAGAACTCAAAAGCTTATGGAAGTGATTGTTGATAAATCAAAATAAATTAATAAAAAAAATTGAAGAAGAAGAAAAAGAAACAAAGTACTGCAGGAGAGAGGCAGCCTTGCTGTATTAGAGTGAACTGGGTAATGGGGAGAAGAGCAGGGGTGTTCTAGTAAATGTTGAACAACAGGTCTTCATATACATACTATACACACATACATACATACATACATATATACATACATACATACATATATATATATAATCACAACAAACTTTTTAAGTTTAAACTGCATTAACCTTTTCTACCACACTTTCTTAAGTCTAGACAATCAACAAAATAATAAATAAGGCAATGATTTATAGGGTTTGAGGATTTCCAGGGTATAAATGTTCACACTGAAAATTTAACAATTGGCTTGAGGCAGTTTGAATTGGCTCCAGAATACCCCAAAGAGAAGTGTCAGGTAAAGGACAAAAACACACTCCAAACCCCATGTGGCCATAAAAACCCAAATTATATTTATATAAAATAGATTAAAATAAAATATGTGTATTTTCCCATCCTTGGGGTAAGATTTCTATTTCTACAGAATCAAAAAAGATAGGGAATAATTTGATTTTCTCTGTTAATCATGCTTAGGATCCTAGAATTTCTATCTGGAAGAAACCTCAGTGTTCATCCATGTAGTCCAATCCCTTCTTTTTTCAATTGTGGAAACTGAGACATCTCTGGGCCTAAGAGTAAAGTAGGTCCTCAGGATCATCTTGGCAATAAATAGAAGAGCCAGGATGTAAACTTGGGTTCCTGCCTTATGATGTACCTTCAGATCCAGGTACCAAGAAAGCAGCAGAGCATGAAGTTCAGACCCTATGGGTCTGGGTAAGCCACTCCCAGGAGGGATGCCTGCACCGAGGAAAGAGTGATGCTCATGCCCCCTCCTAGAGGGGAGAGGAAAGAAAAGGGGAAGAGTGAGGAGTGGTGATAAGGGGGACTCTCTGGCTAGAGAGGAAAAAAGACCAAAAACCCCAGGGAAGAGGCCGCAGAGGCCTCTGATGCTATCAGGCCATGGCTGGGGGTTAGGGGACTTCACAGACAGGAAAATGTGACCGAGAGCGAGGCAGAGAAGACCAAGCCACAGTGGCTGAAATTATCAGCAGACCCAGGAAGGGAAACCTGCAGTGGGTGAGGTTCTGCTTCATTAACCAGTGACAAGAGGCTGTGAAGAGGAGGAGCTGGCTGGAATCAGTGAGCCAGGTCCCCAAGTGGGAGAACGTACAGGATGGACCTTTTATCATGAATATATTGTGCTCTTTTTCTCCCCCTCCTCCCCTTTCATCTTCCTGGCTTCCCACTTCCCATCCCCAGAGATCTTGGTGAGATGCTTATGGTACAGTGGGCTCTGCAGTCACACAACCTGGGGTCCAATCCTGCCTTTGATGCTAATGACTTATGTGACCTTAGACAAGTCACTTCTCTAAAATGAAATGGCTGGACAAGATGACTCAAGGAGCGACCTCCGGTAGAGGCATGGCATAATAGCTAGTTGCCTGGATTTGGAGTCAGGAAGACCTTCATTCAAATGCTGCCTAAGACATTTACAAGCTGTGCGACCCCAGGCAGATAATTAAATCTCTCAGCCTTGGCTTGCTCTGTAAAATGAGGCAGGCAGATTTGATGAGCTCTGAGGCCCCTTCTAGACCTAAATCTGGGATCTTCCTTCCTTCCTTCCTTACTCCCTCCCTCTCTCCCTCCTCTTCTTCCTTTCCTTCCTTCCTTCCTTTACTTCTTCTTTCTTTCTTGATTGAGTCCATCTTCAAGAGATCAAGTGTTTAGGCTGTGTCCAACGTTCACTGCCATATTAACGTAGCTGCTTCTCTTTCAAGAGATAGAGGAGAAAAAAAGGGGGGAGTCTGACAACCTCCAACACATATACTCACACACTCCTCTATCCACAGGCTAGGACAGCCATGTAGCACAGTGGATAGAACACCTGGCCTGTGGTCTGGAAGAATCTTCCTAAATTCAAATCTGGCATCAGCCACCTAGAAGCTGTGTGACCCTGGGCAAGTCACTTAACCCTGTCGGCCTCAGTTTCCTCACCTATAAAATGAGCTGGAGAAGGAAATGGCAAACCACTCTAGTGTCTTTGCCAAGAAAACCCAAAATGGAGTCACAAAGAGTGGGACAGCACTGAAAAACAACATCATTCACAGACTCCTTGAAGGATCTAAGGATTTTAAACTAGAAGAAATCTAGGGGTCATCAAGTTATTGGAACATAGATTGAGAGCTGGAGGGGACCTTCAAGGCCATTGAGTCCAAACCCCTCATTTTACAGATGAGGAGACTGAGGCTGGAAGAGGTTCCCCAAGACCACGCTGTAACTCTGAGCCTCACTTTTTTCATCTGTAAAATGAGGGGGATGAATTCCATGGCCTCTAAGCTCCCTTCAAGCTCTAAATTGATGATCCTATAGGTAGCAGAGTCAGAATTTGAACCCAGATCTTATCATACCTCAAATCCACCACTCTTCCTCCTGAAGCATCTTGTTGGGAAATCAGAAGACTCTTGTTTGAGTTCTTGATCTGCCCTTAGCTGGTTTTGTGACTTTGGGCAAGTCCCTGAACATTAATTTCTCCATCAATGACCTCTAAGCTTCCTTACAACAGTAAATCTCATGAAATGTGAGACTATGCCTGCCCCTTTCCTTGTGACCTAAAGATTCCTCGCTGTTGACTACAGTCTTTCCATCGCTGGACACGCTTCTTGCCTCTGACTCTTTCTTTAGACTCTACATCGGATAATTTGACTTTTGAGCTCTCTCTTCTCCTGAGGTTAACTCTTGTTTCTATTGACCCAGCTTAGAAGAACAAATCTAAGTCTCCTGGCATGTGACCAGTTCTATGGAAAAGTCTTGGTCACTCTATGCTAAAAGGAGCAAGATATACAGGGGCTCAGGTGCTATTGCCAGAACCCCCTGCTTACCCTGAAAAGGGTAAACAGGATAGATAATATACTCTACTTTCTCATTTCCAGAGTGGGGACCTCCATTTCTCTTTAGATCAGATTATACGGAAGACTTCTTAGAGAGCGTGAGAATGGATTAGGGATTTTCCCTTATTTTGTAGGCCCTATGGGTGGGGGAAGTACTCCCCATGGGAAACAGCATGGTGCTGAGGGAAAAGACCTGGATTTGAATCCCAGCTCTATCACTTACTATCTTTGTGACCTTAAGCAAATTTCTCCACCTGTAAAATACTGAGGTTCAAGGGGTGAATTGATATAATCCCCTCTCGATGTAAGCCCTATGGTCCTAGGACCAAAGGAGATCTAGGAGAAAAGGTAGGCAGGGCCAGCATCACTCCTCAGTTGCCTCAAGGACCCATGGGAAAATGGTGATGATAAATATTCCTTAGAACTGCCAGTTTAGAAAGACTCTGAGTCCTTGCCCTTCTCTGAGACAACAGGAGAAACCTGCTTCTTTTCTTGCTTCAGGGTCTTTCCTGTGTACTCCTTGGAATGTGACGAATGTTTGGGGAATAGAACCGGAACCAGAGAATTAAAAACTGTTTAATATCTTAAAGATAACTACTATTCACAGAACAAAAATGATATGATTGGGGTGGGGCAGAGGAAAATCCATACTCTCTTCCAAAAGGACAGGCCTGTGAACTAAGATGCTGATTTCACAATGCAGTCCCACCCCTGCCCTCACCATCCCTCTACTGATTTATTGGGGACATCTTTTTTATGGGTCCAACGCACTCTCTCTGTCCACCAACAAACTTGATAATATGCTTGGACAAGTGGCCTAGTAAACGTGTTTCACAGACACTAGGAAGCCCATCTCCTGCCTGTTCAATGAGGCAAGAGATTCCTTAAACATGGACAAAGCCTTTTAGAGAAGTTGGATTTAAAAGGGCAAGAACCAACCCCTGGGAGAGATTAGACATAAGCGGAAATTCATAACAAGCTATAAATGATACCTGATCAAGGGAGGCAACAACCTTACTGTACTTGGCTCTAGTCTAGTCTGACCACATTTGAGAAAGGACACTCATAAATTAGAGGGTCCTCAAAAGGGGTTAACAGTGTCCCTTCTAGAAAGGTTACTGGTATTCAATATATGTGCAGCACTCCCTCTGAGCTCACTTGCCTACACAGACTTCTATTCAAAGGTTTATTATATTTATTAATATATTGGTTGACTTATTTTCTACTTAATATATTAATGTTAAATAATGATTATATTACATAATAATTATATAATTACTATTGATTATTATGTAATATATCAATCATATTAATAATTATTATATAATCATTATAATGAAATAATAAGCAACTGTTACTACTCTTGGGGCTTTAGGGTAATTCTGAGGAACTAGGTTTCTCATCTTGTCCCTCTCAAGCCCTCATTGGTGTGCACCTCATCAACAATTAGACATCCAGATATAATTAGCTTTTATAAAATATATTTCTAACAAGTGGAGTAAACACAATTGGTATAAATGTTCCCTCCAAACCTAGGAGAATTGTCTCCTTGCACACGCAAGGTCCCTAGGTAGAAAGGGCTTAAAGTTAAGTACAAAGGGAAGGAGACAACTTATAGAGGACACACAGGGTAGAAGGTATCTTGTGATTCCTGCCACTGGGAGTCCTTTTCTTCCTTTGTGGAGTCTTCAAGTTCCCTTTAAGTGTGGCTTCAAGGTAATGTGCTGCTCTTGAGTTCATAGCCAGCACTTACAGAGGAGTTGTGGGGGGTTCTGCTCCCAGGAGTGATCTTCCTTCTAGAGACGATAACTTCTCATCTATATGTCCTTAGAGTTTCTCTCTTTCTGTACCCATTGGCAGTCTCTTTCATAGCCACAGGTCACTATCAGCCCAGTCACCACTGCTGCTACCACTAAAGATCTGACCATCGGTGAGACCTCTGAAAGAGCCTCTAGATATCCCCAAAACACAGGGTTGCTGCCTGGACAATTTCATCTCAGGAGTCTTTCACTTAAAGTTAGGGAAGAACAAATGGAAAAAGAGAAATAAGAAGCCTTGCCAAGCTGTGATTGCCAGGTAGAGCACGAGGTGGGCTGTGCCTCCCTCAATGACCTTTATGTTAAACTCGAAATAGTCTTGCCTCCTCATGGATGCAAAGGAAAAGGGGACAATTGAGGCAGGTCATTGCTTTTGTGTACATACTAGTTCTAAATAAGCAATACTCAAGTTGCCCATTCATTCATTTAGTTCCATAAGCAATTAGAAGACTTTTCATTATCACACAGTAATAATAATAATAATTGATAATTACAATAATAGACAATAACTGGTATTTATGTAGCACTTTAAGATTTTCAATGCTCTTTACAAATATTATTTCATTTGATCTTTACAACAACCCAGGGAGGTAGGTACTATTATTATCCCCACTTTATATATGAGGAAACTGAGGCAGGCAGAGGTTTTGACTTGCTCAGGGTCACACAATACCATCCCTTACCATATGCAAGTCCAGAATCAGATTCACTCTAAGCTTTTCCAAAGATTGGTCTAAAAGTGATAGGAAACATCTATGTACCTTTCAAGGACTGGTCCCTTTATAATCCAGTCTACCCATTCAACGTACAAAATAGATATAAGGTATAGGACAGCTACTTCTTTCCTTCACCTCAACAGAATTGTTTAGAAGAATAAGATTTAATAGTGCACTACCAAATACTTCAAACACAAAAGAACAATCCATCACACCCAGTATAATCTCCTTGGAGGTAAAGGCAATTTCATAGAACTGCTGAACAGATATTTCATACTCACCTTGGATCTGTACTAGCAGAGCAACTCCCATGTTCATGTCTTCTGGGCAGTCATGCCTGGCTCTTTAGTCTCTTCAGATTCAGAATGATCTTTCAGCAGTCATATTCTCTAAGAAGCTGCACATTCCTCTGGTCAGCTGACATTGAGTAAGGAACCCAGGGAATTTGAAATTCACAAGGTGCTGATAATACAGAGGGAAGAAATTTCATTGAGAAATGGGGAAAGGATATATTAAAAAAAACTAATGGGGATGTGCAGGGAACTCACTAACCAACTAAAATTTTAAAAAGAAATGTGCAGAAGATTGAAGCAAGCCAAGTAGGTAACAGAGAATGAATACAAGTGTGACATCCATAAAAAATACTTTTAGACATACTAAACCTCAGAATAAGCCAAGGATGGCAAGAGAAGGTAATGACAACAACAACAGAACTTTTAAAGTAGTATTAGGAGAAAAATTAGGCTTAAAGAAGGAATAGAACCAGGGGAATGCTAGTGAATGTTTAACAACAAGCTCTCCAAAGTGTGGGGAAACTCTGTAGGTAGGATCTACGTTATTAACATTTTCTCCATTACCTAAGTATAGACAATCGACAAATCAATAGTAGTGTTTGCCGATTTCTGAGGTACAAATGCTGCAACTAAAAATTTAGCAATCAGCTCTCTCAAGCTGGTTTGATCTGGCTCCAGCATATATCTGAATAAGACCTTTGTTAGCAAGGATACGACACTGTTGACTGATGACACAGAGAAGGTAATAGTGCTCAGTTCTGATTTTGATTTTGATTTTTCTTCAAAAGAGAATGACTTTTAACCTTGACATAACAGAACAAAAATGATTAACTGGGAATTAATTGTTAAGATAAGTGAGAAGATGGTAAGAGAGCATCTGACTGCTCTTCCTGAATTCAAACCACCTGACTCAAATACACTACATACACCAAAGATTCTTAAAGAACTGGCAGAAGAGATTGCTGAGTCACTGTCAGCAATATTCAAAAGATTATGGAAAACAGGAGACTGGAGAAAGACAAAATATCCTGATTTTTGCAGAAAAGGGAAGCGAAATGAGTTTGCAAAATCTAGGCCACTTAGCATGACTTCAATTTCCAGGAATATTCTAGAATGAATCATTTAACAGATGGTTGGCAAACATCTAGAAATAGAAGCCATGATTACAACATGACTTCATCAAGGAATAGACCATGCCAAACTAACTTCATTTCTTTTTTTTTTTGATGAGATTACTGAATTAGTAGATAAAGGGAATGATGTCAATAGAGCTTACCTCAATTTTAGTCAAGCTTTTCTCAAAGTATCTCAAACTATCCTCAAGGAGAAAATGGATATATATCAATCATATGACCATAGAATCCAATGGGTTTAGGCATAACTCAAACAGTAGCTGTTAACGGTTTAACATCAGCATGGCAGGAGGTTTCTAGGAGAGTATCCCAGGTATTTATGCCTGGCCCTGCACTATTCAACATTTTTGTTAATGCCAGTGTCAACACCTATACCCCAAAATTATCTCTCATTTTGCAGAAATCTTATATATGCCTATATATGTGCCTGTTATCTCTCTTGATAGAATGTACACTTCTTCAAGGCAAAGACTATTTTATTTTTGTCTTTGTAACCCCAGCAACTTGTATCATACCTGGCAAATAATACACATTTGAAGATATTTTTATTTGATTGATTGAATAAATAGCAATACTGGAAGGGACCTTAGACTATAAACTTTTAACATAGGATGTTAGAGCCAGAAGGTATCTAGCATAGAGATATGAAACTCAAAGGGGCTGCATACTGACTTTGAAAGCCATAACAACATTATCTATGTTTTATTGTATTTTTATTTATTTTGTTAAACATTTCCCCATTATATTTTCATCTTCAGGTTGCACTCTGTTGAGTATTGCAGGACACACAAGTGACAGACGGCATATTTGACACCTCTGCCTTAGAATATAGACTGCTGGAACATGAAGAGCCAGGTCCCTTGGAACATAGAATATTAGAACATAAAATGGCACAGTTCAAATGATGTTAGAAGAGAGACTGTCAGAACACAGAATGTCAGAGCTGGAAGGGAATCATAGAATGTAGAATACCAGAACTGGAACAAACTGTAGAGAGCATTTATTCCAAATCTTTCTTTTTACAGGAGAAGAAAATGAGACTCACGCCTCAGTGCCTTACTGGCAGAATTAGGATTAGAACCCACATCCCCAGAATCCCTAAACAACTGTACTTTCACAGTACAAGGCTGGGCTATGGGGACAGGAATCCCCTGTTCCTTTCACCAAAATCTCAAAGTTGGAAAGGACCCCTTGATCAAGAATCCTCTACAACATACTAGAGAAGCGACCTTCATTCAATCTTTACTTGAAGACCTCCAAAGAGGGGGAACCCACCACCTCCTGACAAAACCCCAAAATTGTTCATCTACTTAGTAATCAATATGTATTCATTAACATTAACAAATGCCCTGCTCTGAACAAGATACTGTCTTAGGTTCTGGGGAGGCAAAGCTAAAGAATTATATATAATAGTTTAAGGTAATTAAATTAATATAATAACAATTAGCATAATGACAAAAGGCCCTGGTGACTTACTTGAATCGATCAATCAAACTGAAGCAGTAGTTAATCAGGAGTATAAGATAGGTGCAAATAAACCCATTATCAATGTGAGAGGAATAAACTGCTTGGATCATTGGGTAGACAGATGACACCACCAACCCCTCCCTTCCCCACCTCCCAAGGAATTATCTTGTGATTGGCTAAAAGAAGCAGACACATCTCTGTGTATATATGACTCAGTGAGTCTGATTGGATTATCAGTGCAATGGAGTAGTGCTCAAATCTAGGGATGAAGGACGTCTTCTTCTTGTTTTTCAGTTGTTTTCAGTCATCTCCAGCTCTTTGTGACCCCATTTGGGGTTTTCTTAGTAAAGATACTGGAGTGGTCTGCCATTTCCTTCTCCAGCTCATTTTACAGATGAGGAACTACGGCAAGCAGAGTTAAGTGACTTGCCCAGGGTCACACAGCCAGTAAATGTCTGAGGCCAGATTTGAACTCAGATCTTTCTGACTCTAGACCCAGCACTTGATCCACTGCATCTCCTAGCTGTCCCAAGATGAAAGAATACTGAGAAGGAATTGTCCGGGGATAGGGTGCGGAGTGGGAAAGATTGAACTTTTTCTTATCCTTTCCCCTTCCCTCAGCTGAACCATGGATTTGACATATTTAAAACTTCATCACACCTTTACATTAATTATATTACATTAATTGAGAAGGAATAGCCTGGTCTCTACATATGCTAGAAAACCAGACTCTTGTTGTTGTCCCAAGGGACACCAAGGACAAATGGCAGCAGAAGAATGACAGAATGACAGCATGCAGAATCTTAATGGTATTTAGCAGAATCTTCTGTAATGAAGACCTTTAAATTGATGTAAGATGCTAGAGTTAGATGATGCTAAAGGATGATTTGACCACCACAGGGACAGAATTTCATCATTTCAACAGCACAGGCTCTTGCAAATTTGAGGTACTCCATTGTGGAACTTCAATACGTGGCTTACTCTAGTTTTCTTTTTTCTCTATTAACAAATCATAATTAGTCCATTATTAAAGTTTTTCCATAAAAAAGCTTGGTTTTATTAAATGTTATTTCTTTCTTTGCAAAATAAACATTATTTTAAAAAAAAGCATTTAGTTGAGCACATGATATGAAAAAAAAATCATCTTGAAAGTATTCCTCTTAGTAGGAACTCTTTGTTTTTAACTTTCAGCAGTGTGGGAACACTTTAATGTTACCCTGATGACTTAAAGGGAGTTTTTGTGTCTATTATAGCTTTTTTAATGAAGTGTATACTATCATTCTGTTCAAAGTACCATAGTAATTTCTAAAAAGAAATTACATTCAAAATTTCTGCAGTAGAAGTATGGAAAGCCCACTGCTCATGAGCCTGTACTTATGCTTTGCTTGATGCTGTCTTCTATGTGGTCTTCCAGGTATGTTCAGCTGCTAGAAAATTCTGGTATGAACTCTAGTTTCTGGATTTCTGGTTGAGGGAAAGCTGTAAAAGACTTAACAGAAAAGGTTTTATTTGATCCTAGAAGTATACAGAGGACAGGTAGGTTGCACAGTGGATAGAGCATCAGCCCTGGAGTCAGGAAACCCTAAGTTCAAATCCAGCCTTAGACACTTACTAGCTGTGTGACCTTGGGTAAGTCACTTAACAGTGTTTGTCTCAGTTTCCTCATCTAAAAAAATGAGCTGGAAAAGGAAATGACAAACCACTTCAGTATCATTGACAAGAAAACCCCAAATGAGGCCACAAAGAGTCAGACACAACTGAATGATAGTAACAACAAGAAAAAGTATAGGGGATCATTGGATTTTCTTAAGCAGGAGAATGTCATGGTCTCCTAAACTTTAGGAGAATTACTTTGACAGTAGCATGGAGGATGGATTGGAATATAAACATTGTGAAGGAAAAGAGACTAACTAGGAGGCTACTGTAATAGTCGAGGCAAAGGGGCATGGGTCTGAACCAGGGTGGCAGACATGTGAGTAGAAATAAAAGGTAGAATACAAGAAGTACTGTGGAGGTAGAAATGGTAAGATGTGGTCAAGGATTGGACATGTTGGGTAAGGAAAAGTGAACATGACAAAGATTTTAACTGAAAGGAGGTGGTGTTCTCTAGAGATGTTGGGAAGCTTAGGAGAGGAGTAGGTTTGAGGGGAAAGATAATGAGCTCTGTTTTTTACATAAAGAATTTGAGATGCCTATGGGACATTCAGTTCAAATCGTCCAGTGAACAGTGGGTGATTCGGGATTGGTGTTCAGCAGACAGACCAGGACTAGATATAGAGATCTGGGAGTCATCTGCATAGAGATTGTAATTAAACCCATTGAATGCAAGGGAGCCAGCAAGGTCTCCAAGGGAAAGACAGAGAGATGAGAATAGGTCCAGGGCAGAATCTTGGTATTCACCAGAAGTAAGGAGTGTGAGATAGGTGGTAATCTAACAAAGGACATTATGAGTATTCACACAAGTAAGAGGAGGACCGAGAGAGAAGATCATCATGAAAGCCCTGAGAAAAGGTAATATCCCAGAAGAGAGGGTGGTCAATAGTATTAAATGCTATAGAGCTGTGAAGAAGAATGAAAAGGGCATCAGATCTGCCAAGTAAGAGATCATTTGGGGAAAGCAGTTTCAGCTGAGAAGTAAGATTGCAGAGGGTTTAGAAGTGAAAGAGATGAGAGGAAGTGGAAGCAATGGAAACACCCCAGGAGTTTGGCTGGAAAAAGGAGGAGAGATATAGATCCTAGTGCTATTTTTTTAAAGATAGGGGAGACTCTTGCATGTTTGCAGGCAGATGGAAAAGAGACAGTTGATAGAAACTAAAGATTACATGTTCTAACATTCTCTGTTTTAAAATTTGCAGCTTTGACATTCTATGTCCTAACATTTTATGTCCTCAAATTCTTTCCAGACCCAGCAATCTGTGTTGGAACATTCTCTGCTCTGTGGTGCCTGCCTGCTCTGATATTCTATGTCCTAAAGTCCAGCTCTGGTATTTTATGTGCTAACATTCTCTGACCTATTATCATTGCCTGGACTCTCATTTTATGGGTCTAAAGTCCTTTCTAACACTGGCATCCTGAGGTTCCACCATGATTTCCTGTTTGATGTTGTTTCCGTTATTCAGTCATTTCAGTCCTTTCTGACTCTTTGTGACCCCATATGGGGTTTTCTTGGCAAAGATACTGGAATGGTTTGCCATTTCCTTCTCCAGCTCATTTTACAGGTGAAGAAACTGAGGCAAATGGGGTAAGTGACTCACTCAGGGTCACACAGCTAGCACACCAAATGATCATCAACAAATGAGGAGTTGTTATCTCTTTTGTCTTTAGGTCTTATAGGTCATGATCCTTTCAGACTTTTCTGTCACTAGACCAAACGTGATTGGCTGTTCTCTCTCCAAACAAATGTGAGCACAGAGTCTGTGAAAAGTTCTCACCCTGACATTCTGTCTCCCCAAAATTCCATCTATGATGGACTTTCCATTTGTCTCTAGCTATGTATGACTCTCATTGGGGGTTTCCTGCATGTTAAGAATCTATGCATAAATTTTCAGAAAGAAACAAAGACCTTTCTTTGTATTGGGATGGGAACTGAGAAAGGGGATAGGTTGTTTTTCTCTGTGGGGATGGGAAGAGAAGAGGGTTAGGTCATAGAATAGTCATTGAACCATAGACTACCAGATCTTAAAGATCCTGACAGATCATCAAGCCCAGGGGTGGGGAACTTGCAGCCTTGAGGTCACATGTGGCCCTCTAGGTCCTCCAGTATGGCCCTTTGACTGAATCCAAACTTCACAGAACAAATACTCTTAATAAAAGGATTTGTTCTGCAAAACTTGGACTCAGTCACAAAGCTGAACCCAAGGACCTAGAAGGCCACATGCTGCCTCGAGGCCGCAGGTTCCCCACCCCTGCTTTTACAGTAGGGGAAGTTGAGGCTCAGACCCATTCCAATTTACACAGGTATTAAGTAGTAGATCCAGAATTCAAACCCCACATCTCCTACCACCCAGTCCCCAGTGTTCTGTCTACTGAATAAGGAATTTACACTTATAATACTATATAGTGCTTTCCTTTTCAGGTTCTTTACATCTGCTATCTCATCATATATTTATGAGGCATCAGTGAGGTGAGTGGGGCAAGGATTTTCCCCTTTTTGTTGATGGAGAATATGGGGATAAGGGAAGGTAAATGGCCTGCTCAAAGTTGTACTGGGGGCAGCTAGGTGGTGCAGTAGATAGAGCACCAGCCCTGGATTCAGAAGGACCTGAGTTCAAATCTGGCCTCAGACACATAATACTTACTAGCTGTGAGACCCTGGGCAAGTCACTTAACCCCATTGCCTAGCCAAAAAAAAAAAAAAAAAGAAAAAGTTATCTAGTTCAATCCTCCTCATTTTAGGGCAGCTAGGTGGTGCAGTGGATAGAGCACCGGCCCTGAAGTCAGGAGGACCTGAGTTCAAATCCAGCCTCAGACCAAACATTTAACACATACTAACTGTGTGACCTTGGGCAAGTCACTTAACCCCCATTGCCTCACTAAAAATAAATAAATTTTAAAAAATTTTTTAAAAATTAAAAAAAAAACAAAAACCAAAAAAACAAAGTTGTACTGCTAGTTTAGGCATGAATATTCTTTAAACTCCCACATCCTGGATACCAGGTTGGGTTCAAGTCCCAGTCACATCTGCCTTGGTCTGAGATGTTGCAAGAATGAACCTGCTCAAAGGCGGGGAAGAAAACAGATGACTTTAATTTAATTCAGTTTAAACAAACTTTTAAGAAGTGCCTGCAATATAGATCAGGCATTGAGCTCTGCACTAGGGAACAGAGGGGCGCGGGGAGACAAAACTTGGCTTTCCTTGGCTAGGGAGCTCCCTCCACGGTAGCAGGTCAGCACCTTCCCTGCAGTTGACAGTCTTAGAGACTTGCCTAGGCCGGGCCTGGAGTCAGAAAGACCTGAGTTCAGCCTTTATAAAAAACACGGAAGCAAGAGATAAAAATTCAACTTTTCTGAAAAAAAAAATCAACTTTTCTGAAGTATCTTGGAAACCAGTTTGGCTGAAAAACAGATTGCCTAAAGGAGAATAGGTAAATCTAGAACAGTCTGTTGGAGCCAAACGGTGAAGGCCCCTAAATGCCAAGCTATAGGCTTCTCCAAAGTTTTTATTTTATCCTGGAGGCAGTAGGAAGCCGCTGAAGATCTTTTAATATGAAAGTGATGTAGTCATGCTTGTGTCTTCATATAATTAGTTGAGCAGCTGTGTGAAAAATGAACTGAAGAGGAGAGAAACCAGAAACAGTGAGATGAAGTTGAACCTTGCAATAAGCCAGGTTAGAGGCAATAAGGCCTGAGCCAGGGTGTTACCGTGAGTGGAGACAAGAGGTTAAATGCCAGAGATATTGTAGAGGTACAATCTATAAGACCTGGCACCTGATTGGATATGGGGAGGTAAGAGAAATAGAAGGTAGAGTCAGGGCTGACTGAGACTGTAAACCTGGGTGTGACTGGAAAGAGGTTGTGTCCTTGGTACAAATGGAGGCTACTCAGATTCTCCTACCAATCTTAAGTGGCATCATAGGATTCAAAGAATTAGACCAGAAAGATCATCTGACCTACTCACCCCCCATCTAACAAATTAAGAAACTGAGACCCAGAGAGTCAATTATTTGCCCCAGGTCATAAATTTAATAAGTATCAAAGCCAAAATTCAAGTATTTTAACTCCAAATCAAGCATTTTCCTCTATCACTCAATCAATAAGCTTTTATTAGGCACCTACTACATGCCAAGCCTGATACCAATATACAAATGAAACAGTCCCTTGCCCTCAAGGAGTTAATATTCTATTGCTTCCAGGTGGCTAGGGGAGATAGATCACTGGGCTTGGAGTCAGGAAGTTCCAAGTTCATATCTAACCTCAAACACATCCTAGCCGTGTGACGTTGGGAAAGTCATTTAACTTCTACTTACCTCAGTTTCCTCAACTATAAAATTAGGATAATAATAGCACCTACCTCCCTTTTATTATTTTACTATTGTGGTATACAATATTTACTTATGTAATGAGGACCATTCCATGGAGCATACTCGCAGCTGTCTTTCCTAGTTCTGGTCAACTATGTGGGTTTGGGGAGGCCTGCTTGTAGCCAAGTGGTGACAGAAAGGATTTAGCATTTTGGAACGCCACTGAAAAGTCTCTTGGTTCTTTCGCTGCTCCATGACAGTGTCAGAGGAGTAGAGGGAAGACATACTGTGTTAGTTCAAAGTAGAGACAGCTTCCGACTTATAATTTTTACTTCATCTCTCTTGTGTGGCTATGTCCAATAGATTCCCCGTGAGGAGGTGGGGATGAGGGATGGGCTTTGTTCTTCCCCTCAACCTCACCGATGCTCCTGAGTGAGGTGGCAGGGCGTCAGCTTCAGGATGGATGTGTCCAGATGTAGGGATGACACCATGAGTTTGAGAAGTCCAGAGGCCTCGGATCCACTGAGTGAAGCTAACTGTTGGCAAGGGGAATTTCTTCCCTAGAGAAGATGACCCCTGACTAGAAAAGTATTGGACCAAGCCCAGCTCATTTTGATAGCACACATGTACCAGAAGTTGTCTGGACAGCGCAGAATCGAAGGAAAATGTGAAATTTTACCTAAATTTGCCTAATCAGCAGTCCTGAAAACTGCGGTTCAAACCCAGTTTAAATCTGGCCTCAGACACTTCCTAGCTATAGGATCCTGGGAAAGTCACTTAATCCTGTTTGCCTCAGTTTCCTCATCTAGAGAAGGAAATGGCAAACTGCTCCAGGATCTTTGCCAAGAAAACCCCAAATGGGGTCATGAAGAGTTGGACATGACTGAAATGAATGAACAACAGTAACTTACTGACCCCACGCCCAGCACGCTATCCCCGGCATCAATTAATCACTGCATGGCAGTCCCCCACCACGGTCCCCATTTCTTTTCAGTACGGTGTTTTCAGCACTTTCTTTGTCTCTACATCTGAAGGTCTGGGTTCTGATGGGCTTTTCAGAGGCACCAAGAGAAGAGGGAGGATGTTCGAATCTGAACTGTGAGTTAGCTGGACTCATTCTCACTGTGTGGTCTCAGGTTGGTGCATTCCCAATCAAGGGCACAAGGGGGCAGGGTAGGGCAGCAAATGAGAATGGCAATTAATCTGCGCAGAAACAAGCAAGGCTAAATGACTCAACAAGAAATGGTGGCAGTAGTTCATCTCCAGGGATCTTAGGAGTATGGGTCAGTCTACAGGCATTAAGTGCCTGTTGTGTGCCAGGTGCTGTTGTTTAAAGACCAAGACCTCTCATTCCTCATTGTTAGCCTTAGCACTATAGACCCAGAAAAGGGAACAAGCTACCAAGATGCTAAGGTCCTTTCCAGCAACATGACCATGAGCCTGTAGGGTCTTGAGCTCTCTCTGAGGCTTGGTTTCCTTATTTATAAAATGATACGGTAAACTAGATGGCCTCTAAAGTCCCTTCCAACTCTTATGATCTTATTATTCTAATCCACTTTAAAAAGTCAGTCGGCCAACAAGAATCTATTATGTGCCTACTATATGCCAGACTTGCTGAGTTTAGCACTAGGGACTGGTCGTTGTCCTTGATTCTCAAAATGGCATCACTATGTTGGAGTCAAGGTACAGTGTGTCTGACTGTGGCTGATTGGACCCATATGAGTTGGGAAGGCTCTACCACAGAGCACCACACCTTGGTTGATGCAGCCTGACAAGTTAGGTGGTCCTTTGCCAGTGTCTACCATGTCATGAAATAGATTCCAAAGTTCTTCAGAGAGACCTTGATAGGGTCCTTCTTATCACTTCTTCTGACCACCATGTGAGGGTTTACCTTGCATGATTTCTCCATAAAATAGTCTTTCAGGCAGACATACATTTGGCATTTGAGCAACATGGCCAGCCCATCAGAGTGGAGCTCTAGGGACACAAAGAGAGCCCAAGACAGTCCCTGCCTTTAAGGAGCTCACAGTCTAATGGGGAAGAGATTATGCAAGAAATTATATATAGAAGAAGGATAAATCAAATGAGAGGAAAACATTAACATCAAGAGGGATCAGGAAAGTCTTCCAATAGAAGGTGGGATTTCATCTGGGACTTGAAGGAAGACAAGAAGTGAAGATGAGAGAGAGCATTCCAGGTATGGGAGGAACAGCCAGCAAAAATGCATGGAGTCAAGAGATGGAGGGCCTTGTGCAGGGAACAGAAAAGGAGGCCAGTGTCACTGGATAATAGATTATATGGACAGGAGTAAGATGAAGGAAGACTGCAAAGACTGAATAGTCTTACTCTTTAATAGGAAGAACCTCATAGGTCTGCAGGGGGCCCCTCTCTTCTCTTCTACCATGGGAGGCCAAAGCCAGAAACAACCACACACATATTGAGGTAAGCAATAGAACTAGAGATCAAAACTGCAATTCATTTCAATTTGACAATCAACTAGCACAAGACCCTGGGATAGAGACCAAAAAAATCTTTGCACTCAAAAATCTTACATTCTGCTGAGGGATGTGCCTCATATATCAATAAGTAAATAAAAGACAGTGAGAAGGGAGAAGGAAAAATTAGAATGAAGTGAGATCATTGAAGGCTTCCTGGAAAAAGTGTCAACTGAGCTGAACCTTGAAGGAAAACAGGTCTGAGAGTCAGAGTCAAGGAAGGAGGGCATTCTTGAAATGGGAGGCAAGCTGTAAAACACACAGAGAAGGGGGATGGGATATCTTGTGTGAGGAAGAACAAGAAGCCCAGTATGGCTAGACCTTAGATTTTGTGAAGGGAAGGAGTTTATAATTATACCAGAAACATCTGATTGGAAATATCCCATAGGGAGTTGGAAATATGAGTCTGGACCTCAGAGGAGAGGGTCAGGACCTTGGATAGAGACTTCAGAGTCATCTCCATTGAGACAGTAGCTGGAGTAGTAGGCATTCATGAAATTGCCAAGGAAAGAAGTGAAGAAAGGTCACTTTCTCACTTGATCTTCATAACAATTTAGTGACAGGCTTTTGAGCAAATCTATTCTAGAGATCCCTCTCATCCGCATGTCCATACTTCAGATCACGTCAGCTTCATTCACCATCCCCTTCTCCCTTGCCCTGTCCTCAGAGAATGAGGTACCTCCCTCCCCTTGTCAATGCCAAACCTTCTATTTTTGCCCTTGGCCTCATTCTCTCCTATCTCTTCTCAGATTACTCCCTTGATCATTCCTTCTGTCTTCCTAATTTTCAGCCTCTTGTTTTCCACTGCCTCCTCCCCTTCCCTGCCCCACCTGGCCAAGATCTCGCATAATGGGGCCATCAGAACACTTTCCCCCTTCAGCCTTCCTGCCAAAGGAAAGATTCTGCCAATACTGGGTTTGCTCTGCAATAAAGGAACAGTCTGCATTCAGTCAATGAAGAGAAAAGGATTTGCTTTTTACTGCCTACTATTATTCCTTCCAGACCCCAAGGTATTTCCATATGAACAGCCAATGTGCCCAAAGGGTCCTTGGGCCTTGCCATTCATCCTACTTCTTAATCCTCAGGCTCTTAGGACTTTATGTTTGCTCTATAGTAGAATTCTCTTACATATGCTATGTCCCCTAATAGTATCTTCTCCTTGAGAACAGAGAACAGTTTCCATTTTTCTCTTTGTGCTTAGCATAGTACTTAACACATAGTAAGTGCCTATTAAATTTATTTTTATTCATTCATTCATTTATCCATCTATCCATCTATTCCTGTTCCTTTCAATCATAATCAGATCTCCCTCATCCTTAAAAATCATTGGTTGAGTGCTTGCTTTGGCAGCACATGTACTAAAATTGGAACGATATAGAGAAGATTAGCAAAAACAAAATCATTGGTTGACCCTACCATTCCCTCAAACTATTGTCTGGTCACAACCAAGCTTCAGAAGGCTTTCTACACTCATGACTTCCAATTTCTCTTCTCCCCCTGTCATCTCAATCCCTTGCAATTTGGCTTCTGACCTCATCATTAAAACAAGGTCACCAGATTTCTTCTTTGCTAAATCTAATGGACCTCTCTTGGTACTCTTCCTCTTGATCTCTCTTCAATGTTTTCCACTGTTGGCCATCCCCCTCTGTCTCAATAACCTCTCCTCCCTAGAGAGAAGTTCTCAAACTCAACTCAGGTACTCCTGACTTCAGGGCCGGTGTTCTATCCACTGCTCCACCTAGCTGCCCCTTCACTCTCATTTCCAGACACGTTCTTTACTTCATCTGCCACCAGTAAGTCTTTTACTTAGGAGAAGGAAAAAGAAAAGAAGAAAAAAAAACAGTTAAGTCAAACCACAACTCAGGTCAGACAATGTATGCAGCATTCCATACCAGTACTCCACCTCTCCAATGAAGAAAAGTATATTTCTTTCTCTCTTCTCCTGAACCAAGATTGATCACTATAAATAAATAGCTTTCTGTTTTCTTTTATTATTTTCACTTAACTGATATCTTCAATTTATATATTGTTTTCTTATTTCTCCTTGAAACTATGTATTAATTCATATGTCTCCTTATGTTTCTCTGAATTCCTCATAATCATAATTTCCTGCAGAGCAATAATATTCTATTACACATACATATGCCACAATTTGTCTAGAAATTAATATCCATTTTCCTTCCAGTTCTTTGCTTCCACAAAAAGTTCTGCTATGCACCTCTTTCCATAGTAATCAAGACTTGGAAACTATCTGGGGGTAGGGGAAGGGGTTGTTATGCCCTAAAAAAAATGATGAAATGGGCAGCTTCAGAGAAAACTAGGAAGAACTCTATCAACTAATGCAGAGAGAAGTAAGCAGAAGTAGGAGAACAATGTATACAATGACAATAACATAATAGAGAAAGGAAATTTTGAAAGACTTTAGAAGACCTTTTTTTGGTCTTTGATCTCCTTTTTATACATACCCAGCAGTGAGATCTCTAAGTCAAAGGGCATGGTGCTCTTTTGTCATTTTATTTCCATAATTCTAAATTGTTGGGAGGAATTTCCCCTGAATGGCTAGACCAATCAGACCCTTTATGAACACTGTATTAGTGTGCTTATCTTCTGACAGCCCACACAAAAGTCACTGTTTTCCTCTTTTGTCATCTTTGCCAATTTGATGGGTGTGAGATGAAACCTCAGAAACTGTTTTAACTCATACTTCTCTTATTAGTTGTATTTTAAGGCAATCTTTGGTATGACTGCTTAGTTTGTAATTCTTCCTTTGAGAAATGTTTGTACACATCCTTTGACCCATTTATCCATTGAAAAGTCACTCTTGGTCCTATATATATTCTTGGTAATTCCTAAAAATTCTTGCATATGAAACTTTCATCAGAGATACTTGATGTGAAGTTTGCTTCCTCCTTTCCCAATCAAGTCCCCCTTCTTAGCCTAGCTGCAGTAATTTTTTTTTGTACCAAATCTTTCCAATTTCACATAATTTAAATTGTCTGTTTTACCTTTTGTGATCTCTTCTATCCCTTATTTTGTTACAAATTCTCCCAATAGCTGTTATTGTGGAAGGCATCACCCTTGCTTGTTTGTGGAGATTTTTTTCCTTATCTTTTTTCAGAGAAAAGAGATAGGAGTTCCATTGAGAGAAGCTGGTTTTTTCCAGCTCTCCCACCCCACCCTTACATAGCTCATTGGGGCAACAAGGCAGGAGAGGCCTGCCATTTAGCAAGGGAACCCTTTCTGTCCCCCTCCATTTTTCTTGGCTAGGAGAAGTGGATAAAATGTTGGCCTTGGAGTCTGGAAGCCCAGAGTTCAAAATTTGCCATGGGCACTTACTAGCTATGTGACCCTGGGCAAGTCATTTAACCTCTGGTTTCTTCATCTGTAAAATTAATATAATAATAATAATACCACCCCCAGGCTTGTGAGGATTATATGAGACAATACATGTAAAGCACTTTGTAAACCTTAAAGCACCTATATAAATGTTAGCTGTTATTATTAATTCCTACTCTACCCCTAATTTTCTGTTTTCATTTGAGTGATTCACATTGCCTATCTGGTCTCAGTTCCTTCAGCTATGAAAGGAGAGGTTGGGCTACTTGACCTGGTTAGATCCATTTCAGCTCTGAACATTCTATGACAAGTTGACTCAAGAAAATTTTATTGGACTATAGTATTGGGGAGTTCAGGTATGAGAGGGTCTCTCCATCTCTGGAATGAAGACGGTAGATGGTACCCAGTGTCCCCTTCCGCCTCCTACTTCCCCCAAGGATTATCTCTTCTTGGGTTGGTTAGCTGGATCTTCATGCCACCAGATTTACTCTGTCCCTTGGGGCAATCTGGTCCAGTCCATAGAAGGGGAGACAACATACATTCCTGCTACTAGGTGCCCCTCCTGGACACCGGGGCTACTCCCATACCTGAGGTCAGCAGCCCCCGGATGAGGGCCACCTCAATCCAGCTGACCAAAAATGGATGGATGCCCAAGGTCAGGGACCCCTTTTCTCATGGGCACTCCCTGCTCTCCAAGCTCCACATCTGCAGCTGCCAATCAAACTTGGAAACAGGAAAGCAGAGAGAGCAGGCTGGGGCTCTAGAGGAGTCCAGCCAAAAAACAATTCTAAAGCCAAGGGGTCTATTCCATTGCCCAGCTATGAACATCTGGATTGGGAGGAGAGGGAGGACATTGAGTGACTGGCCAAAATAACACATCAGCAGCCTGCAGAGGCCCAGAGATGTCAAACTTGCCAGCTGAAATGCACCATGAATATTTAACAGCCATCAATATTTAATTAGCACATACAGAGATTAACACCAAAATTATACACACTTCTGGGAGCTTGCTTATGGAGGAGAAACTTGGGAGGGAGAAACAAAAGGAGGAAAGGGGAGCCATAGCATATTTAGGAGTGGGGGGCCAGGGATGCTTCTCTCCCAGCCCGTCCTTCTCCCTACTCCGCATCCTTTGCCCCTACCTATCTTTGTATCTATACCAAGCCACTTTTTTTGGACGGGAAAAGCATTCTGATATTCTGAAAGTCAATCTAGTATAATGGAAAGCTATTAGATGTGGAAGCAGTGGCAGGAGACAGGTTCAAATGGAAAGCTTGGTACTTATTAGCTCTGTGATTATAGGCATCTCACTTCCTTCTCTGTAAAATGGGAGCAATCTGACTTATGTTACCTCTCTTGTGGAGCTGCTGTAGGAAAATCATTTTGCAAACCTAAACCAGCTTGAAGTGCTGTATAAATGGGAATAATTGTTATGAATTAATTACCAAGAAGTAGTACAGCTTATTGGCTGTCTAATTTACCAACAAACCTAAACCTGGGACAAGAAGTATAAGGGGTTCCTCTCTCAAATCAGCTTCCAAAGACAAATTTAGCAGAAGGAAGGAGATAGTGAGAGACCGCCAGGACTTCCAACTCTGGGACACAAAGCCCCATGAAGCAACAGATGCCAGAAAACCACCCTGGGATGGGGAGGAAGAGACATAGGCTGCTGCCTGGGAAACTGTTGCCAGGGTAGCCACTGCCCTGAGAAGGACTGGGGCTGGGGCCATGGAAAAGTTCATCTAAGGTGATGATTTGCCAAGGTGGGGTGCAGGGGCAGAGGAGAGAATGGCCATCAGGTGACTTGATATTTTAACTAATTGTTCTTCCTCATTAGGGCCTCATGTCTTTCTCCCCATTGAAGGAGGTCAAGTACTGGCCAGCCCTGTAAATGTTGGTGCTGTCAGGCATTGCCTCCCACCCAAGTCATAGCTCTGGGCATCCTAAGGGTCAGTAGTGGATTGAAGGTTTGTTTGGGAGTCAGGAAGAGTTGCATTCAAATTCCACTCAGATCCCAGTGGTATGATCCAGGCCAAGTCATTGTGCCTCAGTTTCCTCACCTGTAAAATTAGGTTGGACTTGAAGATTTCTAAGCTCCCTCCAGCTTTAAGTCAGCATGGTATAGTAGATGGAGCATTGGACTTGGAACCGGAAATATCTGAATTCAAATCCTTCCTCTGAAACTACCCAGAATAAATCACTTTACCTCCATGGGCCTCAGTTTCCTCATCTGTAAAATGAGGAGGGTTAGACTTAGAAGATTTCTAAGATCCCTTTAAATTTTAAGCCTATGAGGTAATATAATGAAGTTGGTGAATAAAGAGCTAGATATGAAGTCAGCAAGACCTGGGTTAAAATCCTATCGCAGATATTTGCCATCCTGTCATTCTAGCCAAGTAATTTAACCTGACTGTGCCTCTGTTTCCTTATCTGTAGAATAAAGGGATTGGTCCCAGTAGCCTCTAAGCTACCTCCCAACTCCAAATCTATGATGCTATGATCCACCCCACATGAACCAGGGACTGACTGAGCCCCTCTTTCTGCTTTTAAAATACCCAGCAAACCTTAGCCAACCAGAAAACTCTTGTTTTCCAACAAGCTTCTGCACAATCCTGTAAAATCACCAAAAAAAAGAGTGATAGACAAAGTCATATAGCTCATAAGAAACAGTGGGAGCCTCCTCCCTCCTCCCCACTAGCCAGAGGGGAGAAATAGGAACATTACATCAAATGTCACCAAAACAGTTTTCCTGTCATCCGAAAGGTAATAATTTACCTCAAAAGTTCACAAAGCCCTGCCCCACTCATTAGAGATGTCAACAGAGATTCCCAACCAGCTCAAATCTCGCAGAGATTGACAGATAGAGGGGACCTTTTTTTTTAATAGACTTGTGATTCCATGGGTATAGAGAGCTTCCTTGATAAGAAATCGCCAGATGGCCACCTACTCATATTGTTGCTTGGGACACAGAGACATCAAGTGTCTTGGCCGGGGTCAATATAGCCAGTAAGTAGATGTCAGAGGCTGCAACCAAAGCCAAGTATTTCTGACTCAGCAGCTGGCTCTGTATCCATGAGGGCACACCTTTATCTATATCCCATACCATTATCTGTACAATACAATGCTGGGGAACCTGGATGGTGAAGTGGATAGAGTACTAGGCTAGTCAGGAAGACCTGAGTTCAAATCTGGCTTTGGACCCTTGCTAGCTTATCCTGAGCAAGTCATTTAACCTCTATTTGCCTCAGTTTTCTTATCTATAAAGTGGGTATAATAATAGCACCTACCTCCCAAGGTTGCTGGGAGTATCAAATGAAATAAGTATTGTAAAGCGCTTAACACAGTGCCTAGCATGTAGCAAGTGCTATCCAAATAGTGGTGGTGGTGGCGGCAGCAGCAGTAATAACAGTAGTAGTTGCTGTGGTTGGTATAGTTGTTATGAAGCTGCATGGCACAGTGGATAGAGTATTGGGCCTGGAGTCAGGAAGACCAATCTTGGTGAGTTCAAATCCAGCTTCATATACTTACTAGCTGTGTGACCCTGGGAAAGTCACTTAACCCTGTTTGCCTCACTTCTTCATCTGCCAAATGAGAAGGAAATGGCAAACCACTTCAATATCTTTGTGAAGAAAACCCTAAACGGGGTGAAGTGTCAGACATGACTGAAAATTATTGTTATTATTATTATTCAGAATTGACTTTAGAGGTCATTTAGGTCAACCCCCCCCCCCCCATCTTATAGAGCAGCAACATGAAGACCAGTGAGATTGGGAGATTTGCACAAGGTAACTGTGGCAGAGTCAGAATTTGAACTCAGGTTTACTGACTTTTGGTCTTAGTCATTCTACTGCATCATGATGAACTTGCCTTTGCAAAGTACAATGTCTGACAAATAGTCAGAGCCCAAATAAATGCTTTTTGATTAAACTGATAATTAGACCAAGGCAGAAGAGGTGGAAATGTGTTCTTATGGTCATCCCTCTTTCCAGACATGCCCATCCCACCCTACCTCTGGCCCAGCTCCCAGATGAACTGGCATTTCCCACTCCATCTTACTCTCTCATTGAAACATTCCAAATCTACCTGCTGTGCTCAGATTCTAAGAGGGACCTCAAAATAGAGAAAGCCTCTGGTCTAAAGAGTCAGAAAACCTGGAGTCACACCACAGTTTCAAAACTTAATATGGTACATGTGAAATCTATTTAATTTCTCTGGGCTTCAGTCAGCTCAGCTGTGAAATAGGGACAGCAAAGCGTATGTTGTCTACCTCAAAATGTTACAATTAAGAGAAGGGAGGAAACAAGCTTTTATTAAGTACCTACTATGTGCCAGGCAGAGTGCTAACACTTGACAAATACTTGATCATCATAATAACCCTGGGAGGCAGGTGCTATTATTATCCCCATTTTACAATTGAGGAAACTGAAACAGGCAGAGATTAAAGTGACTCGATGGGGGTCACACACAGCTAGTAAGTTCTGAGGTTGCATTTCAACTCTGCTCTGGTCCTGCCTCCAGACCCTGAGCTCTAACCATTGGAAAACCTAACTTCCTAGTGTATGCTATGTAAGTGTTATGTAACAAGGCAGCCATTATCATAATTATAAAGTGTAGTAGAAAGAGTAAAGAAGAAGATGACCTGGGTCCCTAAACATGACTTTGTAGGATGGTTCACTATGTGACCTTGGGTCACATAACCTCTTAACCTCTCCTAGCAGAAGCTCATTTTTCTCTTCTTTGAAATGGGCATAATAATGCCTTTCCTGCTTCACTGGGTTGTTGTTTTTTTTTTTTAACCAGATCTGTAATTTCATTGGCACAGCGAGCTGCTAGTGAGGAAAATCCATCTAACAATGGGGTTCAGATGTCCCTTCCCCCTGCAATTTGTAACTTTAGAGAGAGATTAAGTGATCTGTGCAAGGTCACACAGCCAGAAAGGATCAGAAGAGAAACTTGAACCCAGGTCTGCCTGACTCAGCTGGGTGCAGACTCTCTAGGCATCATCCCATGTTGTCTCTAATAGGGTTATTGTGTGAATTAAGTAAGATGATACATTTGAAAATACCTTGAAAATTATGATGGTCTATATGAAATGTAAGGACTAGTTATTTGCTTTCTAAGGTATTAAAGGTTAATTGATAAATTAATCTTTACTAATGGGAGGGAACTAGAGGGTTTTCTTCCTCCCTCCCTTCCACCCTTGCTCATAGATATTCAGATAGCATTGGTCTTCTGGAGAAAATACACTTTCCATGACTGGGGGCCTCAGTCAGTATTTGCAGACTGCTTAATTTGATGTTGATTAATCCTTTCATATATCCTCATAGAAGGGGTAGAAGAATAGTCTTGAAAAACTGGAATCACTCAGACATTGCAGGAGCTTTTTTAAACACACAGGTATATTTCTATTTCACTTAGGCATAGGGCAACCCTTGGGTTGGAAAAATGAAGAGGGGATAAGGGGAGTAGGGCAGATCCCACCTCCTAGCCACTGCCATTCCCCTTACTTTAGACTTTGGTTTGCAAAATGTGTAGAAATCTCCATCTAATGAGCCATAGCTATTAGTATCAAGCCAGAGTCCTGGTTAAAAAAAAAAAATTGGAGAAAGGGCCAAACAATTCACATAGAAGAAGACTAAGAATAGGGTATAAATAACAGACAACCAGAAATAAAAATAAAGAAGAGGGTAGATAATTTTATGGGCATCCATGCCCCATCTTACCAAATAAATAGAGAAATCTGTAAACTCTGTCCCAATGGTACCAAATAGAAACTGAAGGAGTCTCATCTACTGATAATTACAGGAAGAAAGAAAGAAAGAAAGAAAAGAAAGAAAGAAAGAAAGAAAGAAAGAAAGAAAGAAAGAAAGAAAAAGAAAGAAAAAGAAAGAAAGAAGAAAGGAAGGAAGGAAAGGAGGAAGGAAAGAGTGGGAATGAGAAGAGGAGAGAAGAGGAGAGAAGAGAAAGTGACTGCCAAGGCTTTAATAATTTCATTAGTTAATTCCCTTAAGATTCCAAAGTCCATATCCGGATGGGCTGATTTGGACAAGATAGGCATTAGTCAATGCTTTTGAGTATTCTCTTACCTGCCTTTCATCAACTCTCTTGACAAGGGTTCCATCCCTTCCTAATTGCCCATTCCTTGATTTTTTTCTTTTCCTTGTTAAAGACCAATTTTACAAAGCACTTCAGCAGCTCAGCCATTTTTATCATCACCATTAATTTTATTTCCCTTCTCATTTATTAATGGACCAGGCGGCTCTCAAGTATCTCTTTTCCCTTGATATATTTGTAAAATGCCCTTCTTATTTCCATTAACCCCCTTTGGCAGCTTCAGGTCTCTCAGCTATTTTGGTTTCCTTCCTTGGCTGCCCTTCTGTGTTCCCTGAAGCCTTTGCTGACTCTAGATCTTCCTCTCTGTGTCTTTCTTACCTTCCTTGGTCACCTCCTACATTGTGTCCCCATCAGACTAATTACATGTTTCCAAATCTAGCTCAGCACAGAAATTCTTACAGATTGTTTTAGTTTTCAAGTGTTTACCCAAACACATAAAGTTCATTTATTTATTCAACAAAAGTTTATTAAGTCCTTTCCCAACGAAGCTTACTATGCTAAGTGCTAAGGAAAAACTTGGCCTGGGTGGGGGGGGGGTGAGAGAGAAGGCAGCAGAGAAAAGGGAGGAGGCTTGCAAACCACATACAGTTCCCTATATTACATGTCAACAGACTTCCAGACTCCCTCAAAGGTATGCTATTGCCCCAGGGAAGAAAAACACCAAATGGAAAACACCTAGGAATGCCATACTAGAGCTCTTGAGTCGAAGGGGAAAAAAATCTATAAATGGTCAAAAAGAAAGAGTTCAAATGCCAAAGAACCAAATCCAGGATCACACAAAACAACATTGAAACTACTATATACTTATAGTTGTATGACCCTGGGCAAGTCACTTAACCCTGTTTGCCTCAATTTCCTCATCAGTCAAATGAGTTGGAAAAGGAAATGGCAAACCACCCTAGTATCTCTGCCAAGAAAACTCCAAATGGGGGTCATGAAGAGTTGAACATGACTAAAACAACTGAACAGCAACAACAAAAATAACATGTGCGCGCATGCATGCACACACACACACACACACACACACACACACAGTCCTTAGCTAATTCACTTAAGATTCCAAAACCCATATCTAGTTGGGCTATTTTGGAAAAGATAGAGATTAATCAATGTTTGAGCACTCTCTTACCTGCTTTTTTTTTTCCAACTCTTTTATCAAGGGTTCCATCTCTTCCTAATTGCCTATTCCTTGATTTTTCTTTCCTTTTCCTTGTTACAATATATGTGTGTACACATTTATTCATATGTACACATGTGTATATGTACATGTGTATACATGTATATACATATATTATAAGTATAAAGTATACATACTTTACAGTTACATATCTATGTACGTGGTTTATCCTCCCAATAGATCAAAAGTTCTGTGACCTAGCCATCCTGGACTAATTGCTATTCCACACACTTGACACTCCATCTCCATGCCTTTGTAATGGCTGTCCCCCATGCCTGTTATGCACTCTTTTTCCTCCTCTCTACCTCTTAGAAACCTGAGTTTCTGTCAAGATTCAGCTCAAGTATCAGCTTCTACAAGAAGATTTTTCTAATCCTTCCAAATGGTAGTATAAGTCCTCCCCAAACTACTACCTAGATTCTCCCATTCTCCTCTCTCTCTCTCTCTCTCTCTCTCTCTCTCTCTCTCCATACACACACACACACATATATACACACATCCTATATATATATATATATATATACACATACTGAGAGAAACTATTTATTAGAGTCCTACTTTATTCCAAACTTCTCTCTAATCAGTATTAATCAGCTTAGTGACTCCATAGCGGTAGTGATTGTTAGCAATTATTGATATTATACTTATCTCCTAATATACATTTAATCAGTCTAGTCAATTAACATGAATATAGGAATTACATATATTAATACATATTTCACATATCTTAGATGTGGTAATAATTAGATAAGGCTAAATAGAGTCTTTCTTATATTAAGTCCCAAACTTTAAACTGCAAGCTATAAGTTCACTCTTCACTAATGTGTTATAAAATTCACTTGTCTAACCACAAGAAAGCTGACTGGAGGCCTTCCACCCTTTTGTACGATGAGTGTGTGACCATGCGCAGTGGGAATAGGATGCCTTGACATGATAGGGAAAGTTCCCCAAATGTATTCTCCAGATACACTCTCTCTTGCCCAACATGAGGAGGGACCCATCTTACAACCATTCAGTCATCAGAGATGACCCTTGCCTTGTCCATCCTGTGACCACCTATGCTGATGCTTCTGGAGGGTCAAAACCAAGGTCTATTAACCAATAAGACTCAGTATTTTACTTTGTCTCTTCTGTGTGTCTGGGTATCAAGTACTATAAAAGTAAGGCCCTGGGGAAAGGGAACATCTCAGATGATGAGGAGGATCTGAGATCCTATTCATTGAAGGGGTCTGGTCTCTTCAATACATGGTTATTAGCTCAGAGCTCTGCCTCACTGGGTATTCTTACAGATTGGATAATTTTGGACCTCACAATACACAAACATATATTACCCACATATATTCATATGCTACTATTCCTCTTGATACACACACACATATACATTCATGCATACATACATTCATGCACATGAAAATACTATCTCTCCTGAAGGAGTGTAGGCTCCAGAAGAATCAAGACTGATTCCATTTTTGTCTTTGCATTCCTAGAACTTAGCAAAGTGCCTGGCACATAGTAAGTACATAATAAATACTGATTGATTGACTGACTGAGGGCAGGGACTGTCTCATCTTTTGTCTTTTTATCTCCAGGACCTAGCACAGTCCCTGGTACCCAGTAGGTGTTTGATAAATGTTTGTTCATGGCAGCTAAGTGGTGCAGTGGATAGAGCACTGGCCCTGAAGTCAGGAGGATCTGAGTTCAAATATGACCTCAGACCAAACACTTGACACTTACTAGTTGTGTGACCTTGGGCAAGTCACTTAACCCCAATTGCCTAAAAAAAAAATTAAAAAGATAAGTGTTTGTTCAATTGAGTTGAATTCAGGATTATTAACAGAGCTAAATGCCCTCCATGCTCTAAAATGCACTCAAGATTTTAGAAGAGTCAATTTCAGATTTCATAGAAACAATAGGTAATATACCCCAGTGCTTAGCAGAGTGCCTACCACATAGCAGGCATTTAACAAAAGCTTATTGACTTGACTTAAATTCTATAGGAAAAAATTGCTTGAAGAGAGCTCAGAAACTCTCAAGAATGAACATTTGATTCCATAGGGGCAGATGATTTTGATGAGGAACAACATGTGAAGAGATGTCTTAAGAGACCAATGTGGATATACAAGAATCATATCACCCAGCTCAGATTGTAGAAAGATAGCACCAAAAGATATGGAAGAGGAAAGCAAAGGCAAATGAGTGAGGACGGGTACTCTCGTAACAAGAAAGATACCAACGCTTAAGCCAGACCACACCAAACCTTTCAGTGAATGCTGAAAACAACAGGAACTACTTTTGAACAATCTATTTGGGAAGAAAAAAAAGATGAAAGAGAAGATGACTCCACTGCTTGGGGCAGATGGAATGGTACTTATGGATAATGAGGAGAAAGCGAAACTCTTCGAGGCCTTTTCATCTCCTCTTACCAAGAAAATATGCTCTTCCCAATTGAAATTATGGAGCAAAACTGGTTAACAGGAAATTTATCCCCAATTTAATGAGGAGGTGGTAAGGGCCATCCTCAATGACTTCAGGTCACAATGCCTTGAAGAGCCACTTCATAGGGCACCGAAATAGCTCACCGATGTCATTGCTTAGCCACAGTCAATGATCTTACAAAAATCACGTCAAACAAAAGCACCACCTGAATGGAGATGTGCAATGGTGTCCTAGTTTTCAAGACCTTTCACATTCTACTTAGACATTCACCACAACTCCAGGGTCAACCCAGCATGGGCATCTTGCCATCTGCCCTGCCAGAGTGCACGGAGCCCCACCCTGCCCTACCTGCCTTCTTCCTCTTGCTTTTACTGTGGGAACAACAACCAAATCCATCCTACCTTAGCTACTGGATATGAGCTGGCACTCTCTTGTTCCATGTTCCCTTCACCCATCCCTGTGACTCCTCAAATCATATTTCTCTTCCCTATATATGTTGTTTTATCCTATTAGAATATAAAGTTTTTGAGGACAGGGTCTTGTCTCACATATATGCGTGTATGTTGGTATATTTATGTATATATGTATGTATATGCACACAATATTCATATATACACATACATATATACATACAAATATGCATATATGTGTATGTATATATGCATATATGTGTATACATACTGCCTAGCATAGAGCCAGACACATAGTAGGCATTTAATAAATTTTTGCTGATTGAATGACTAAAAAAGGGGAATAAAATCAATTCTCAAAATTTTAAGCCAGCAACTTGACTTCAATTCCTGATAAAACTTCTAGAAAGCCTCTCTAATGGGCGGGCTTGCAATCACTTAGAAAAAGAAGCAATGCCTAACATGAGTCAGCATGGGCTCATTAAAGACACATCATGCCAAACTAACCACATCCCCTTTTTTGGGGGGGGGGGCTGGGTTACTAGATAAGTAGATCAGAGGAATACTGCCATCATCATTTACATGGATATCTGCAAAACATTTGACAGTCTCTCCTCAGAGCCTTGTACATGGAGATGAAAAGAAGTAGACTGAATACAGTTAGATGCAGAGCTGGTTGTATGACCATATCCAAAGTTTAGTAATTCATGAATCAATGGCAAACTGGAAGGATGTCTTTAGTAGAGTGCCCTGGGGATCTCTTCTTGACCCAATTCTGCTCAGCATCTCTATGGGTGACTTCAAGGAAGAAGGGCGATATGCTTATCAAATTTTCAGATGACACAAAGTTAAGAGGGATGGCTAAGCTATTGAATGTCACAATCAGGATCTGAAAAGATCCACAGATCAGGACAAGGAACAAAATCAAATGAGATCCAAAGTAATGCAATAAACATTTCTTAAGCCTACCGTGTGTAAGATGCTCCTGGGTACTAAGGATACCAGGTCGTCTTCTTCTTTTTTTATTATTTTTAATGACACATTTCCTGCCTTCAGGGAGATTAAATTCTATAGAAAGAGTGTGGGGTGGGGCGGAATTAAGACAAGCTCACAGATAAGTACAAGATAAGAAGATGTAGGAAACTTTATTTGTGTATTTGTTTGGGGGGAAGCAATTGGAGTTAAGTGACTTGCTCAAGGTCACACCGCTAGCAAAGGAGAGGGTCCAAATGCTCTAGAAAATTTTGAAGAGAAAGAGGACACTCAAACTGGGAAGATAAAAGAAGGCTTCTCTGAAGGAGCAGAAGAATTCTGAAAGGCAAAAATGAAGAATGAGTGCATTCCAGACACAGGAAACAGCTTGTGCTAATGCCCTGAAATGAGAGACAAGATGTCAGAATTGTGGAACAGCTCACATATTACTATAGCTAGAACACAGGGTATCTGAAATAAAGCAATATGAAATGAAGTTTGGAAGAGATTGGTGCTGGATGAAAAAGGGTCATAAACAAAGGCAATAGGGAGCTATGTAAGGCTTTTGAGTAACATGGGTAGACCTGCTCATTAGGAAGATTATTTCAGTAGCCATATGAAGAATGAACTAGAGAAAAGAAAGACTGGAAAGATTCAGTTTAAGCTATGGTCTGTATACTAAGTGGCAGCTCAAAAGAATAAACACAATTGCCAGCACTTAGTCGCTGGCATATACACAGGCTGTATATGTTTTTATGCCCAGTCTTGTAAGGCCACAGCCACCTTTGAACTTCCTCTAAAAAAGATTGCTTCAGAATCATAGAACATAGAGGCCTAGCACAGGGTCTTCATATGTTGTTATTGTTCAAATGTTTCAGTCATGTCCAACTCTTTGCCACCCGATTTGGGGTTCTCTTGGCAGAGATGCTGGAGTGGTTTGCCATTTCCTTCTCCAGCTCATTTTACAGAGGAGGAAACTGAGGCCAACAGGGTTAAGTGACTTGCCAAGGGCCACACAGTTAGTAAATGTCAGAGATCAGATTTGAACTCAGGAAGATTGTAAATCTTCCTGACTCCAGGCTCGGCACTCTATCCACTGTGCCACCTAGCTGCCCAGCATGCATGTAGTAAGTGCTTAATAAATGTTGCGGGAATTGAAATGAACTAAACCAAATCAAAAAGAATTGACTGAGGAGTATATCTAGATCCTTAGGACCCTATCAAAATCCAGATAACTACGAGTAGGGAAAAGGCGTGAAGGGGATGGTTAGGATGGACTGTTTTGAACTAGAGCTAGAACCTTGAGCCCAGAAAGAAAAGACATCTGTAGGATTTTGATCAAGATGGCTTAAGGAACAAGATTCAGTGCCTGTTGACTACCCACAGGGATAGAGCTTTGGTGCAGCCATTTTCTTACCCAGTAGTAAAATGGCTGTGTACTTTATTTGTTTGTTTTTGTTTATTTGTTTGTTTGTGGGAGGTAACTGGTGTTAAGTGACTTGCCCAGAGTCACACAGCTAGCAAGTGTGGTCAGATCTGAGGTCAGATTTGAACTCAAGTATTCCTGACTGAAGGACTGGTACTCTGTCCATGGGGGTGTGTACTTTAAAGATCTCCCTTACCTAATATCTCAAAAGACTGATTATTAGGATCAGCTCAGGAACTTCTCTGATACAGATCTCTGTTTCTCAGTGCCTTAGGAGCTCCTGGTGGCCACTGGATGGGGCCTTGCATAGGGGCGGGATTTGGAGTCAGGAAGATCTGAGTTTGTGTCCTGCCTCAGGTACTTACTAGCTGCTATCCTGGGCAAGTCACTTAATCCCAATATCAGCTTCAGCTTTCTCATCTGTAAAATGGGGTTAAGAATAGCACCTCCCTGTGCTATTGTGAGGGTCAAATGAGCTCAACACATACAAAGCACTTAGCCAGCCTTAAAGCACTATATAAATACTAGCTATTATTTTTATGGAGATGAACCTCTTTGACCTTAGCTAGGCAATAGGTGCTTGTAGCTAGGTGGTGTCATAGTGCATAGAGTGCGAGGATTGGAATCAGGAAGACTCGGCTTCATGAGCTCAAATCTAGTCTCAGACACTAGCTGTGTGACCCTGGACAGGTCACTTAACCCTGTTGGCCTCAGTTTCCTCATCTGTCAAATGAACTGGAGAAGGAAATGACAAACCACTCCAGTGTCTTTGCCAAGAAAACCCCAAGTGGAGGGGGGATTTTTTTCCCCTGCTTGAGTATGGTATAGTGGAAAGGACACTGATTTTGAAGTGAGAGGACCTGAGTTCCAATTCCAGTTCTGCCACTTACTACCTGCGTGACCTTGGACAAGTCAATGTTCTCAGTCCTCAGTCTCCTCATCTGCAAAATGAAGGGGTTGGATTCAATACCCTGTGGAGTCCCTTATGGCTCTAGATCTATAATAGAACATCCCAGGACCCGAGTTTCTCTAGCCCAGCTTTCAAGAACCCAGGATTGATCATCTCTAAATGAATAGACAGAACAGCACATTAACAGACATGACTAAAGGAGATCCCGTGGTCCAATGGAATAAAGCACAGGTTCGGAGTTAGAAAGCCTGGGTTTGAATCTAGACTCTGCCATTTACTGCGTGTGACCTTGGACAAGTCATTTAACTTTCTTGGCTTTAATGTCCTCATCTCTAAAGTGAAGGGGTTAGAGCAGATGGCCTAAGGTCTCTTTCAGCTCTAGATGAACGGTCCAATGTCTCTTTGCTCTAGTAGGCATGAGGTGAGGGTATATTATTCTGAAAATGTGAGAGAGTAGGGAGATCGCTGGAGGGGAAGGGGAAAGGAATGTTTTGTTCCCTCCAGCCTTAGAAAGACAGACTTCCTACCCCAATAGATAGTGGAAGCCAGAGTTCTTTGGGGGGCTTCTCACAGAATTAAATAGAAGGCAGCAGAGAAAGAAATGGAGAAACATAGAAGCTGGAATTTCTGCTCCTTTCCTTCACATTCATTATTGTTTTTACCACAGGGCGGTTTTGGGGATTATGCACACAGGACTGTCCCCTCTCTCCAAAGGGGCTTGGTTAGCATTTCCTTCTCTAGCATGGCTGAATAGGATTGTTGATTAGAGCTGGGAGGTAACTTAGAGGCCATTGAGTCCAACCCCTTCGTTTCACAGGTGGGGAAACTGAGGCTTAGTGATGCCAAGTGATCTGCCCAAGATTGTGCAGGGCATAAGCATGGGAGCTGAGATACAAGCCCAGGTCTTCCTTGCTCCAAGTCCCATGCTCTTGATGCCAAACTGCTACTCTCATCCCTCCTTCTAAGTTGCTTAGTCCTTGAAAGTTAGTTCCAAGCTGACGGTATTCCATCAGCTTTCTGGCATTCTTCCCATTTCTTTTGACAACTGTATTTATCCCTTGGGGAAGTCCAGAAATGAAAGCAGGCTGTTGTCTTGGCTAATATCTCCCCAGGGTAAGGATACTTTCTTATTTCTACTCCTAGATATATGTATGAGCCTCAGTTTTTCCTTTCTACAAAATGGGGGTGATATTTCTTGTCCTTGTTCATGATATTGAAAACAATGGGCAAGTTACAATCTCCCTGGGCCTCCACCCCTTCCTCTGTTAAGGTAGGAGATTGAACTGAATGATTTCTAAGGTCCCTTGGAGCTATAAATCCTAGAACAATCTTATACCGATATAATTGTGTATCTTTCAAGGAACTTTCAAATTCTTTACCTTGTTATATCACCACAGCTGTGTGACTATGGGAGTTAATCACTCTCTTTGAGCCCTGGTTTCCTCATCTACAAAACAGGGTTAGTAATAGCCCTAATACTGCACAAACTCATGATGTTGGAAAAGTGGAGAACGAGCTAGACTAAGAGTCAAGAAGACCTGAGTTCAAATCCAACCTCAAATACTTACTAGTTGGGTGACCCTGGGCAAGTTGCTTCACCTCTATTTGCCTCATCTGTAAAATGGGGATATTGATAGCACTTATGTCTCAGGGTTGTTGTGAGGATAAAATAAGATAATATTTGCAGAGTATTTTGCATTGTATAAATGCTAGCAATTATTATTGCTGTTGTGAGATTCAAATGAGATAATGTGTGGAAAGCACTTCACAAAATTTAAGTGCTTGCTTTCTCAATGGATGAGGGAGGGGCTGAAGGAAGGGAGAGAATTTGGATCTCAAAATTTAAAAAAAATGTTAAAAAAATTAAGGTGTTATATACATGCTATCTGTTATTATTGTTGTTGGTGTCTATGGGGGGGCAGGTAGGGGGAGACGGGAACTGTGATTTCTATCAGTGTAGGGCATTCTGAGTGAGGAAACTCCCCCTCCCAATACAAATCTGCACCTACTCTGTTTAATAGTCTTAGAGAGCTATTTGGATCACTGAGTGGTTAAATGACTTACCCAGGGCTGCACAGTCAGTATAGGTCAAAAGTGGGACTTGAATTCAAGTCTTCCTGACTCCAAGGCCAGCTCTTTATCCAATGATAACATCATCAGCTCCACAGTATCTGTAGATGGTAGAGAAGGTAGGCATTATTATACCCATTTTACACATGACCCAGAGAGAAGTTTATCAATTTATTCAAGGTCCTAGCTAAGCCATTGCTGAGCCCCAAAGTCAACTCCAGAAACCAGGGGCTCTGACTGCCAGCCTTCTAAGATGCAGTGCTTAGATGATATCTGAGAGCTGAAGGGTCCCAGGAGAGAGGTTGGGGCACCGGGAGGTTCTAATCTTATTTGCACCCTACTCTTGCACCAAGCTGAGCTCCGAAGAATGTTTGCCTGTAATCCCTAGGTCCTAGTGCAATTAAGCACAAACGAGGAATTGTTGCCTAACAAATTAGCAACAGGTAAAACCAATCGTGCCATCTGTTGCCTCCCACCCACAGTCAAGGCCTAATCCCCTCTCCGCTACAGCTCTGGCTCAGTGTTCAAACACAAAATTAATATATGGGCCTTTGCATATGTATTTACAGCTTCAGGTGGGGAGAGAGCCATAGGAGCAGGTGGTAAGAAGGTACCAAGATCTCCTGCTCATGCAAACGTCCTTAATCAGAAAGCAGATGTCTGCTGGAAGGGCAGGGGGTGGGGTGGAGGCAGGGAATAGAGAGGAAGGAAAAAGGAGAAGGACCACTTCTGAATGGATTATTAAACAGTTGGGAAAAAATGAGTTCTGTCACTCCTGTTACATGGGGATCTCCAAAGCTTAATCCATTGTCTCTGAAGACATGCACTAGGAGCCCCAATGCCAAATGGAGGGGCTGCTGCAGAATCAACAAGGCTCCAGAGTTTGCTGGCATGGTGGGATTTGCTCATGCATGGCAGAGCAAGTTGTGGGCAGGAGCCAGCCTGACCCTTGGGCTTTTCTCTTCTTTGGACTCATAGTAGCCAAGATTTAGAGCTGTAGGGGAGACCATCATATCCAAGCCTCTCATTTTTCAGATGAGGAAACTGAGGCCCAAAGAGTTGAAAGGGCTTGCCTGAGATAACAAATACAGCCCAGAGTGGGGAATGACAAATGGGTGAAGAGCGGCTCAGAGGAGGAAGGTGTTATTTCTAGCTGAGGGATCGGGGAATAAACTTTGGAATTGCCCCATAGAGCTCCACATTTCTGCTTCCAATACCCCAGGACAATCAGCTGTCAGAACTGGAAGGGACTCCGCATAGCTGAGCCTGCTGGCTCATCGTACCCAAAGAAAACGAGGTCTGGGGTGGGGGAAAGGGATTTGCCTCTAGTTTTTATATTTCTGACCCTCCTCTGCTGGGAGCAGACACCAAGGAGCCGGAGGGCCAAGGAGAGGGGCTTCCAAGCCGATTTTGGAGCAGAGACAACACTCCATCTAATGAACTTTACACAGAGCCCAGCCTTGGTGATGGTTTCATCATGGTTCCCAGGACCATGAAAGAGCTGATTGTAACCCTTGCCTCTGACATCTGCATTCTGCAACGCAGAATGCTGCCCTGCTCACACAGGTTACAGGAGTTGACATTTACTTAGTATATGTATATGTGTATATACATACATATAGTATAGAGTATACAGTATATACATAATATACTAGATATAGTATATACAGCATGTGGTACATATAATACATATATATTTATATTTATATGTGATAAATATATATTATGTAATTGAAACATATCATATAAATGTATTTTATATTACTTACTGGCAGCTATGTGGCTCAATGGATAGAATGCTAGACCTAGAATCAAGAAGACCTGAGTTTAAATCCAGCCTCAGACACTTTCTAGCTGTGTGACCCTGGGCAAGTCACTTAAGCTTTGTTTGTCTTAATCCACTGGAAAAGGAAATGGCAAACCACTCCAGTATCTTTGCCAGGAAAACCCCATGGACAGTATGGTCCATGGGGTCATGAAGAATCAGACATGATTGAATGACTAAACTACAATTGCTTATTATTGTATATATTATATATTGCTTATATTATTATATACATATATTATTCATTTATATATTGCATATATAATCTTTGGTATAATATTTACTTATACAATGGATTTTGTATAATATTTACTTATACTTACATCTTTTATATAATATTCCATATATGTATTTTATATAACATGTTATATAACATATATATAACATACATAACATAATATTCCATATATGTATTTTATATAACATGTTATTTCTATTATATAATATTTTATATAGTATGTTATTTATATTATGTAATCTTTTCTACATTACTTATGTTATATACAATCTTTTATATAATGTTATTTCTATATATAACATTTTAGAAATTATATTATTTATATTATATATTTTATATAATGCATTACTTCTATAAAATATTATATACAATATATCATTTATATTGTATATAATGTATATATTGTATTTGTGTGTTATATATTTGTATATTAAATATATTATATGCTACTTGTTATTTTATTAACTCATTTAGAGTCATAATAATTCTGTGAGGTAGGTTTATAGATATTATTGTCTTCATTCCCTATTAGAATATAAGTTCCGTGAGAGCAGGAATTGCCTTTGCTTTTGCAAAAGCACCACAGTGCTTGACACACAGGACTTAGTCAATATGTTCTCATTCCTTCATTTATTGAAGCTCAGAGAGATTATGTGATTTGACTGTGGTCACACAGCTGGCAGACGTCAAAGGTAGGCATCAAGCCTCCGTTTCTCCTGACTCCAGGTCCAGTATTCTATCCCCTGCTGCTTCTCATAAGAAAAGAAAAGAAAACCAGGCGACATGTACATAGTGCTTCCAAGTTTTTCAAGTGTTTTCCACAGGCGTGAGCATCACAACTGACTACCCAAGTGGCCCGCAGCCTGGTGTGCTTCCCTAACCTGTCTCGCTTGACATTCCCCGTTCCCCCACGCCCACCCACAGCCAGTCACCAGCACAGCTGGCCCAGCGTGCTAGCAGGCAGCTAGGTCGGTCTAATGAGCTCTAGACGACAGACAAGCAAACTTGAAGGTCCCCCGCACACAGTGGGATTCCCAGGTGGCCAGAAGGAGCCGGCGTGCGTTCTGGATGGGAGTCCTCCCTCCCTTCTCCTTCAGTCCTTTCCCTCTTATGGTCTCCCCTCCGCCAAGCTGAATCTCTTCTTCCCTCCCTCCCAATTAGGCACATCTGTCACAGCTGTCACCATCCTAGCCTGAAACACAGAACTGGAATGACAGCAGAGTCTCCTTTCCTGCCTCCCTTCTCTCCTCACCTTCGAAGTGTAGAATAATTGTCAAAGGCTGATTAAAGTCTCCCGTCCTTCGATTGCCAAGGGAAACTGACTTCAGGGATCGTCCTTGTCCACACCTTGGAAAAAATGGGTTTGTTTAATTTTCAGGCTCTTCCTTCTCTCCGTCATTTTCCCCTCTCACTTTTTTTTTTTTTTAAAAAGAGCATTATTTTTGAAGGTCCTTTTGTAATAAGCAACCTGAGATTTGAAGTACATGCTGGATTCTGGGATGCTGGAGGTCCTAGCTGGTTGGATGCAGGAGGGATTGTTGGGAGTTAGAGCTGAGCAGGATTGCAAACCGGGGGAAGCTTATCCCCTCCCCATGATGCAAGAGATCAGGCACTTGGTTAGATCTTTCGGCAAAATATCCAGGGAGCTGTTATAATTAGACCCCTACTGCACTTGGGGTGGAGAGAGATGCTGGAGAGGAGACTTGTGAATTCATTGGTTTGGGAAACTTTCTCTCCTAATGCAAATCAGCAACGGTTCTGCAAATTAAACTCTTAGAGAGAGTTTCCTTGGGGCATTGATAAGTTAAGAATCTTATCCAAGGTCACACAGCCAGTTGGGCAAAGTCAAGACTTGAACTAGTGATATGCTGGAGCCAGCTTCTCCTAGTCTAGTCTACATCTTGGAATAAATGGGCTTGCTTAATTGTCAGGTTCTTCTTTCTCTCCTTCACTTTCCCCTCTTACTTTAAAAAAAAACGCATTATTTCTGAAGGTCCTTTTTAATAAGTTATTTTAGATTTAAAGTGCGTGCTGGATTCTGGGATGTTGGCAGTCCAGGACTAATGTCACATTTTCAGCATGAGCATTTGCACCTCCAAGATTGGCAAATGCTATGAGTAGTTTATCATTTTGTTGATTGTATAGACTTAAGAAAGTAATGAAAAAATATTAATAATGATGATTAAACTTAAAGTGTGTCTTGCATATTTTTTCTGAAAGCCAGTTGTTAAATATTTATTAGCACACCCCAACTCCCACTCTGGCATCATTTTGATCTCCTTGACCAAGTCTCTATAGTTTTTAAGCTTTTTATTCCATATAGCATGGAGATTTGGGATGATGAAATCTATTTCTCAAAAATAAATTGTTATTAAATGTTTATGAATCCATATTATGTCCAGATTATGGTAAACAACATTTCAGTCTATAATCACAGTTCATTTCCAGTACAGTTTAAGCGGTGAGATCTACAGGAGAATCTCAGGGCTGTATTTATAGTATGGGAATATGTCATCAGGCAGCTAGGTGGTGCAGTAGATAGAGCAAAAGACCTAGAGTCAGGAGGACCTGAGTTCAAATTTGACCTCAGACATTTCCTAGCTATACAACCCTGGGAAAGTCACTTAACCCTGTTTGCCTCAGTTTCCTCATCTATAAAATGAGCTGGAGAAGGAAATGGCAAGCCACTGCAATATCTTTGCCAAGAAAACCCCAAATGGGGTCAGGAAATTCAGACACAAATGAAAAATGACTCAACAACAACTGATCTGTCATCTGACAGTTCATGAAAGATAGAGAGCTTCTGATATACAGTTCTAGCCATTGTCCTGTCTTGCTAGAAATTCTGCGGGCATTAAATTTTTACTGCCCAAAGTAATGCGTTGTACTGCATTTTCCCCTCCCCCTTTCCTCCCTTCAGTCCTTGCATAATTGACACTCATCATAAAGTCTAGGCTCCTTAAGGATAACCTTTCTATAGTTTCTGGTAGCAATGACCTGGGCCTGAATTGCCATCACAAACCCTTGTGTTTTCATAAACAAACCTGCATAGCTCAGTCATTTGTTTAGTTCTTCTTTATCTTTATCTTTATTTTTTATCTTTATCCAACTTACACTGGAAGAGACTTGGATTCAAATCCTGCCTCACACACTTACTACTAGCTATGTGATGCTGAATAAGTTATTTAACCGCTGTGGGCATCAGCTTCCTTATCTATGAAATAAGGAGACTGAACTTAGCCTCTAAGGTCCCTTAGAGCTCTAAATCTATGATCCTCAATATTATTGTTATTATTGTTAATTATTGATATTATTGGTAATCACTAATAGTATTAGTATTGATGGTAATGATAATGATACGCTCTATTGGATAGGAATTTCTGTGCGGGCAAGAATCTAATTTTATTCCATTGTACTAGAAAAGAAGGCTGCTACTTTTATATTTATACTATATTTATACTATGTTTATACTATATTTATACTATAATGCTTCAGTTGAGTTCAATAGGTATTTATGAGGATATTAAAAAAAAAAAGTAATGGAGCTTATCTGGGGAAAATGTATGTTTTTCACCCCTGCAAGGGGTGTGTTGATAAATGTTTAACAACTGACTTTCTGGGGGAGGGGGAACATATGTAGCAGGATAGCCTTTTAACTTTATTCTGTATTATTAGTATATTCTCCATCACTTTCTTAAGTCTAGACAATCAACAAAATAATAAATCAAGCCCTGATTTGTAATGCTTGTGCATTTGGCTCTGGAGATTGTAAAAGTCAGCTCCAGCATACCAATGTCCCTGGACCAAATCTCCCAGGAGGTTGGAAGACTATCTAATACATGACCCTGAGGGGTCTCTTCAGGAGCCCAGGGCTGATCCATGAACATATCCAGGCATAGACCTTTCAGGGTCAGGGTCTTGTGGAGACTGCATCAGAACCAGCTTATGACTGTAGGGGAACCCACTGGAATTCCTGATAAACAGGGGCAGATGAGTAACAGGGATTCAAAAGGGTTCCAAGGAGAAGAGGCTGACAACCAATTATGGTTTTTTGAGATGTGGACAATGGCTCAAGGAATGAGAATCCCAATAGTGATTTAGCTGAAGAAAACACTGTGTAATGGTACCCAACAGAAGGTCAGAGAACTCACCTGGTCTGTCCTAGTCCAAATGGGCCCTCAATCCAAACAAGGTGGGAGGACTGAACCAGAGATAGCCCTTTTTAACTTACTACTTTATCCCTAGAGCTGACCCCACCAGGGAACAGAGAACATCTATAGCAGGAACTCTTAACCTATGGTCCATGGGTCCCCAAGGAGTTGGTGGATAGATTTCAGGGAGTCCATAAACTTGGGTGGGAAAATATGTATACTTTTATTTTCACTAGCTTCTAACTGAAATTCAGCATTTCCTTCAATTATGAATATAGGCAATAAACCATTATTCTGAGCAGACCATAGGCTTTATCAGGCTCCCAATGCCATCCATGACACCAAAAAGAGGAAGAATCCCTGATCTAAAGTATCTAGAGGCAGGGATAGCTGGCTTGAACCATCCACAAGCCCAAGGACAGTGCGGCAGATCTGAAAGTTTAAGAATAAGCCTAGGCCATCTATAATAATTATAATAATGTAAATATAATTATTATAATTATTGTATTTCTAAAGATATTTAAAGTTTATGTTATGCTTTATATATGTTATCACATGTGATCTTCAAAACAACCCTGTGAGGTAAGTGCTATTATTGTCTTCATTTTACAAATGAGGAAACTGAGGCTAAGTGACTTAATCAGGGTCAAACAGCTACTGTGTGTCTGGGGCAGGATTTAAACTTGGGTAGTCCTGACTTCAGGGCCAACACTCTATCCACTGTGCCACCTATCTATAAGTTCAAGACTGGGTGCAGAGCTATCAGAAGTCCATGATAGAGATGACAAGACTATTTTGCCAATGACGAAAATAATTTATGGTCTGCAGGAACAGTGGAAGAAATTGTTACCCATGTAGCTTGATGATATTCACGAATAAAATCTAAATAATGGTGCTGTGGATGTAACTGTAACATGTAATAGACTTCATCTGAGGGAATTCTATTCTTGCCCCCAAAAAGACTTTGGCCTTGACAAATAAATGAGTCCTGAAGGTTTACTCAGAGACTTATGCAAAGTTCAGAGGAATCTCAGTCTAAGCAGGGGCCTTTCAGGGCAAAAGAATGAAGGTTATATGGAGGAACTTTCACAGTGCATTGGCCTGCCCAAGTCCCATGGAGAGGAAACACACACACACACACACACACACACACACACACAATTTCCCAATTGAATTAGAAAATATACCACAAGACCACAAGGCATGAGCAGCAGAGGAAGTGAGTTATCATTCAACTCAGCAACTAGAACTAATAAAAACCTCCTAACTAGAAAAACAACTGGTGAACAACGCAAAGTATTTCTGAAACCTAGGTATGGCATCTTACTGTCCTGTTTTCTCAAGTAGCTGCAATCTCTAAGAATCACTGAGGAATCCTCGAACTCTTCAAACTCACAATCGCACATTCTCCTGCCCTTCATAGAGAGATGAGAAATAAAAAATCAGAAAACAGACTTCCAGGTTAGTTCATGTCCATGGACTTGGAAATAAGAGAAAGAGAAACAGACTCTAACCTAGAAAAGGTTTCTGCCTTTCTATGGGCTGGGTCCGGGGATCAAATGGAAAGCACAGACTAGGCACATAGGAGTTATGCTTCTGTTTTAAATTACTTTTTATATAGTCTAATTAAACTTCTTTAATGAAGCTGACGTTAGGGTACTTAACTGAGAGTTATGAGGTAAAGAAAGTTGCTAGTAGGTAGGGGCAGTAGCCAAGGGATTTGATTGATAGCACACTAACATCTTTAAACCGAAGATTTTTAAACTGGAGTCTGTGGACTTCTGGGTATATATGTGTGTGTGTATGTGTGTGCACATATATACACATGCACATATGCATGTGCATGTTTGTGTATATGAATGTCTTTGTATATATATGTATAATATATATAATCTGTATATTATATACTATATATTATATTATATATACATAAGTAAAACATATTTCATTATAACTAGCTTCCCTTCTAATCCTATGAATTTTAAATTATTCTTTAAAAATATTATTTTGAGAAGGAATTCATAGGCTTCACAACATTGCCAAAAGGATCCAAGATTTAAAAAAAGTTAAGAATCCCTGCTTTTGACCTTTGACAGACCTGGGTTACTTTGCTACACTAGGCAATTCCAGTTTAGAGACAACCTGCTGTCCTGAGAGGGACATAACCAGAGAGGGAATAACATCATGTCCAATATCCACAGCATCACTGGTGGCAGTAACAAAAATGAAAAAAAAAATTCTCTTCCCTCAAGGATCTTACATTCTACTTCAAGGATCTTTGCTATACTTGATCACCAACAAATAATGATAGTCTCTCTGTGCCTTAGCAGATGGTTTTTGAGAGCTACTGTGGATGTGAAACAATCAATACCCTAAGACCAGTCTCATGTTCAGTTTCTCTAGACTTTGCTAGGTTGAATGGGAGATATACAGTCTATGGCCAACCCCCTTCTTGGACCATTTCCAGCTACTTAGGACCTACAAAAGCTTGGTCCTTGAAAACCCTGGGCCCCATTCACATCACAATGAGGTATCAGGGTAGAGTTTTAGTGGAAGGTCTTGTATATGTTAAATGCTTAATAAATGGGGTGTATGGAGTATTCAAGGAGGACTAGTAACTCTGGTGTGAGGGCTTTTCAGGGCTGCTTATCTTTGTATCTACTGGACACTCAACTCTCATCTATGTATGACATTTAAAAAGTTCAAGAGACATTATTTCTGGATAATTAGTCATTTTGTTAATGCCAGCATTTTTAATAAAAGGTCAGTGACACTCTTGTAATGCCAAAGACAACAATGGTAGCAGACTCGTGGCTTATATGCCGTTGGAAGAGGGATGCTCTTGAGGGTAGTAATCAAGTCTGATTGGTTAACAATTAACAAGATAATGAATATTACAAAGAGATACTGAACCTATTCTAATGAATTTTGATTATGTCATTTACTTCTAAGTTACCCTCAGCCTTGGGTGATCTATTCAAAGACTTTACTCCCACCCAATCCTGAGCAGAAGAGAGTTTCATCTTAGATTAGAAGTCTGATCTAAACACTTACTAGCTGTGTGACTCTGGCCAAGTCACTTAACCCCATTGCCTAGTGAAGAAGAAGAAGAAGAAGAAGAAGAAGAAGAAGAAGAAGAAGAAGA
>NW_020954546.1:1543702-1611617 GCF_900497805.2 Vombatus ursinus
AAGAAGAAGAAGAAGAAGAAGAAGAAGAAGAAGAAGAAGAAGAAGAAAAAGAAGAAGAAGAAGTCTGATCTAGTTGGATGCAGTAGGAATACTCAGAATGAGGAGAATGTTGATCCTATCTTCCATTAGCCACACACACAAAAAAAAATAGGACAGGGGATGAAAAGCTTGGGTCCCCCCAATTTTAATAATTGGCTATTAATATGAAAGAGAAATAATCATTTCTCTCATGTGGCTCCAAGAAGCTGTGGCATGCACAGTGGCTACACCCTGGTAAACCGTCTCAGCAGATGGGCTAAACCAGGTTGAGAGTAACTGAAAGGCCTCAAGCCTGTTAGTGAGTTAAGGGGATGGATACCCCAAGCTTGTGAAGATTTTCCCCAGTGGAATGGGTGGATGAGAACAGTTTATTCCAACAGCCATGAAAGCAGATAAAGGAAACGCTGTGGAGACTTAGAGCTTGGTCAGACATCAGAGACGCCAAGGTCATCCACTGCATCCTGCTCCATCACCAGTTGTCTTGACTTGTGTCCTGCCACTGGACTTTAATGACTCTGGAAGAGAGTGAGGCTGTTGACTTTGTGCAATCCTGCCTCTGCAATCAAATTTACGCATGAGTCAAGACATCATCCTGTGATGTCATTGGTCCCCTTCAAAAATGAAGGACGAACAACAACAGCTTAATAATTTTTTTTGTTGATAAATGAGTAAACAAATGAAGAATCGTATGGATTAGACCAATTTAAAAGCAGCCTCCAGGGTCCTCATTGATTGTATATCTAAAAGGCTTTTTTAGATTTTTAAAATAATTTACTTCAACACCTTGGTCCTTGAGGGTATTTGGAGACTTAAAGTCATAGAATCATTTAATTTCAGAGCTGGAAGAGAACTCAGAGGTTGTCTAACCCAAGTCCCTCACATTGCAGATGGAGAAGCCCCTCTGGGCTTGTGTGGGACAACGACCACCAAAATCAAGAGTTTGGTGTCTGAATCAGAGATCAGAAAAGGTCTTTATTCTTTCTCATGAGAAAGGGCACAGCCCTTGTTGCTCAAGCAGCGGCAGCCAGGAAGTGCACCTTCTGGATGTGAGAGGCAAAGTTTTATAGCCCTGTCGCGTGTCTTCTCCCCCTCTCTTACCTCTTTTCCCGTTGGCTGGGTACTCAAGGTGAACAATCTAAACTCAGCAACTAATGCCCAATAGAAGCAAATGTACCCATATTTGGGAGCTAGATGCATGCATGTACCTGGAAGCTGGTGCGCTCAGGAACTGCCTGTGCTGATGTGGATTTGGAGAAAGAAAAGCTTAACTCAGGGTTTTCTAGAAGAATGAAACTTAGGCCTGAGGGAACTGCACTTTAGGCCATCCCTCACAGGCTCATTCCCTCCTCTCATTCTCATTGGCAGGGTGGGTCATCAGAGGGGCAAACATTACTTCACGTTATAGTGGTAACCTTGTGGATGACGATTTCTGTCACCATAGATTGTGAGCCCCATTAGTGTGTTCCTCATTAACAATCAGCCAATAGACTTCCACAAAATCTCTTAGAAAAGACATTTTCTCAATGACATAGTAATAACATTTTCCCCAAACTCCCTGAGGTATTCCCTCACATAAAGACACACGGTACAAGAAAGTGGAAAGCAGACACAAATTTAAAACACAAAGATATCAAAGCACACACGTAGGGAACACACATGGCCGAGGTAAGTCATAATTACAGAAGAACAGAAACTTGATGTCCTTTTTCTCTCTGGAAAGTCTTCATGAAGTTCTTTCTAGGTTGGGTCATTTGTGTCACTGATGAGTAAGTCACTCCCCACAGAATATGACATTTCATTTGGACAGATATCTGAGCTGGGTTTGTTCCTAACAGGACATGGTGGCTCTGCTGGATAGGTTGGGCTGGAGAGGCTATTCAGCCACTGGCCTAGCTGCCCACAGGATACTGGATGTATGTTAGATGAGTCAATCCACTGGACTCCCCAGGCTTGCTCTTGGATAGACAGCCACAGTCTCTACCACCCCCAGAATCAGGCTTCACTGAATACTCTACTCTTTCAGATGGGGTACTATCATGTACTTTTCAGCTGAGGTACTGCTGTGTTCTTTCAGAAAGGGTAGAAAACCTTAGCCTAGGAATAACAGGAACTTCTCTACGTCTGCTCCCTCAGATTTTCAGCACTGAGTTATGTCACCTCTCAGGCCGGGGATGGAAGAGTTAAATCTTCCTCTATCTGCTAGTTCTTCCTGTTATAGAGTTTGGTTTCCTCAGTGAGGGACCCCACCCTAACTTATGGTAACCATCTAATAATATTTCTAAGATTCCCATTGAATCTTATACAAATGAGTGGCCGGGGACAAAGTATTGAGGCTGTCAATGCCCAGAGGTAAGTGTTGTTTCTCTACAGACTTTTTTTATGTGCAGTTAGGATACTCAGAACCTTGGAAACCCTTCCAATGCATTATATGCTTCATTTTCACCTGAAAGGGCCTCATCCTTAGTTTTCATTGTCTCTCTCTTTGCCCTTTATGACTGTCTTTTTTGCTTAAGTCTAAATGAGACACACCCTTAGTGGAAGGAAAAAAGCTATTTCTTCTAGAGGTGTCTCTAGATTGCTTCCAGCATCTCTTCCCTTTATTCTGCAGAATGACAGTCACTTCTGGCAAGATGAAGGATGTTAGAAATGTTCCAATTTCCCCATTTCTCCTCTCCCTCTCCCAACGCTACCGCCCATCTTCCAGCTTTTTCTGTGGTTACTTGCCAAGTTGAGCTCCTTAATACACTGATATCACCATGGCCTCTGCCAATGTTCTCTCTCCAAAAGCATGGTGCCCTTTTCAAAGGATCTTTTTTATTCTCCCAAAGGGAAATAGATCACAAGACACGAGATTTAGAGTTAGAAGAGATATTAGAGGTCATCTAGTCCATCACCCCTCATTTTATATAGGAGGAAAATCAAACCTGGGAGCTTAAGTAATTTTCCCAAGGTCACACAAATGGCAAATAGAAGACCCAGGATTTGATCCTGTGCTCTCTGACTCCAAAGTCAATGCTCCTTCTGCTAATATACCCAACTTCTCCTGGTGTCAGGTGCTGAGAGGGTAAACAAAGTTTCCCCAGGTGTTGGTGAATTAAGTCATAGTCACAATGGATTCTACTCCCCCCCCTTCAAAAAAAATAGCTCCTTTTCCGACTCCCTCCTTCACATCCCATAACCCAACTGCTTGGAATTCTTTATTCTTTTCCTCAATTAAAAAAAAAATCTTTACAAATGAAATTAAGAGCTAAAACAGGAAGTTAAGAGGCCATTCCAATACCTCCAAAGAAAATGAACAGTTTTCAAAAGAATTAAAATTATAAATGATCACATGAAAACATGCTCCAGATCACTAATATTAAGAAAAAATGAATATTAAAACAAATCCAAGTTTTCAATTTCACAGTGTAAATTGACAAAGATGATGAAAAATGGGAATAATCAATATTGGAAGGGCTCTGGGATGAAAGCACACTGATGCATTATTGGCAGAACTTTAGACTCCATTATACAATGATGCAAGAGAAGTGATAAATTGTTCATGTTCTATGTGATACAGTGGAAAGAAAGCAGGATTGAGAGTCAAAGAACCTGAGTTCGAAGCTCAGTTCTGCCATTTGGGCAAGTTACATAATTTCTCTGGGCCTCAGTTTTCCCATCTGTAAAATGCCAGCTCTAAATCCATAACTTTATGATCTTTTGACCCCGCAATCCTACTATTGGTCATATACTCCAAGAAAACCAAAGACAGAAAAAAAATGTCCAATATATGCCAAAATATCCATAATAGTATTCAAAGAACTGAAAACATAGTTGGTGCCCTTACATTGAGGGATAGCTGGGGTGGGGGGGGGGGGGGGCGAATCTGTGGCTTACCAAATATACAAACAAAAAGTAGACTGGGCATTGGACTAGAAATTAGGAAGAACCGAATTCAAATTCTGTCTTAAACACTAGCTTTGTGATCACAGACAAACTTTTAACCTCTCTGTGCCTCAGTTTCCTAGTCTGCAACATGAGAGGTTTGGACCTGGTGACCCCTAAGGCCCTTTGGATATCTAAACTTATGATGCTATGATGAAAATGATAATGCTGTCAACAACAAAACCGGAAAGATTTTTGCAGCAAGAAATGATGAATATGAAGAACACTGAGAAATATGGGAAGATTTGTATGAATTGGTGCAGAGTGAAGTAAGCAGAAAGGAAAGAATAGTGCACACAGGAACTGTGTAATAGGTGGTATGGAATAAAAGGCACTTTCAATGGAGGATGTATGGAGCAGAGCCTATGCCCTGAGAAATGCTCCAGCCAGAACATGTTACAAGTAATCTTCCAGGCCCATCCCTCATGTTCTCCATGGGGTGGCCCCCACCCAAATCCAACAATCCAACAAATGGAGGGTAGGGAGCTGATTACTTCCACCAATTACAACTACAACAACGTAAGTGAAAAGATAATTAAAAGGATATTAAAGTGAGTAACTGGAAAAATCAGTAAAGGTCCCAAAGGAGAAACATACCTGTTCCTTCATGACAGAGAGGTAGGAGACAACTAAGACAGTAGATATCACACTGGAGTTTTTGCTTAATTATTTTTCTTTGTTATAACAGAAAGTTTAATCTGGTGAGCAGGTAGGAAATAACTATGATGTAAACACAAAAAACTATCAATAAAACTTTTTTAATAAAGGGAAAAGTATCAATACATATCTTTTAAATGGAAGTCATTCAAGGGGTGGAAAAATCATTTGACTCAGGGTGAGTTCTATGTTCAAATTGGCTCTGCCACAAGGTCTGTGTGACCTTGGGGAAATAACAGCTTCTCTGAGCCCACTTTTCCTCATCTGTAAAATGGGAATAATAAGCCTTTCCTTGCCCATGTCCTGGGAGAAGCTACAAGTATCAAATAGAATACCATTTAAAGCAGCTTTTGGTTGGCTGGCTGGCTGGCTGGCTGGTTGTTCTTCATTCTCAAAGAGGACCAAAATGACATCACTATGTTGGAATCACGTTATGGTATGTGTGACTTTGACCAATAACACCAATATGAGCTCAGAATGCTCTACCACAGGTCAGGGACAAATAGTCCATATGAACATCTGGGGTGGAGATGTCTCTAAATTTGTGCATCTCACGTTTCTTTTGAGTGATTACAATTCTACAGTTTTTGGTAGCCCTATAGAAACAGTAAGCTATTGTTTCTGCTTTAAGACATAGGAGACGAATTATATAGTTTTCCATCTGGGCTCAACCTCCCCTTCAGTGGTGGTTTTAGTTGGGAGTGGGGAGGGTGGGGAGGACTTTTTGCAGCCCAGAACAATCCCCAAAAGTGAAACTGGGCAGAAATTCCAAAATGGAGGTTCTATGGGAGGCTTGACTGCCAGTGAGTCCTGGGTGCTAAAAGGGACAAAGAAGAGAGTGTAACAGATATACCAGGAGATAAATTTTGCCCAACTTCACTTACTTTTTGATTACATTTTGTTTGGCCCTGCTGGCTATTCAGGTTGAATACTGCCAAAGCCAGAGAAATGTCAGAGAAATCTCCTCAAGGATTTATACTTTAGTGTGAGAATTCTCCATCAACACAGACTTGCAGATCACACTACATTGATCGCTTAGTAGATAAGTGTAAGAGAATTATTTGAGTCTCAGATAAAGTGTCAGAGATGGAATTTGAACCCAAGTTTTCTCTAAGACAAAGTTCAACAGTCTACCTATGATGACAAGCTGCTTACCAGATGCCTATGTCAGACAGCTATGTGGTAGATTTGGTTGAGTACCTGGATCTGGAGTCAGGAATATCTGAGTTCAAATCCAGCCTTAGGTACTTACTAGCTGTGTGACCCTGGGCAACTCACTTAACCTTGTTTGCCTCAATTTCTCATGTGTAAAATGGGGCTATTAATATCATCTACTTCTTAGAGTTTTTTAGAGGATATAATATTTTAAAATGACTTTCAAATGTTAAAGTGCTTTTTAAAACGTAGCTATTATTTTACTATCACCTCACATTATCCCAGATTAAGCTCTACCCATCACTCTTGTAGGTATATAAGAAAACAATACTTAACTGACAAGCTGATTCAAGTGACTGGTGGGGAACTGAGGTCCAGAGAAGTAGGAGGTTTTGCCCAAGGACTTGATAGCTAGAAGATGCAACTTGATACACTTGAGCATGTAGGTGGTGCAGTAGATAAAGCACAAAGCCTGGAGTCAGGGAGACTTGAGTTCAAATCCAACCTCAGACACTTATTAGCTGTATAACCCTGGGCAAGTCACTTAACTTGGCTTGCCTCTGTTTCCTTGTCTGCAAATTGAGCTATAGAAGGAAATGGCAAACCATTCCAGTATCTTTGCCAAGAAAAACCCAAATGGGCTCACTAAGAGTCAAATACAACTGAAAATGACTGAACAACAAAAATCTAAATACTTCATTTTATGCTTAATCATAAACTTTAAAACCACCAGAAACACAAATTCTCAAGTGTGACAAAATAGTAATGCTATTTCAAACAAAACTGCAAACTTCCATTGTTTTGTGTTTTTTAAAATTTAACTTCTCACAGCAAAATAATCCCATTTGTTTCTCTGGCCCCTTCTAAACTGTGTTTTCCCCTTTTATATTTCCTGCTATTATTAATTATGGAGTTAGAGTTAGTGTATGTATTGTTTTTCCAGTGTTGTTTTTCTCATTGTATCACTTCATATGTCTTCTAATATTTCTTTGTTCTCCTCAAATTTCTCATTTATTATGATGCAATAATTCTCCATTATATTCACATACTGCTATTTGTTCACCCAATTACTAGACACATGAACTGCTTCCAGTTTTTTGCTACAAGGAATATAGCTGCTAAAGATATTTTTGTACATATGAGACTTTTCCCCCTCTGACAATGACATCTTTAGAGTATAGTCCTAGTAATAGAACTACTGCCTCATAGGACATATTTCTTTGCTCTTATCATATAATTCCACATTGCTTCCCCAAAAGATTGAACCAATCCACTGCTCTACCCACAGCCTAATAGCCACCTGGTTTTCCACAACCCTGCCAGCACTGAATGTTATCACTCTTTAACTATCTTTGCCAATTTAGTAGGTGTAAAAATGATATCTCGAAGTTGTTTTTCTTTGCCTTGTTCTGATTTTGAAAGAACTGGAACAGCTTTGTGTGTGTGTGTGTGTGTGTGTGTGTGGCTTCATCATTTTATGTTTCCTCTTCCAAGATTGGCCTATGTGGATCCTTTGACCATTTATCTCCTGCAAACTTAACTTTACAGAGTTGGAGGAACTGAGTTCCAGAAAGGTGAAGTCTAAAGTCACAGAATAAGTTGGTGGCAAAACCAGGATTATAGTCCAAGTCTTTTGACTTGGATTATACTCAGTTCTCTTTCCACTATAGGATCCCTCTTCCTTTTATGTTTCTCTCCACCCCACTGTTAGCCTTTATCTCCAGTCCTTCTTACTCATCTGTTTCTTCTAAGCTCCCCTCTCATGTAGTTAGCATCACTCCTCCTCAGTCTCCTAGCAACCCTCATAGTTACGCTGACATCCCATTAATGGTGCCTTTTTACCTACAGGCATTATAAGGATTTTCTAGGTAAAGAGAGGACTCTCAGAGGGCCCAGAACAGCTTTCCCAACTGAGCCCCTAAGCCCCTTCCTCTAACAGGTTTCTTCCTTCTCTTTCTCCCACTATTACTAGCTTAAACCTCACCTGAGAAGAAAAGAGAATATTCCCCCTGATGCTCTGGGCTAGTCTCACCATCTTTTCTTTATCTACTCTACATTCAACCTAGACAAGGTCAGGATTTTAAAAGATTTACTGAGGAATTAAGGGGAAAAATGCAAATGGAAACAAAATGCAGTACAGAAGCATAGAATATAGATAAAATATGGAATACAGATATTTTTAACCTGGTCTCCAGAGTTCTCCTCTGATCTGACCGATCTCTTTGTATTACTGGCCTGCAATCTAGCATACTCCCTAAGCACAGATAAGGTTGTGAGCGAGTGCGTATATGTATGCATGTGTGTGTGTGTGTGTGTGTGTGTGTGTGTGTTATATGTGCACAGGCCATCCGTTTTGGTAGAAGTATTAAACATTTATAGATTACCTAATGCAATCATTCCTCATTCCCCCTCACACCTGTGATTTCATTTTTCAGCTTCTATTTTTATTTTATTTATGTACTTTTAGTTTTCAACATTCACTTTTATAAGATTTTGAGTTCCAAATTTTCCTCTTCCTTCCTCTCCCCCCTCCCCAAGATGGCCTGCAATCTGAAATAGGCTATACGTGTACAATCACATTAAACATATTTCCACAATAGTCATCTTGTAAAAGAAGAATCAGAACAAAAGGTAAAAACCACAAGAAAGAAAAAAAAACAACAAAAAAAAGATAAAATAGTATGCATCAATCTGCATTCAGACTCGATAGTTCTTTCTCTGGATGTGGATAGAATTTTCCATCACGAGTCTTTTGGAATTATCTTAGATTGTTGTATTGTGAGAAGAGCTAAGTTTATCAAAGCTGGTCATTGCACAGCTGTTACTGTGTACAATGTTTTCCTGGTTCTGCTCTCTTCACTCAGCATCAGTTCATGTAAGTCTTTCCAGGTTTTTCTGGAATCTGCCTGTTCATCCTTTCTTCTGGTACAATAGTATTCCATTACATTCATATACCACAGCTTGTTCAGCCATTCTCCAATTGATGGACATCCCCTCAATTTCCAATTCTTGGCCACCACAAAGAGAGCTGCTATGAATATTTTTGTACATGTGGGTCTGTTTTCATTTGTGTGGGAACTTACTGGCATGGAAACTTTCTCCACAGTTGCAGATATTCAATGTGAAATCTTAGAGAGATACATAGGGCATTGAAAAGTTAGGTAACTTGCCCGTGAACAGTCACTCACATTACTATGTGTCAGAGAACAAACCTGAACTCAGGTCACGAACTCCAAGGACTGTATTCTGCCCATTACATGAAGATTCCTTTCTCTCTACCCCATTTTATGGATGAGGAAACTGAGGTAGAGAAAGGAGGAGTGACTTGCCCAAGGTCACACAGGTAATGAGTAGAAGAAATAGGCTTTGAACCCAGACCCTCTAGCTTCAAAGCTAACATTCTTCCCACTATACTGTCTTTTCACTATATTTAACAGTTGTTAAATATAATCTCAAGACCCCTTTACAATTTTAAAAATTATTAAGGATCCCAAAGAGTTTTACTTTATATGAGTTATAGCTATTGGTACTTTTTGCTGTTGGGTCATTTCAGTTGTATCCAACTCTTCATAACCCCTTTTCAGGGGTTTTCTTAGCAAAGATACTGGAGTGGTTTGTCATTTCCTTCTCCAACTCATTTGACAGATGAGGAAATTGAGGCAAACAGGGTTAGTAAGTATCTGAGGCTGGATTTGAACTCAGGAAGATGAGTCTTCCTAATTCTAAGCCTAGTGTTGTATTCACTGCACCACCTAGCTGCCATTTGCCATATGAGAAATTAAAACATTTATTTATTTCAAATAGCTATAATGAATGCAGCATATATTAGCATAAGTAACATTTTTATTTTATAAAAAATGTTTCCAACTTATAAATTAGTGAGAAGAGTGGCACTGTTTTACGTAGTTTTGTAAATGTCTTTAATGTCTAGCTCAATAGAAAATAGCTAGAGTCTCATATCTGTTTCTATAATCTGTTGTTATATGTTGTTTTGGTTGACGAATACAAAAAAAATCCAGCCTCACACAGATATGCAGTTGGGAAAGGGAAGAGCGTTCCAATTGGCAAATCATGTCTTAGTATTATTATGGAAATAGTTTTGATTTCAAAGACCCCTTGAAAGGGTTTCAAGAATTGAAGCATCGGACTAACCTCTAAGCAGTGGTGAGCTAGTAAGTGTTTAACAACAAGCTCTCTGGGAAAAAAAAATGTATTCACAACACACTTTGAAGTTTAATCTGTATTATTAACATTTTCATCATCACATTCTTAAGTCTAGACAATAAACAAAACAATAAATCAACACTAATTTGTAGCATTTGCTGATTTTTCAGCTATAAATGCTCCCACTGAAATTTTAACAATTGGCTCTCACCATCCAATTTGAGCTAGCTTCAGCCCACCCTTGATTCTAACCCTTACTGGAACATTATTCTAAATTGACTCATGTGCATCTACATGGAAAGCCATGGGACCAGCCTTTCCCAAGGTTTTCCTCCCCCTTCCCATCCCAGTATCCATAATGAATTTCTCATCTTCCCCCACATCAGAGCTGTGATCCACTACAAAACTCCACCTCTTGTTCCCTTAGACCTCCACCCATTGGCCAAGTTCCAAAGACTGATATTCAGTGAAATCTTCCCACCTGCTCCTTCTCAGTTACTATTTCACCCCCTTCCCCATATTCTTAAGTAGCTACCACCCCTCCCCATCCCGGATATAATCCTTTTCTGGGTGACTGCCTTACAATTTTATAAAAGCATATGTGTCTTAAACTTTCAGGAATAGTCTACAATTTCCATCAGCTTCAACTTAATTCAATAAGCATTTATTAAGTGCCTACATGTGCACCAGGCATCATGCTTGGCACTAGGGTTATGAAGACAAAAACAAGGCATACTCTGCCTTCAACTCAAGGCTCCATCTGTCCAGAGAGGTTTCCGGCTGCAGTGCTGAAAAGAACAAGAGCTGAACTCAGAAGCAGCCTTACAGGACCACAGATTTAGAGATGGAACAGACCTTAATTGCCATGGAATCCCACTCACTCATTTCAGAAATAATAATAGGTAACATTTATATAGCACCTACTATGTGCCAGGCACTGTGCTAAGCACTCAAAAATTATCATCTAATCCTCACAACAACCCTGGAAAATAGGTGCTATTATTGTCCTTATTTTCCAGATGAGGAAACTGAGGCAAGCAGAGGTTAAGTGACTTGTCCAAGGTCACACAGCTAGTAAGTGTCAGAGGCCACATTTGACCTCAAGTCTTCCTGACTCCAGGCCCAGCATTCTATCTACTTGAATGAAGGGGAGGAGAAGGGAATAAGCATTTATATAGCCCCGAGTATGTTCCAGGTACTGTGCTAAGCACTTGACAATATTAGCTCATTTGATCCTCACAACCACCCTTCTAGGTAGGTGCTAGGCCATATAACTAATACATATCCGAGGCAAGAACTCATACTTAGGTCTGCCTGACTCCAGTTGCCACTTGTTGTCTACTGTGATTCTCAGTCTTAACTAATTAAGAAGTAAAATTACTTAGTTGGGGTGCTTATAGTCTGAGGTTTTCTTATGCTATGGTATAAAATAGACCAGCATTTGAATAGATCCTGTTTCCAGCTTTAGGCCTATACTTGGACCCTGTGACCCAAACCAAAAAAACTTCCAGTGTGGATCAGTGAAAAGGAAAGAGAAAAAGATGAAGGGTAGTTGAGTAGAAAATATGCTTTCATTCTGTCCTAACATATGAATGAATAATCGAGTGAGTGAATGAATGAATAGGCATTTATTAACCACCTACTCTGTGTTAGGCACTATGCCAGGTCCTAGAGATTCAAATACTAAATTGATAGAGTCCCTGCCCTCAAGGAGCTTACATTCAAATAGAAGAAAGAATGTGTATATAGAAAGGAGTGGTGGCCAGAGAAGGATGTCACGGGGCCACTCCCCATTGGGTTTCATTCTCTGAAGGATAACCCTTTGACATTGCAAGCATGTTGGGAGAAACACCACTGTCATACCATGACAATCTTATGGCATGAGGCAGCTAGGTTACCATAAGCTCGTTGGATAGAGTTCTAATCCTGCCGTAGATACGTACTGGGGCAGACACTTAATGATTGTTTGCCTCAGTTTCCTCAACTGTTAAAAGAGGAAAATAACAGCACCTACATCTCAGGGTTATTGTGAGGATCAAAAGAAATAACATGCAAAGCAATTTGCAAATCTTAAAGTGCTATGTAAATGCTAATTATCAATAAATAACAATAATAATAATAACAACAACATGACTCCTCTTCACACACTTTACCCTTCATCTCAATTGGTCTCAGTGATGTTCCCTATCCTTTACATTCCATCTCTTGCCTTCATACGGTTGTGCAGGCCATCTCCCCTGTACCTGGACTGATCTATGTCCTTACCCTCTGTTTCCTTACAAGAATACAAACTACTTAGGACTACGGGCTTTCATTTTTACCTTTTAATCTTTAGAGCCTAGCACAAAGTCTAGGGTAAAAGAGGAGTCTAATAAATGCTTATGGAACTGAATTGAATTGAACTGTTGATCCTTATGGCAGTTTTGGGCAGCTAGTTGGTACAGTGGAGAATGCCAAGCCTGGAGTCAAAAAGACTCACCTTCCTGAGTTCAAATTTGGCCTCAGACACTTCCTAGCTCTGTGACCCTGAGCAAGTCACTTAACCCTGTTTGCCTCAGTTCCCTCATCTGTTAAATGAGCTGGAGAAGGAAATGGCAAATCACTCCAGTATCTTTGCCAAGAAAATGACTGAAAAATGACTAAACATGGCAGTTGCAGCTCAGGGAATCTAAGTGAAGCACCTTGTTCCTCAAATCAAAGGATTCCCATGGTTAAAGTCCAAGGCCTACCAGCTAAGGCAGTGGTCTAAATAGCAGCAAAGAAATTGTTCCTCCATTTCTTAGAACGTAAGCTCCTTAAGGGCTAGAACTATTTCACTTTTGCCTTCATCTCTCCAGTGCCTTTCACAGTACCAAGGCACATATTAAACACTGGGGGAAAATGTTTGATGAATGACTGAGGTTCAAACCAAAAAGCCCACTCATATTTCTCCATCAGTTTTGGTCTGAGTGGGGAAATAAACAAAAAAGCAGAGCCAGAGAGAAAGTAGGCAGTTCTCAGCCTGAGGCTAAAAGAGAGCCAACTAGCAAGAAAGGGGAGAGACCTCAAGGATTTGGGCTAGAAGAGCCAGCAATTGGAAGGGGAGTGACAACAGGGAGCACCTGGGAAGGATGTTCTAATGGTTTAAATCTGTGCCAGTCTGGCTAAGAAACAGGAGAGGGTACTCATGAGTCACTTCAACCATAAGGGAATAAGATTCTCTTATATCTTCATTTGAGTGAATTGGATGGGTACTCTCCCTTTCTCCTTCCCTCTTCTCTCTCCATCTCTCTCTTCTCCACCTCACCCCCAGACAATGTTCTTAGCTCTCCCTCTCACTTCTCCCTTTCCTGAAGAGCCTCCCCTGCCCTCCCCCCACAGCAACCAGGAGAGCTACAAAGTCAGCTAGTCTACTTGCCTCCTCATGCCCACTTACCTCAGTCTGGGAAGAGATGTATGTATGAATTCCACTTCAAGGATTTTTCTTTAGTAATAACATTTATAATCATTTTTTTTAAATTAAGAGCTGAGGATGCAAAGCATTTTAATTAAAATTATCCAAGGTTGATAATTACAGAAATCTCTTAACTGGAACCATCTTCCCTCAATCTGTCACACTTTCCAGAAACCTGGAGAACATTGAAAGAGAGCAGAGGAATCTGTGTGTGACATGAAGGACTGGACACAGACAGGTCTACACCCGGGGCAATAGGTGTCAGGGTCTTCTGTGGCTGATGGTATGGGAAAGCCAATGGGACATCCCACCAGGGTGAGTATATATCATAAAAGTTGGATGTCTCAGAACTGGGTTCAGCTTGATATCTGTGTGTGAGCCTTTTAGCTGGGGGTAGAGATGGAAAGTAATGGTCCGTAGAAATTTAGAACAAAACCCCTTCTCTGCTGGGGTGTAGGGGAAGTGACATCACTGCCCTACACCACCATTTGCACACACATAATGACAGGCTAAGATGTGGATAATGTATTCTCCTCAAAGGTTCCCCAAGGCCTCACCCTACCTGGACATCCAAAGTATTTCACATGTCTTCCTCTCTCTTACTTCCTAATCCTTCTCTCCTCTCCTCTCCTCCTCCCTCCTAGCCTCCACCTCTATAAACTGTTCCTTCTCCACTGGCCATCAGAGGGCAGTGAAGGCCATAGAATAAAGAGGCCTGGAACCAGAGATACAGAGAGATACAAAAGAAAAAGAAATAGAAAACATTCTACTCCACCCAACCCCTGGTGTTGGGGATTGAAATGTGACTGTGGTTCTGCCTTCATTCCATGCCTAACCAGCCATTCCAGAGTCAGTCCCCTCCTGTACTGTGCCCCTCCTCCCACAAACAAACACATCCAAAGAGGCTCCGTCTGATTATCTCTGTCCATACCCCCATTTTATTCAAGGTTTGTGAGCAGCAAGAGGTCTCCCTCAACCCTAACCATGATGACATATTTTCTTCCTTCAAAGCATTCTCTCCAGTGTTGACTATATCAAGGACAATTATCCATGATGATAAGACCCCCCCCCCCCCCCCCCCAAAAAACAGTAGTGGAGACCACACTGGCCCGAATCTTTCATGATAGAGGAGATAGGGAATGCTTCTATTCATCGAGTGAAAAGGACAGCTGCCCAAGTCTTCCAGTCTCACTCTGCACAGGTCTCCTTACACTTTCCCCATCCCACCTCCCCACCTCCCATCTGAATGAGAGAGTACAAGGCCAGAAGAGAACCCTAGGCTTTGATCCTAAGAGTGGGATCAAAAGATACCCCAACCCCAATACTCCCTCCCTGACCCCAAAAGTACCCTATACATTTATACCTACAAGGGGCTGGTTCTTAAGGATAGTGTGGTAGGGGCTGAAAGGCTGGATGGCAATACTCTTGGGGAATGTTTTTAGTACTGACAAGGAAGAGAGAAGATAAAATTTTGTACTCCTGGATAGGGGCCGGGCGGTAGAGAAACACCTGGAGACACTGTTGAATCTCAATGGGAAGGGATCTCTGAGGCCATCTACCCCAAGCCATGCTAAAATAAGATACCTTCAACAACAAAGGGTCATCCATCCTTCACTTGGAAAGCTACACTCTTTTAAGTATCAAAGTACATATTCAATCAGATTCTAATTCATATTAAAGCTGTTTGTATGTATTATTCTCTCTAGACTGTAAGCTCTTTGAGAGTGTGAATCATATCATTTTTTTTTCATTTCTGCATCTCCAGAACTCAGTACATTTCACTACACCTAGTAAACACAATGAATAAACGAATGGGCATTTAATAAACTCTTACTTCGAGCTAAGGGATATAAATAAAAAAATAGTCCGGGCAATAAATGAATACTATAAATGTTTATTGTTGAATTGATGACTGAACCAGGACCAGGGACAGGGCATGGGGGCAATTCACTTTGTCTCTTGGATCCCATTCACTCCCGATCTGTAAAATACTGGGGTTGGATTAGATGAACTCTGAGGTGACTCCCACAACTAAAATATGATCTTATCCTAGGCCCGCTCAGGAGGAAGAAAAGCCAAACACTCACCCACTTCCTTCCAGAAAATGCTTAGAGATTTTTCCCAGGACATAGCACAGTGCCTAGCACATAGTAGGCACTTAATAAATGCTTGTTGAATGACTGGCCTCAGGCTATTAGGCCAAGAAATGCCATTTCCACCTTCCCCAACAAATCTTTTCACCCACTACACACCCTAGACTTCCCTAGCTGTTCATCCCTGAGAAAGGGAAAAGAGTTCTCTCCTGCCCTGCTCAGGGTGCTACTCCTGATCCAACCCTTATATTGAAACCATATCAAGTTAAAATAAATTTATTCAGCAAACAGTCATTGAGCATCCTATAGCCTATTGCCAGAGCTGTGGAGGACCTCCAAAACGTCTGTATCTGTCCTTGCCCTTCGGGACTCTCCCACAAAACATGGTGGACACACATATACAAAGTAGAATGTGTAACTTCAGTGTCCTGGGCTCTAGGAGGAGGGAGGTAGCACTGTGGGTTGCATGTGGAAAGGAATGGGACAGGAGGAAGGAAAACTTCCTTGAAGAGGTGACAACACCTTGAGTTGAATGTGGAAGGATGGGCAGGAATTGGACTGCCGGAGGAGGATGGAAAAGTCCATTCGGGCATAGATGAAGGAAACTAAAAATCATAAAAAGGAAGCTGGATGGAAGGAAGAACAGGAGAGGAGGTCCCATCCCCTTTGCTTTGGTGGATGGATTCTGATGCTGTTTCTCTGATTCTCCTTTTGGCTTTAAGAGAGAGAGAGAGAGAGAGAGAGAGAGAGAGAGAGAGAGAGAGAGAGAGAGAGAGAGAGAGAACCTTCTAGGGAAGCCACTTAATGCTTAGATCTTCTAACCCTTCTAACTTATTGCTTCAAGAGCTCAGAGATCCCAGTCTCCCTGAGTCACTGCTCACCACCAGCAAAAGGAAGAAAGGGACAGATTTGCCAGCTTTTTCATGGTCCCTAAAGGGACTCTGTATCTCCTGGTGACATCTTAGGTTTCCAGGCACATAATTTCTTGATAACTGTATATCTTCTCTCCTTCCCTCCTGGTTCTTCCACACATTATCCTTGCTCCCAGGCACCATTTAGCAGACAAATCTTAAAGGTCCCCACTTTCTTGGGGGCTTGAGGGAGCATTTTGGTAAGGAACAACCCGACCTATAACATCTCTGAATATAATGGGAAGTAGGAACGATTCAGGAGGAAGCTCTGATGAGGCTCTGATAGGGGAGAAGGGTTTGTAATTGAGGCTAGGGATGGAAAACATAGGAGAATATAATCACAGGAGCCCTACCTGGACACCGGACTCACTTTCTCAAGAAATTCCTGAAACCAGTAGGAATTCTTAAGGTGAGTAAAGGGTGACTGGAGTGGAGAGAGAGAGAGAGAGAGAGACAGAGACAGAGACAGAGACAGACAGAGAGAGACAGAGAGAGAGAGAGACAGAGAGGAAATATAGCTTTTGTTTGTTTTTCCTGCCTGGAAGAAATATGTCCCTCCTGGAAGAAGAGGTTTTTGCTTTCTAAGGGCTTGGAGATCCCAGGTGCTAGTGAGGGCAGCCATGGGTTGGCTCTGTGAGCTTTCTTCCCACCCCCATCCCTCCTTGAACCAGGTCCTCCCCAGCCCCTCTTTTAAACCCCCTTTGCCTCGCCTTGAGGCTTCAGGCCTGGTTTCACTAGGATAGGGAGGGGGTGAAGGCCTTATTCCTCTCCTCCTAACCCCAGGTCCCGAATGCTTTCCCCGATTGGTCCAGCCCCGCCCCTCCCCCCCTCCCGTTCCATTTCCACCACCCCCGCATTTTCAGACCCGGAAAGGGGATTATGCAGACTCGCTCATGGATAAAATTGCTTCTTTGGCCAGAGGAAGTGGCGAGATGGGAATCGGCAATGAGGCGAGCTCAGCCCAGTGCCGAACGGAGCCGGAGCTCCCCGATGTCCGGCCTGTCCGCCAGCCCCAGGCAGCTCTCATCTCAGTCCTGCCCTGATTAGCTCTTCCGCCCCAGCGATTTGGCAGGGCTGGGGAGGGCGCGGAGGAGGGGTCACTGAGTCTTCCTAGGAGGCAAAACAGAAGTAGGGGAGGGGGCAGTGACCAGGAAAGAGGATCCCCAAGGCAGAACAAGAGGAAGTGGCCCGAGGGTACTCAGCTACGGGTGGGCACCTCCTACAACGCCTGGGAGATGGGGGAGGAGGGAAGATTGGGGGGGTGGGAGATGGGGAGGGGCACAATGGATGAAGCGGTGGCTGGGCGGGGGAAGGGGCGGGAGTCGGAGGCTGATGCTCAGCCCTGCCCCGGCCAAGCTCCCAGACTTCAGCTCATCCTTCATCCTGGCCTTGCTGTAATGAGCAGCAGCAGGCCCCGGTGTTGTGGAGTCAGCACTTTGGCTCTACAGATCAGGCCGAGAGGAGTCCAGAGCTGAGACTGTCCCTACTGTCCCTGGAAACCCCACCCCACCCCCCGGAGCACCGCAGTCCCTGGGTGCCAGCAAATCTAGCTAGTGTGAGTGTGTGTGTGTGTGTGTGTGTGTGTGTGTGTGTGTGTGTGTGTGTGCGCGTGTGTGTGTGGCAGGGTGGGGTTATTCTCTGAAGTGATGAGCTCCGTGGAGAAAGGGAGAAGCCATCAGCTAGTATAAAGCAGTTACATCTTTGGGGGTCCTGAGTACCATCACCTTGGGGAGGAGGGAAGCACAGCTAAGAGGCTGAGGTATTCGGACTCCTTCCTGTTGCATCGCCTCAGTAATGTCCCTTTATCTATTCCCTTCAAAGCTGTCTGGGATATTCATTGGAATCTTTCACCTAAAAAAAAAAAAGAAAGAAAGAAAAAAGAAAAGAAAAGATTACAGATTACCTAGTGATTTGCCCTGGACCAAAACTTTAAATCCATCCTGTGCACCAGAGTTTGGGAAGGGCACCCTGGGTGATGATGAGGGAGGGGATAATGAGGGTGCTTGGGAAGGTAGAATTCGTTGCTTGGAAGGTGGGGTGAGAATGGGGTTCAGAGCAACTGAGGAGAATGTTGGGATATGGGGGAAATGAAGGAGGTGGGCAGGGGGATAGGCCTCAATTGGAGGGTGTGGGACAAAAATAGGTGATATTTTGAGTGGGATAAAGAGGCCCTAAGACCCTAAGTGATATCAGTGTCTTAGGTTTCCAGGCACATAATTTCTCGACACTCTACACCCTCTCTCCTTCCTTCCTTCCTGGCTCTTCCATGCATTATCCTTGCTCCCAGGCACCATTCAGCAGAGAAATTTTAAAGGTCCCCACTTTCTTGGGGGCCTGAAGGAGCATTATAGTAAGGAACAACCCAACATATAAGATCTCTGAACATAAATGGGAAGTAGGGATCACAGGCAATGGATGAGGTAAGGAGAGGCAGAAAGAGTGCCCCATCTCCCTCTTCCTCACTCCTAAGTTTACACTACTGTGGGTGCCTTGGGTTCCTGACTTTCAAAGCCTAGGCTGGGCGCAGCATGGGGCAGGGACTGGAGAGGTAGAGGCCTTCACAGCCCAGAGCAAGGCTGCCTGGACCCTGAGCCTCTCCTGGATGAATTATTCAATCCTTGTAACAAGTAGCAACAGCTCTAATTCCCTGGACAGCTTCCTTCTCACACCCCTACCCCAATCCATCCTGTCTCAGGGTTGGTTTTCACAGGAAAAGAAAGTTATCTTTTTAAAATATAGAATCCCTCTCTCCACAGGCTTCCTGGGTTCCCCACCCCCCAGCCACATCTGCAATAACTTCTCATTGTCTATCCAAAGTCACAACTATCTAGCCAGCTTCTGCAGTCTGGCTTCAGTAAAAACCTTCTAACTTAATCTCCCACTCCTCCTCTTCACCCACCCAAGCCTTCAGCCTCATTGGACAATTCACCAGACAAGTTCTCTCCTGTTTCTTGCCTCCAAGCCTTTTCCTCTCTCCACTTCCTCTACCTGGAATGCCTTCTCTCAATCTTGGCCTCATTGCACTTAGAATCAGAAGACAGGTTTCCAATCCTGACTCTGCCACTTATTACCTGTGTGAAAGTGGTCACATCATTTCATCACTGCTCTTTACACTCCTCTGTAACAGAAAGGGAGCTAGATTGGAATTCAAAGGTTCTCAACCTAGGGTCCATGGACTAGGGATTTGTGGATTGATTTTAGGGATCCATGAACTTGAATGGGAAAAAATTACAAACTTATTTTCACTCACTTCCAACTGAAACTTAGCATTTCTTTCAATTATTTAGAAGCGTTATTGTGAGGATCCATAGGCCTCACCAGACTGTGCCAAAGGGATTCATGACCGCAAACAGGTTAAGAATATCTATGTTACAGGATCTCTAAGGTCCATTTTAGCTCTAAATACTATTTCATTAGTGTAGTCCATATGAGATTTCTCTGGTGTGTTAATTCCCTCCAGTGATGCAGATTGCAGCCAAGCCATTCCTATGCATCCTATGTGGTCCTTGTACGTGTCCTCCCATGTTTCAGAAACAAGAGATCCAGTCAAAGTGCTGGGGGCCTTCCTCAAGATCTCTTGGCATTGCATGGTTACCAATGGAGATTTAGAGGGAATCTCAAAGACCAGCCAGCCTTATTTTACAGATGAGGAAACTGAAGGTTAAGTGGCTTGCCCTGACTGACTCATTTTTTTTCTGGTCATAGATGTGGCAGCTACTTATAGTCTTAGAGTGTTTCCAGTGGCATTGAGCGATTAAGAAATTCATCCAGGGTCATACTGCTGTCATATATGTCAGAGCAGAAATTGAGGTTGGGTCTTCCTAGTTTCAAGGATGGCTTTTTATCCACTATATTACAATTCTTCTCACAATCCTAACACCTGTGAAACCCTTCGCACAGTATCTATTGAGGTAGATGGACTTAGATTCAGAATAAACATGGGTTCAAGCCCTACCACTAACACTTATTAGCTGCTTGACTGTAGGCAAGCCACTTAACTTTCATGGCCTGAGTTCTCTCATTGGTAAAATGGGAACAGTAAAAGTACCCACCTCACTGGGTTGTTGAGAGGACCCAATGAGATAATGTATATAGAATGCTTTGAAAACCTTGAATTGCTTTATAAATACTGACTATTGTTACTAGGCTCTGTCAGGGATAAAAAAGACACCTGGTGGTTGGGAGAGAGGCAGGGTGATCAGGGAAGGCTTCACACAGACTGGCATTTAGCAAGTAGACCTCGAACTATGAGTAACAGTAATAGATTGTATTTATCTAGAACCTTAGATCTACAATAATAATAGTTAACATTTATAAAGCCTTTTTTGTTCAGTCATTTGTAGGTCATGTCTGACTCTTTGTGATCCCATTTGGGGTTTTCTTGGCAAAGATACTGGAATGGTTTGCCATTTCCTTCTCCAGCTCATTTTACAGGTGAAGAAACTGAGGCAAACAGGGTAAAATGACTTAAGTGCCCAAGATCACACAGCTAGTTCTGAGGTCAGATTGGAACTCAGGAAGATGAGTCTTCCTGACTCTAGTGCTCTATGCACCACGGCACCACCTAGCTGCCCATATAGTCCTTCAAGATTTGCAAAGTGCTTTACATGCTTTATCTCACTGGGTCCTCACAAACAACCTATCACGGCAGGTGCTTTTATTATCTCCATTTTACAGATGTAGAAACTGAGACACAAATCAGTTAAGTGACTTGCCTAGGGTCACCTAGTTAGCAAGTATCTGCCCTCAGGTCTACCTGACTTCAGGACCCACACTGTACCACCTAGCAACCTCTAAGTGCTCTCTGCTCCCAACAGCCCAGGGAGGCCAGTGGTATAAAGATTATTATCTCCATTTTATGAAAGAGGAACTAGAAATTGAGGAAGGGAAAATTGCTTCCCTATGGTCCCACAGCCAGAGAAGCTAGGGCCCCAACTCTGGTCATCTGATGCTGCATCTTAAGCAGTTGAAGTAGCTGAAAAGAGGAATCCAAGAACCATCTGCTCTTTTTCTTCTCCTTCAAGATGAGGATAGAGGGGGTGGGGTTGAGCATCAGGTCCAGAGGGGCCCCAGCAATTCTGAGTAGCCCAAGAGCAAGGCTTCCCATCCTCCTTAGGGTGAGGCTAGTGTGAGGCAATGGGCACCTGGGGATCTTCAGACAAGTCACTTCATCCATGGGTCTCACTTTCCTCATGTGGGGCTTGCTGGGCTAGATGACATCTATGATTTCTTCCAACTCTAGAGCTTTGACCCTATGGTACTTGGGATAGGGAAAGAGGAATGGGTGTCCTAGCCCAAAGGGGGACCTGAGAGAGTTCCCCTCACCCTCCTCTCAAGGGAGCCGGAGGATAGAACTCTTTATTACCTTCCTCATTCTTGAAGAGTAAAAACCAGGGCTCACAGGTTCTCACCGAGACCCTGGATGTCCTGCCTCGAAAGCCCACGGGTACACAAACTTGAGAAGGCATCTGAATCAGTATGGATCCTAACCACATTGCTCACCCCCCCATTTTTTACTCTAGCCAGCTCTGCCAGACTCCACTGAATAAGTACTTAATATCTAAATAAACAGTTATTGAGCACATTAATGAGGCCTCACCTCCCACTTGGCTGATTGGCTGATGCCAATTCCTGCTTTAATCAGCAGCCAGACCAAATAAAAAGGGTCAATCATTTTATGAAAAGGAATGGGAAAGAGAGGAAAACTGAAGCTCAGGAAGGATGGGGAAAGTTTAGGGGCAAAATGAGGAAGCTACCCACCCCCAGAATGATTTCACACAATCCTCCTCTCCTTTTTTCTTTTCATTTCCACTCCTTGTTCTTCTCTTCTTTCACCTCTACCTTCTCTTCTCCTCCCTTACCTCTCTCCTGTGTCCTTCCCTCCCTTCCTCTCTTCTATCCTACACTTACTCTCCTTCCCTCCCTCTTTTCCTTTCCCCTCCTCCTACCCTTCTCTCTCTTTTCCTACCCACACTCCTCTCCTCTCCTCCCACTCTCATTCCCTCTTCTCCTCTTCCCTCCCCTCCTCATCCCCTCCTAAAAGACCAACCTTTAAATCAATAAACATTTATTAGGTTCCTACTCTGTGATCAGTATTCTGCTGGGCACCGAGAATACAGCACCAAAAATACACTGTCCCTCCTCTCAGAGTTTACATTCCATCAGGAGAATCAACATGCACATATATTAAAGTATATATGAAACAAATCATACTCATGTGAATATATAAACAGGCATACATATATACGTGCACACATGTATATATACATCTTGATTCAGTGATTGTGATTTTACATAGTTGTTGTTCAGTCATTTTTTCAGTCATATCTGGTTCTTTGTGTCCCCTTTTGGAGTTTTCTTGGCAAAATACTGGAGTAGTTTGCCATTTTCTTTTCCAGCTCATTTTACAGATGATGAAACTGAGACAAATAGCGTTAAGGGGGGAGTCACACAGCTAGTAAATGTCTGAGGCCAGATTTGAACTCAGAGAGATGAATCTTCCTGACTTCAGGCCTGGTGCTCTATGCACTGTGCCACCTAGCTGCCTAGATAGATAGATAGATAGATAGCTAGATAGATAGATATGTATTATGTGTGTGTATACACACACATACATATATATACATACACACAGTATGTGTGTATATTATTGTAATATATGTGCATGCATATATACATGTATGTATATTTACATACATATATACAGTAGTGAAGAAGAATTGAATAACTCAAAAGAAACATCAGATGTGCACATGTAGAGAATCCACTCCAAATGTTCGTGTGGACCATTTGTGCCTGACCTGTGGCAGATCATTCCCAGCTTTCTTGGTCTTGATCAACCATCATTGGACACACTGTGACTTGACTCTAATACAGTGACTTCATTTTGGTCCTCTTCGAGAACAGACAACATGCATGTGTGCGTATGTGTCCACATATAAAATATTGCAAGGGATGGGGATGGGGATGGGGTAGAGGAGGCCCCAGCAGTAGGAGAAGGACCATTCTCTTCACTGTCTCCAAACCCTCTTAGGCTCAGTACTCCTCTCTAGAAGGGGACAGACAGCTACATGATTCCAGACCAACCCATGTAGCCAGCCCCTTGAATTTAATATCTTAGGCTCATGTGGAATCTTAAAGATTATCTCCTTTAAACTTCTCATTCCATGGTTGAGGAAGCAGGCTTCAAAAGAGGAAGTCACTCGCCCAAGGTCACACAGATAGCACTGTTTCTATTCAAACATACTCTCTGATTCTATATCCAGAACTTTGACCACCATTCTTGGTCCAGTCAAGATGAAGATCCTAGAGGCACCTAGGTGGGGCAGTGGATATAGCATCGACCCTGGAGTCAGAAGGACCTCAGTTCAAATCCGGTCTCATGCCAAAAGCTTGACACTTACTAGATGTGTGACCCTAAGCGAATCACTCAACCCCAATTGCCTAAAAATCAAAAAAAAAAAAAGATGAAGATCCTCCAAGAATATTTGTGAAAACAATATGTGTAAATGTGCGCTATTTTTATTAGGCCTGGAAGGGGTGTCTGAAACCATTTGGTCCATTCAATTACAGGCTTGAATTAAGTACCTACTATGTATCAGGCACCATGCTAGGAGCCCATCCAGGGCAAAATGAGGCCCAGAGGCAAAGTTCTTGCTAAAGACTGGACAACTGGCCCAAGGGAGGCTACAACGTAGGTTTCCCAATTTTTAGGCCAACGTTCTTTCCATCATACTCTTCCCTCTCTTTTTATAACTCCTTTCTGACTGAGATTTCTGGGGATTGATCGAAGAGGAGAAAGGGAAGGAGAAGAGAATAAGCATTTATTAAGCACAAACTGTGTGTCAGGCCGAGTGCTTTACAAATACTATCTCATTTGATCCTAACTCTGTGAGGCTGATTCTATTATTATCATTATCATTACCATTTTACAGATGAGGAAACTGAAGCAGACAGAGGTTACGTGATTTGCCCAGGGTCTGAGGCTGAATTTGAACTCACGTCTTCCTGACTCCAGCCTCAGCACTCCATCCACTCTGTGACCTAGCTGCTTAGGTTCCCTACACAGGAAAGAGCACTTTGCTTCCCTCCTCTGGGCCTCATAAGCACAGTAGCCCCTCCCCCACCCCAGGTTCCCATCCTTAGTTGTCCAGTAGAAGCTAGAAGAGCTTTCCCCCTCTCTTAGCTCCTCTTCCCCCTGCCTCTCAGGGAGATCACAGTTTAATCCAAGTTCAGCAGTGCATTAGAGCGCTTCTCCCATGCCCTGTGTAGGTGAGAGGCACTAATCGGCATCAAAAGACGGATCGATAGAGGCTGCATTGATCCTGACTCTCATAGGGCTCCTTAAAGAGATTATCGACCGGAGATCCTCTGGAGGCTGGGATGTACTTTAGCATCCTAAGCCTTGTCCTGGAGGGTGGGGGGAGAAGGAGTTCTGGGACAAGAGGGGAGTAGCAGAGGTTCCAGCCAGAAGGCCAAGACCCTCCCTCTTAGGGAAATGAGCATCTCCCTCCTCTTGTGGTCTTACTTTTCACGGGCAGGATCCTCCCCTGGACACAACTGGAAGTCCTAAAATGTTAGAGCTGGAGGCAGTATGTGGAGTGAATGGAGTTCTAAGCTGGGAGTCAGAAGAGAAACCTGAGTTTGAATCCCACTTCTCACACTTACTCGTTGTATAGCCCCGGGCAAATCACTTAACCTCCGGGAACCTTGGTTTCTTCCTCTGTAAAATGAGAACAGTAATACCTACCTAATGAGATTGTTGAGAAGTTCAAGTGTGAGATGTCTACAAAGCACTTCCTAAACTTTAAAGCACTACGCAAAAGTCTGTTGTGAATATTACCAAAAGAGAACAATTGACCCAATCCAGTCATGGTGGGGGGGGGGGAGGGCGGGGGCAGGGAACCAGCCTAGAAAAGGGAAATCATTTTCCTGAGGTCATAGGGAAAGTTAGGGGCAGACTCTGGACTAGAACCTAGATAGTCAGACTCCAGGTTCAATGCTCTTTCTTTCTAGGAAAAAAAAATCTCTTTTTAAAAATTTATTAACTTGACAGTTAGCATAATATGAAGAGCTAAAGAAAAATATTATATACGAAACTTTCAACCTCTGTGAATGTATGTATATACACACACATACACACACCAGAATTACATATGTATATTATGCATACATGTGTGTATGTATATATCTATCTAAATTTCTGAGATGCAGCATCAAATGGATAGAGAGAGAGCTATACAACAAGCCAGAAAGCTTTGGATTCAAGTCTGCCCCTAGTGATGCTGGGCAAGTTGCTTAACCTCTCAGTGCCCCAGACAACTCTGAGATGACAAATTATACACAAGCCGCTGATCTACATTGGAAGATGACATTTCTCAGTGGGATCTCCCTATATCAATGAAATCACCGGGTATAATAATAATAACTTAATAACTTAGAAATGAAATTACCCTGTTTGTGGATTCTTTATATTAAATCATCTACATGATACTCTTAATGGTGGATGCAAAGGTGGGAGGGGAGATGCCCCCCTCTATGGGGGGTGGGGTGGGCAGGATTCGAGGAGAACTCACTCCCTCTGATCCCCTGACTTAGACCCGGTACCCTCATTTATGTCTTTCCTTATCTCTGTTCTCAACATCCCCTGAGTTTCACCAACAGTTCTCAGCTGAGCCATTATTCTGCACCCCACTGTACATTCCACCTCAGTGGTGATAGAAGAGGCTAAGAACTTTCAGACTATAGCATCATAAGAGTAGAAAGGCACTTCAGACCCTCAAGTTGATCCTTCCACACAATGCAGATTATCAGAAAATGCAATGCAAGACACCAAATCTGGACTCCAAAGACCTGGCTCTCCCACTCAATCACTGCATGATCTTGGACCAGTCAAACCCCCTCTCTGGGTCTCAGTTTCCCCATCCATAAAATGAGGAGGCTGGATTAAACATTCTCTCCAGTCTGTTCAACTCTTAACATTCTAGAATTCTAAAGACTCCTGGGCATTAAGGCTAAGTTTGCACACTTCCAGTGACAAGGAGCCCACTTCTCTCTGAAAGAAGTCTTTTTCATTTGTGGGATAGCTATAATAGTTACCCTGTATCCTGTAACAATTGGTTCTGGCCTCTGGAGAGAAATAGAACAAGTCTATTCCCCCTTCCCCTTGCACATGACAAGCCTTCAGATATTTGAAGGCAACAATCATGTCATCTGAGACCTGAGCCAAATTGACTATTTTCCAGGGAGCACTTGAGGATTAGGGATTTCTCCTGGTTTAGGAAGGGAGGACAAATTCAGTATGTACCCCCAGGACCTTTGGAGAGGAGGTAGAGACTGGAGTATCGAGGATGGGAGAGAAACTGGTAAGAAAAACTATCAGAAGTCTGGGTAATAGTGACCCAAGGGGAAATACACACAGCTAAAACCTGTCAGGTAATATGTTTCAAACATTTCATTTTCTGGTTGGAAAAAATAGCAAATGTTCTTAATATGTTTTATGAAAATACATGAAACCCCAGAGGCTTCAGGGGCACTCAGATGAATCTCAATGGGGCCCAACACCAACATGCAGTCACTCCCCCTCTTCTTAATGCATTCAGAACATTCTCCTCAGATCTCCCTCCTCCCATCCCTTTCTCCATTTACTTATCTCCCTGCTTTCTCCTACATGCTCCATATTTCCTCCCTTTCCCTCTTCCCCCACTCCTTTCTCTTTCTTCTACTCTTCCTCTCCCTTCCCTATACTTTCACTATTCTGTTTTATCATCTCCTTCCTGCCTCCTTTCTTCCCTTCCTTTTGTCCTCCTTTTTTTCTCCCCCCCCTTTTCATCCTTCCTATCCCTTCTTCTTTTATCCCATTCTGCTTTGTTCCCTTTCACTCTTCCTTCCTCCCTCCACCCTCCTCATCTCTCTGTCCTTGTTCCTTCCTTCATCCCTTCCCTTCCCCCATTTACTTTTCTCTTCAAAGAATCATCAAATATGAGAGTGAAAGGTATCTTAGAGATCATCTAGGCCAAGAGTTTTTGACTTGGGACCCATTAGCTTGCTGTTGCTATGTATTCTGATGACTGAATTTCCATAAAATTGGTTTCCTTTATTGGATGTGTTTTATCTTGCATTTAAGATGCATATAAAAACATTATTCTGAGATGGGGTCCAAAGGCTTCATCGTGTTGCCAAAAGGGTCCAGCACACAGAGATGGTGAAGGACCCCTGATATTGAAACCGCTCATTTTACAGAGGTCCGGAAGAGGAAAGCCTGGTTGCTGACACTGTACTTGATGTTCTTTCATTATACTCCCTCCCCCTTTTCCTCCTTCTCATCCCTTCAGTTATGTCTGACTCTCTGACCCCATTTTGAGTAGTTTCTTGGCAAAATATTGGAGTTGTTTCTCTCTCCTTCTCTTTTCTTCTTCTCACCTTGCACTCCTTCCTACTCTCCTTCTTTGTACTCCTCCCTTGCCCTCCATTTTTTATGGCACTTACTTTATCTTTTACTCCACTATTTACCTCTCATTCCCTACTCTCCCTCACTCATTTCTCTCTTCTCCCCCTCCCTCCCTTCCCCTTCCCCTTAAATAGTCCCTAATCTTATCTCACTTCTACCCTGTCTTTCCCATTCTAGCCTTTATTGTCTTTTCCAGTCTCCTCAATATTCCCGAGTCTTATCCTTTCCCCACCATTCTCTTCCCAGGCTGGTATAATGGATAAAGCTAGACTGGGAATCAGGAGGACCTAAATTCAAATCCCACCTCCAGTACTTAATAGCTATATGGCCCTGGGCAAGTCATTTACCCCATTCTAAACCTCAGTTCCCTTGTCTGTGGAATGAAGGGAGTGGGCTCCCTTCCTGCTCAAAAATCTATGATCCTAAGGCCTATCCCCTTCCTTCTCAATACTTCCTGTCCACTTTCCCAGGAGTATCAGACCATCGAAAGAGGGAAAGGAGTACCTTCTAACTATTAAATGGTGATTTCATATTAATATAATTTGATTCTCCATCAAACCAGGAACAAAGGTGCTAGCAGAAATATGACTTGTGCCCCAAGTAAGAAGTTGGGTAGTTTATAGAAACAAAGGGAGGATCAGGTTCTTAAAGCAAACCTGGATAGCATGATACAGTAGATAATGGATGGGAGTCAGAAGTCCACCTAAGTCAAAAGACCTAGGTTCAATCCCTAGCTCTGTTATTTATGGTTTCAGTTTCCACATACTTAAAATGAGGGGGTTAGATTAAATGACCTCTGAAGTCTCATCTGATGGGGTACAGGCCCAAGTTGAGACCTTTGTCCCTTACCCCAAGAGAATTTGTGTCCCATTTGTTTGAGGGGGAATGATGGGGTACAGGCTCTAGGAAACCCCCCACCCCCAACTCTCCTTGAATTTCCGCAACTGGTCAAGTCTCTGGTATTCACGTAAGGTTATAATCCTCTCAACTGGCCTTTCATTATTGCCTATGCCTGATCTCCCAATTCTCTATTACTCTTAACCTAGCCCAACATTTCGTTGTCTGAACCTGGCCCCACCCTAGACCTCCACTCTTTGATCCTATCTAGACCCCAGTCTAGGCCATGTAGTTCAGGTCCCTGGCATTCCCAGTCCTTCTCTGTTACTTCACTGTCACCCCGGACTACTTGGCCCCTCCTAGATCCCTCCCATAGTCTTTCTGTATATAAGATCCATCTTGGCCACCATTAAGGTACTCAGATTCTTAAAATCTGGCCAATAGCTCAAATGCAATCTGGCCCACTTGCATTAGCGATACAAATGCTTGGGTTCCTTAAGAGTCTGTCCAATATGGAGGATTTTCAGAATCATGCCTACCCTGTATCAGTGTTTTAATAAGCATTGCCTTTGTCTGAAAGAAGGCTTGAGTCGAATTCATTCGAGGAAGACCTGCGTGTTGTGATTTTGGGGTCCTAGCACCCCTAAACCTCAATACCATCCAGCTTTAAATCAATGAGATCATGAGTCCTGACTTGACTCTGAATTGATAAGCCTCAGTTTCTTTATCCAGAAGGTAGGTTCAATAGGGAGATCTGCCCAGCACAATGGAGCTACAATTTCAATTAAATCCATCAAACTTTTTTGATCATCCATTATACGCTCAGCACAGTGGTCAATATGATAAGTATGATACCATCTGCTCTCAAGGATAATGGAATTTAGCTGGGAAAGCAAAAATTACATTCATCCTTCAGTACTTCATTGTATCCTGTAACTTACTAACATGAGAATTCTCTCTACCAATACAAATTGCACCTCATCTATGCCTTTCCTTCTTGTGTATCTCTCAATAAAGTACTTCAATAGGTCCACCCTAGAGAATCCACCCAACCCAGTGGACTCTTTCCTCTAGGCCTTTTTTCCATTCCAAAGGTACCAGTGTAGCATGTAGTCTACCCTCTTGCTACATCTTTGGAGAGCAAAGAGATGCAAAAATAAAATAGTTCTGTCAGAATATTTATAACAAATAGGTTTCATCATCTGTGACAGTAGAACTATATTATTTGGAATCCAATACCTCAACCCCTAATCCTAAGGCATATCCCCTTCCTCCTCAATATTTCCTGTCCACTTTCCCAGGCGTATCAGACCATCGAAAGAGGGAAAGGAGTACCTTCTAACTATTAAATGGTGATTTCATATTAATGTAACTTGATTCTCCATCAAACCAGGAACAAAGGTGCTAAATGAATGAATGAAAATTGGAACAAAGAAGATGGAAACAGGAAGAACAGTTAGATTAGACCAAGTATATATGGAAGAAATCCATTCTGGAGAAGATGCAATTTTGAAAAGCACTGAAGAATCAATTTTCAATGTATCTGAAGAAGATACATTGTGAAGATAGCCACTAATCAGCAAATAAATCATGGATAGTTTTATTTTATACATACACAGATGGTCAAGAAAATATTAATTACCATGGGTCTATAAACATACTTTCTCATTTCTATTAAATTTATGGAAAATTGCCTGCACGTATATGGAGTGTATCTTTGATGGAAAAAATGAGAAGGCAGCAGATACCCTTTTTCATGCCATTTTCTAGAGTCAGATAAATTTTCATAGTCACACAACTCACTTAAGATCATAGAGAATGAATATCAGATACAACTGTTTGCTATTTGTTGATTTTTTTTAACAAATTTGATACAATAGAGAAAAATGAAGTATTTTTACAAGTAAAGATGCTATATTTTATAAATTACAAATACTTTGAACTGACAAGTTCCAGTGCATAAATTTTTTCTAACTTTTATTTTCAGTTCCAAATTCTCTCCATTCTTTACTCCCTCCTCCACTATTGAAAAGGCAAAAAATATTACTATTACACATATCAAGTCTGGAAAGATGTATTTCTACATTAGACATGTTCTGAAATAAAGCAAGAAAAATAAAAGGAAAAATATGCTTCAATCTGCACTCTTAAGTCCATCAGCTCTCTCTAGAGGTGAATAGTTTTGTTTTGTTTTTTTCATCAAGTCCTTGGAGTTGTGGTGAGTCATTGTGACTTTCATAGTTGATTATTCTTACAATATTGCTTTTACTGTGTAAATGGTTTTCCTGGTTCTGTTCACTTCATTTTGCAGCAGTTCAGATATATCTTTCCAGGTTTTTCTGAAACCATCCCCTTCATCATTTCGTATAGCATGATAGTATTCCATCACATTTATGTACCATAATTTGTTCAGCCATTACCCAAATGATAGGTATCCTCTCAGTTTCCAAATTTTTACCACTACAGAAAAAGCTCCTAAAGATTTTTTTGTATGTCTGAGTCACTTTCCTTTTTCTTTGATCTCCTTGCAGTGTAGACCTAATAGTGGTATTGCTGGTCAAAGGGTATGCATATTTTTTAGACACAGTTTTGGGTGTAGTTCCAAATTGTTTTTCAGAATGATTGGACTAGTTCACAACTCTACCAACTGTATATTAGTGTGTCTATTTTTCCACATCCCCTCCAGCATTTGAAGAAAAATGAAGTCTTAAGGGACTCTTCTCTACCAAGATGTCTCCTATGAATGTTCTAAAATAATACAATACTTCTTGATAGTTACAACCACAAAGATAAATTGATTCATGGATCTTCTGATTCTCAATATCACATGAGGCAAACATCAGGGAGATGTATGCTGTCCGAAGATGTGATATAGGGTGTGCTATGAAGTGTAAAAATGCAAGAGGAATTCCCAAGTCATTGAAAATCTCCTCCAGACACTCCCATTTGTGCATAAGATTTTACTGATTATATCAAGCCCCATATTGCTGTAATGCTTTCTAGATGAGGTCTGTGACTACTCAAAAAGATTGGCCTAACAATCTACATAGGAAAAAAATGCATTGTCCAAACTATTGCATGCAGTTGGATGGGTAACCAATCAGTACATATATCTAGTAGAGACACTGCAGCTGAACAGTAGGCTGGACCCAAAATGGAATACATCTAGGTTCTGAATAATGTGAATGAGTTCCATAAAGTGGTTGAATGTGTTCAATCTCTCACTATTTGAAATTATAATTATGTAAAATATAGTAATTGGTTCCAACCCACTGGAAATATAAAGTATGAATTGAGATAAAGTGACCACTTCATGGGATTCGTTATTTGTATTTAGGAGATTATGTAAACTTTTTATAATCCCAAACTACTTACGGACACAAAAGTACAACAGCTTTGAACAATAGACCCAGCAACATGACCAACACCAATAATCAGCTTAATGTCTCCACTAAAAACTCTTAGTGAGTATCCTTCCCCTTCTGTAATTAAATCTGTTGTTTTTGCTAAATGTTTTGCAAATATCATTTCTTTCCAATCTCCAACCTAGACAACCAGTGGAGAGGCCTGAGGCAAGCCTTTTTCATGACATACCAAAGGAGCGCAAACTCAGTTATCTCTCAATTATCTCCCTGCAGATTACTAGGATGTAACCTTATCCAAGACCAGGTGTGAATCTCTAGTCTAGGACCTTCTGCCCTCAGTCACTGTCACTGTCAGCTCGGTGAAGACACACTTGTTTGGGTTGTCATGAGCAAAAGCGTTCATAAATTTTAAAGTGCTATGAAAATGTGAGTTACTATTATGAATGATAATGATGGTATGAGACAAATATGCATAATTAGGAAGGAAACTGCTGGGGGCATTGACATACATTAATTTCAACTCCAAAACCAAATAGAAATAGTTTTTTTTAATTATTATTATGAGCTGTTTTGAATTATCTATATAATCTTCTCTTCCTCTCCCTTGACTCCCTTCCCACTCTTCCCTTAACTGGAATGAACAACCAAATGTTGACTATTTCATATTTTTTATTTTATATTACTCCCCTTTGCATATTCTATGTTCCAACCAAAGTGGCCTCCTAGCTGCTCCACAAACTCAACATTCAGTCTCCTATCTTGTCACCTGTGCCTAGAATGTACCTCCTCCTCCCCTTTACTTCTTAGATTCCCTAGCTTCCCTTGTGACTTAGCCCAAGTGCTACCTACATCCTATGCAAACCCTGATCTACGATGTTGCTAATAATATTCCTTAAGTTATTTTCATTTACTGTACTTATATGTCCATGTGTTGTACCCCACTGTACCCCTACCAATAGAATGCAAGCTCCATGAGAGCAAGGTCTTTTCAATTTTTGCTTTTCTATTCCTAGCATCTAGCACAATGCCTGGTGCATTTTTGTCAATGAGATCTTTGGGGTAGGTAACTCGAGCTGATGAATTTCCCCTCTATTAATGCAGAATAGCACCTACTCTACATTAAGATGAGGTCTTAGGAAGTTGTCTGGAACACTGAGAGGATAAATAACTTCCCCAAGGTCAAACAGCCAGTATATATCAGAGATCTTCCTGACTCTAGTTCTCTATTGACTGTGCCACACTGCCTCTCTCCTAGAATAGAATAGGTACTTAATAGATGTTTGTTGAATTAAATTTAATTGAATTGAACAGAGTTCTGGCTGCTGGTTTTTTCCAAGGTTAGGAACCATGGACAGGTAATCTTCTTTAATTGCTCTAGGCATGTGCCCCAAGACTGTCTTACAGCAGGGGTCCCAGAGAACTCTTTCAGACCCATAACAGAAGCCATAAACAGGATGGCGGGGGTGGGGGCTTGCTATTTCCCACATAAACACTCCCCTCCCAGGACCCAAAATTCAAAGAAATTGGTTAAGGAAAAGGCCCTGCTTAACTCTGAGAAATGTGTACTTTTCCCTATTCGTGGTATTGGACTTCCAAACACTAATTTCTTAATTCCAGAAATTAATTGGGATAATAGTGATGGCACTTAGTATAATATGAATACAATATTTTATCAGTATGGGTAGTTCTTCCTAAAACACTAGTCAAAATGCCTTTTTTTATTTTGATTAGAGGCTACTAAGTGATGCAGTAAATAGACCATTGCTCCTGGAATCAGGCATACCTGAATTCAAATCAAACCTCAGACATTTATTAGCTAGTTGCGTGATCCTGAGCAAGTCATTTAATAGCTGCATGCCTCAGTATCCTCATCTGTGAAATGGGGATAATAATAGCACCTACTTCTCAGGGTTGTTATGAGGATAAAATAAGATAATGTTTGTAAAGCAATTTGCAAACCTTAAAATGCCATATAAATGGTAGGTGTTATTATTATTATTATTATTATTATTTTCTTCATGAATTGTTATGGCCATGATGAGCCTATATGAATTTAGCTAGGCTGATGCTCAGACAACAGCCACATACTTTATCCCTGGGTCCATCCTCAAAGTCTTTTCAATTTTGTTGGACCCATCAGAGTTTTTGCTCTAAGTTATTCTTAGATAACTTTCCTGCTAAAATAAGATATCTGAGGCAGATTTCAGTGGAAACATAATAAAAAGGATACTTCACAAATCCACTATTTCAGTGGGCATTCCCTCCACCCATATAAATTTTATCTTTTCTTTGCCTTAATAGACAATCTTGGCGAGTTGATGTGACTGAAAAATCCATCACCTTTTGGCTTCACAATGAATCTCTATGGACTTCTGGAGGCTGGTCCACAGAGAATAGATAGGTCCATGCTCAAAGTCTTTTAGCTTATTTGGACTGCCTAGAGCTGTCCTATAAAGATTAGTTTTCAAGACCCTAAGGTCACCTCCATACTATGATGGGGCATCAGAGTAAGATTTTGGTGGGAAGTTATTATTCAAAAGAATAGAATATGCATACTGATTTCATTTCTTTTGAGGCACTTTCTCCTTTGATCCTCATAATATCTGTGTAAGATTACAGGTATCATTTCCCTCATTTAATAGATGAGGAAGATCATATAGCAAATCAATGGTAGAAACTTGAACCTGGGTCTCCTGTACTTCTCATCCCTCACCCTACCAGTGACTACTCCCCCCCATCCTCTGCTTCAAGTTCAATGGCAGAATTAGTTAAGGGCATAGTGATTCAGGATAGAGAGAAGAGATGAGGGAAGAGAGGGATTGTTTTCTGCTTACACCCCACCCCCAGCTCCTCGAAGAAACCTGGTGGTGAGGATGGATATGTACCTGTCATGTTGCTCCTGGAGAGGATGGGATTTCTATTAGATGTAATTTAAGAGGGTGTGGCACAAAGTCTGAGAGAGCGACTTGATATCATGCTTGATTGACTGCAAGTTCATGGGTAACCAAATCTAAAGGGAAAGCAAAAATCATGAAAAGTTTGAGAGCAGCAGTCCAAAGCCAGAGACCAACAAATCATAAGTCAGGGAAAACAGACTAGAAAGGAAGTAGCTTGGCCTCGGGGCATGATTGTTTGCTGCAGGCCACTTTGCCACCCACCTCAGCATTCTTCTATGACCATAACTCCAGTGTGGCTATGAGTTTACAAACCTCTCTTGGCCTTGGCCCACTTCAGAAGCAGCAGCTGTGGTGATAGTGGGAAAGGGAGTCTCTTTAATCCCTGGAGGCTGCATCTGGCATCAGGAGAGGGCAGAGGAAGATGTGACCCCAGGTATTGTACCCGTTTGAACAAAGGGACAATGGAAACTGGTTACTGGAATTAAGGACCACTCTATTTTATTCTCTGGAGTATATATGAGCTGAGTTAAGCTGGTTTGCCTCAGGAAGCATAAGACATTTTGCCTGGGGTGCTAAGGAAGAAACTGCCTTATATGCCATTTGCTAGGGGAGATGTTGTAACAGAGGCCTGAGTCCCTGACGTTAGTTCAGGGTATCAAATCTAGCCAAATCTAAGTATACTGAGTCTTATCTTTATCCTTATGTCTTGGTTTGCTCTCTATTGATGGTGGAGGGAAAGTGGGAAGGAATATCAGACCTATCCTAACCCAGCCAAAAACTGGAGTTATAAATGCTGGGAATTGAGTTATATCCTGGCCTTCTCAAATCAAAGTAGGGTGGTAAGTTAGAAACCATTGGAAAAGGATAAGATTTCAGCATAGGTGAGAGCCTCTCTGCCCAGAGAGGGACTCAAACAGTGCTGAGCCCAGAAAATGTGACAGCAGGGAAGGGATGGAGGAGAGAGGGCCAGGAAAGCCCAGAGGGGAGATAGATTTTCTTGCATCTAAGGGCAGGTGGGCACCACAGAGAATGGAGCTCTGAGCACTGGCCACAATCAGGGAATCTGATGCCCCCAAGGGCAGGAGCTGAGGATCTCAGCTATACATTGAGCCTGCCAGGCTACAGTCCAATATCCCTTCATCTCAGAGAAGGGTGAGAAATGAGTTTTTATTCCATCCTGAAGTGAGTTCATCCCTGGTCCTGGACCAACAGATGCCTTCCATATCACTGTCCCTCCATCTTTCCTCCCCTCCCCTTTCTCACCTCTCCCTCCAACAGCCTGCCCCATATTGCTTTCTACCCAATCATATTACCCTGCTAATGAAAGATACCTTGGGAGGTCATCTCCTTTCTCCACCTACCTCCAGGCCAGACTATATACTGAAGTCAGTGGTGCAGAGGGAAGAGGCATGGTTCTAGAGCCAAAGGGCCTGAGTTCAAATACTACCCCTGCTGCTTAGTATGTGTTATAATTAACTCTCCCCAGCCACGAAAGGAATCACTGACCTTAGAGCTGAAATGAACCTCAAGAGATTGTCTGTCCTAGCTCCCTTCCTTCAGGTGGTGTCATAATTATTATCATCCTCATTTCACAGATGTACAGTAGAGGCCCAGAGAGAGCACATGATTTACCCAATGTCTCAAAAACTAGTACATATATATACACACACACATACATATATGTGTGTACGTATGTGTACGTGTGCATGTATGTATGCATGCGTGTATATGGGTAGGGGGGATAGGGGGCCCAAAATTAATGCCTCTCATTAATGTAACACTGTTTCTCTTCCCAAAGTGTGGTTTCTCATCTTTTAAAAAGCTAAGCACAGCCATCAGTTTTTAGATCAAGGTCAAGATTCAATTATTATTGTAAAGCTCTTAGTGGGAAAATCACAGGGATAGTAAAATCAAACCAAAGTCCCTTAATGCTTATAGAGTTCAGGTTGTCTGCCCACATATCCCAGTTAAAGCACTGTAGCCAAGTTCTTAAAAACACAAGAACTCCCAACTTTAATAGCTGACCTTAGCTCAAATACTGCACAATTCAAACCCTGTTGAGAGCATATAAGCCAAGAGAAACTCTAGGATCCATGGTGACATGCCAAACAGATGGAGTACTAACCCATGATAAAGGGTATGCAATCCTTTTGGGTTTACTTTAGGAGAAAGGTTTGGCTGCTTTAGGAGAAGAGGGATGAGGATGAGTGGTAGCTTGAGGTAGGAATGGAGATCATCTTGCTCAATCTTAAAGATCTTTTAAACCCTCCTTCAGAAGACCCTGGTAGAGAGAAATTTGATTGTCTGGGAAATCATTGTCTCCTCTATCTGAGAACTCTAAGTGGTCTGGTCAAAGAGTGAAAAGGGCACTGGATTTGATGTCAAAAAAGGCCTGGGCTGGGTTCTAGTCCCTGATCTGACACTTAGTACCTGGTACTACTTCTTACTAAGCAATTTTCTCTTAGCCCTCAAATCAGCTGCATGTCCATGAGAGAGATCAAGTGTTCTCTGGAAGACATACAGACCATTAAAAGTCCTAGAAAAGATTTATTGCAAGAATACTCAGGGTAATTTAAGCACTCAGAAGCTCCCTTAGAGATAGCAGAGAAAGTCCTGGTCAGTCACCCTCTTAGCATACTTACAGCCAACTGGCATTCCTGCCTTGGGAGTACGCGGGCACTAGCAGGCTCCTTGCATCCCAAGGGGCCAGTCCTTCTCTCATAGCAAAGGGTTTTATATTACTCAGGAGTCTTAGATGAACTAACTAGGGGCTTTATTGTTGTCATCTCCCAGGATGGTATTATGCAAGGGACAAACTTGAGACATGAAATCTTCTCTTTGGGTTCCACAGGCACCCAGGAAGAATAGCATATGTGTTCATTGTTGTCCTCCATAATAGTCTCAGTTTCCTAAGCTATAAAATGGAAATAGTAATTCTGTCCTCCCTACCGCACAGAGTTGTTGTATATATTCAATGAGGTCGTGTACATGAAAATGCATTCATAAACCTTAAAAGATGAAACAAGGGTCAGCCGTTATTACCTCTTTCTCATCCTTTTATTTTTCTTATTTGTTATTATTATTTCCCAAAGCTTATCCTTCTGCCCTTGCCTTACTCAGGAACAAAGTGTACCTGAGGGGTTCTGTCTACGTACACGCACACACACACACACACACAAACACACCAGCCCTTGCTATCCCATACACTTAAGTTCTTAGTCTTTTTTGTGCCCTGGATTCCTTGGACGCCGGTCTGGTAAAGCCCATATAGACTCCTCAGACTAACATTTTTTCAATGAGCAAAATAAAACACAGGATTACAAAAGAAATTAATTATGTTGAAATGAAGATGTATTTTTTCCCATCCTAGTTTAGAGACCCCCTGAAATGAAAAACCTTTGGATTAGAGGGAGAAAGGACACAATTGCTGTTTAGGAATTGAAATTCACCTTCAATGATTCCTCTTTGTTAGTGATACTTTTGCTAATTCCCAGGCACCTTGCATCAATCCATGGCATCTACTTAACTCTTCCTACTTTAGCTGACTTCCCAAAACTCAACCTCTTTGCTTGCTAAAAAAGACTGTGGCATTGTTAATACCTCTTGACCAGCTGACCTCATGGTCCTAGTCCCTCCAGTCACCAATCAGAGCCTATCTTAACCCTTTGCTTATGTTCTCCATGTGTAAGTTGTGTGCCATGTCACATGCCAATATGACATTGTGTCTCAGGACTTGATATAGTCTACATGGGTTATGAAACTGAACCAATTTACTGGTCAATTCAGTGGGAAACATACATGGCATCATTATTGTGAAACAATCTTTATTAAGAAATTATAAAGCATCGCTTAGCTGGAAACTAAGATAACCAAAGGGTCTGTCAGCAGAATTCCCATTCTGAAGTCTCTTATACCGACACTGTAAGGAAATACTGCCTTGTGTCCCATCTAATTCTATTCTTCTTCAGTTTAAACCCAATCCACCTAATTCTGCAATCAATGCCATTTGATCAACAATGGCTTTGATTCTATTCCCTAATGTCTCCTCTGGGACTTTGCCTTCTGATCATTTGAACTCTCTCCCTAATTTTCACTCTCTTCTTACCCATAGCCTTCTTTATTATTAATTACAAACATGCCAAGATCTCCCTCTATGTTTTTTTAAAAAAAAAAAAAAGCCTTCTCTTGATCCTACCATCAAGATATCAGCCCATATCTTTCCTCCCTTTCACTGCCAAACTGCTAGAAGAAATCTGTTTATGCTCATTGTCTCTACTTTTTCACTTCATGTTTAGTTCTCAATTCCTTGTAATCTGATTTCTGACCTCATCATTTAACTAAAACAGAAAGTTATTAGTGATGTCTTAATTATGAAATCCAATCACATTTTCTCAGTCTTCATCTCTATTAGCATATAAGCTTCTTGTAAGTAGAAACTGTTTTATTCTTTGTATTTGGAATCTTAGCACTAGAAGAGAGGCTGACACATAGTAGGTAATTTAAAATGCATATTGACTGATTGATGGACTGGTTGAAATCTCTTCATTTGATACTATTGACTCTTCTATAGGTATTTGTGACTTGGCTCTCTCCTGGGTCTTCCCCTACCTGCCTTACTCCTCCTATATCCATCATAAAAATGATGTTATCCTTTGCCCTTCTGTAATATGTTTGCCCTCAAACTCTGTCATAGGTGCTGTTCTCTTTCTCTTTATTTTAACTTGGTGATTTCACCAGCTTCCATGAGTTCAGTTATGACCTCTAGATGACTCCCAGTTGGATATATCCAGCCTGAGCATCTCTTGAATTCCAATACTAAATCACCAACTCTCTATTGGACATATCCAACTGAATGTCCCATTGACTCCTGAAACTCATCTTGTCCAAAATGGAACTCATTCTCTTTTCAAAACAAACAAACCTTTGTCCTTTTCCTAACTTCACTATTTCTGTTCAAAGTATTACTATCTTTTGAGTCACTTAGGTCTACAAACTCAGTCATCCTCAATACTTTCCTTTCCTCAGCCCTCAAATATAATTAGTTGCCAAATCTTGTCTATTCAATGTCCACAACATCTCTCACATCTGACCCCTTCTCTCTAGTCAGAGTAACCACATTGGTTTAGGATCTCATTGCCTCTCACCTGGACTCTCAGTAGTCTCATAATTGATGTCCTTGCCTCTAATCAATCCTGTCCCCAAACCATCCTCCACACATTGGCCAAATTGATATCCATAAAGCACAAGTCTGACTGTGTAACTTCCCTGTCCAAGGATAAAATACAAAGCCCTCAGCCTACCATTGATGGCACTCTACATCTGGTTTCAGTCTACATCTCAGGCTTATTTCATCTCAGTCTTTTTCACTATCCTACTAGCTGTTCCCCAAACTCAACATCCCTTCTCCTGGCTCTGTCTTTGCACAAGCTATTGCCCAGGCCTAGAACATTCTCCCTCTTCACATCTACTTCCTAGAATCTCTAGCTCCTTTCAAATGTCAGCTCAAGTGATACTTCCTACACACACTTTAACCTGATCCTTTCCCCACCAACACAATCGAATATAAGCCTCCTGAAGGAAGGAACTGTCTTGTTTTTGTATCCCAAATATATTTAGCATGGTTCTTGTCACAGAAAAGGGGCTTAAAAATGCTTCTTGAATGAATGAATATGTACAGTAAAAAGAGCACTATCTCTGGAGGTAAAGAACCTTTTTTATGCTTGCTACTTAAATGATTTGGGCAAGTCACTTAACCTCCCTGGGCCTCAGTTTCCTCATCTGTGAAGTAGATATATTTGATGGCCTAAGATCTCTTCTAACTCCAGATCTATCTTAAAACCTTTGTTTTAATCCAAATGTGGCTAATTACTCTTTTAGTTACTTCAGGGAAATCACTTATCCTTTTGTGGCCTCAGTTTCCTCATAAATAAAATTAGGAGTTTGGACTAGATGACTTTTAAGTCCCTTCCAGCTCTAAATCTTAAATCTATGATACTACACGCAAGGCATGAGCTGTTCAAAATGTAAATTAGCCTATGGTACAGGTCCTGCCTTCAAAGAGCTTACAAAACTCAATAATAATAGCTCAAACAGGCAACTTCAACTGGTAGATACAGAGCTGACTTCAGAGTCAAAATAAGTCCTACTTCTAGCACACACTGGCTGTGTGACCCTGGACAAGTCACTTAACTTCTCAGTGCCTCTGACAACTCTCTAAGACCAAGGGTGGGGAACCTGCGGCCTTGAGGCCATATGTGGCCCTCTAAGTCCTCAAGTGTGGCCCTTTGACTGAATCTAAACTTTGAAGTTTGTGTATATTTTTTATCAGTTGTATAGGAGGGGAGATCAGCAAGGGTGGAGGGAGCATCCTCACCAGGGAACTCCCTATACCAATGAAATTATAGCTCCAGATGCCCCAAATAAGTCACATTTATGATGCTGGATTATAACCTAGAAATAGTTTTCCTTGTTACAAAACAATGACCTTGAAAGAATTTTAAAGATGAAAGAATTTAAGAGGCTATGCCCAAAGTCATATATCTAATTCTCATCAACAAAAGGATCCCAACCTAGGCCTTTGAACTCTAAGACCAATAATGACCTTTCCCCTGTCTTGCAGGGCCTGTCTAATTGGATAGGTGACACAAATGCATAAATAATTAGTGGAAAATATGAGAAATCAGACAATGACAGAAGAAAAGTCACTAAGCAGTGACCTTGAAAGGCTATAAGACAGCCACAGAGGCTAAATGCTAGGAGTTCAGAGGAAAAAAGAACAGTGTAGACAGAAGACAGCCAGCATCTTCTGTCTAATAACTTGCAGTAGTCCAGAAGGGGCTTAGGAATCACCACATTGACTGAAGTGATGGAAAATGAGTCTGAGGAGAGGTCAAAGGGTTAAGGGGAAAAGGAGTGAGGGAATGTGTTTCTGCAGAAGACAAAGCTTGGGGGGGAGGAGAAGGGCTATTAGATAACTAGGTCAGGAGCTGACCAACTTGTCACCAATCTCAAGCCCACAGAATGAGTGGTAGAGATATAGTTGGCATCTGAAAGAAGCTGGGGCAACTCAACCTTTAAGGCTGGCATTAGGGAAGACCATCATGCCCTCCTTGAGAAGGAGGTGGGGGGGGGGGGTCGGGGAAAGCTGGCAGCAGAATTTTGGGAGGGATGCTCCATGGGTCTGTTCCAAGAAGGCTTCTCCTATACTCCTATCTCCACAGCAATCAGAACTACAAAAAAAAACAAAAAACAAAAAACAAAAACAACTAGATTTGCAACATATATCACAATAAAGAAAAAAGATTTAGTATGAATTAAAAAAATAGAACTAGAGAAGCAGTGTAGTATAGTGGAAAAAGTAATAGATTTCCTGGCTATGGCACCTACTAGTTATTTAAACTGGGACAAGTTGCTTAATCCTTCTGGGCTTTAGTTTCTTCATCTGTTAAACCAAGAAGTTGGCCTAAATGGCCTCTAAATCCTTTCCAGTACTAACTTTATAATCCTATAATCTAAGGAACTTCCTAAATGCTGAAATCAGTCACATCTGATTCTCCAGCCCTTAAAAGATGAGGATAACAGCAAAGCCATATATAACACCTTAAGATTCAGAAAGGCACTTTCCTTATAACAACCCTATTATGAGGTAGGGAGTGTCACTATTCAATAGCTGAGGAAACTGAGGCTCATAGAGGTTAGGTACCTTACCCAAGGTTGAACAGCTTGTAAGTTCTAGAGCCAGGATTCAAGCCTAAGTCTCTGGTTTTATACCCAGGGCTCTTTCCAGCACTCCAGGCTGCTTCCGTATGAACAGCTATCTAGTTTGGATGGTTTAAGTGATCTTACCTGGGAACAGGGCAAGTTGCATATTACTGAAAATTGAATGGTCAAGGGCTCAGGTCATTTACTAACTCTCAGAGGAACAGGGAGTGGACCTATGATTTCATGGGTGTAGAGAACTCCCAGGTGAGAAAACTCCCTCTACCAATGTAGAAAATCACATTCTCTGCGATTTCAAGTCTAACAAGGTTGTTTACAGTGCTAAGGTTAAGTGATTTGCCCAGGGTCACCCAGTCATGTCTCAAAGGTGGGACTTGAATCCAGGTCTTCCTGGTTCTAAGGCTGCCTCTCTATCCATTATATAATGGTGACAGTAGGAAGAAAAAAGGGCAAACAGAAAATGTTGCCCCACAGTCCTAGATCCCATTGCCCTGTGGGAATCTGCCTTTAGATGAAGGCTGGATTAAATGAACTTTTAAGGTTCCTTTCCCAATAACAAAACAGTATACATAATTACATCTCCATTCTTCCCAATTCCAACTCCCTCTCTCCCCTCCACCAGGAACAGTGATTTCTTATTCCAAAGGTCTCCTCATACTGCAAACACTAATCCTTCATTTCCCTCCTACAGCTCCTAGGCTTCGGATTGGGCTATCCCAGATCCCAAGCTGGGAGCTTCAACCTTGGCAGTCGTGTTTTCCCCAGCTTCCTTGGCCGGTCCGTCTGCTGCCTGGCCCCTCAAAGCCCGGAGCAGCTGTCAGATTGCAGAGCAGCGTGTGGGGGGTATGGCCGACCAGCAGCTTCCCACCTCCTCCCTCCCTCCATCAGTCACTGGGCGCTAATCGTCTCCAGGTTTCCACCATTCCTCTGCACAGTAATTAAAAGTCGCTTGTCCATATTCCCCTACCTAATCTATTCATTGTGAGTCATTAGTGGATAATTGGACAGGACTTAAGAACCTTGACAGCTCTGATCCAGAGTCTGGTTCCCCCCTCTCAGCTTAATAGCCTCAAACTCAGCCTCTGTGTCATTCTCTTGGGTTACATTTCTGCTTCTCTATGTATGTCTCTCTATATCCCTCTGTAGATTTCTGTTTTAATTCTCTGTTTTTTTTTATTATCTACATTTTTCTCCTAACTGCTGCCTTTCTCTCTATTTGCCCCCCACCCCCTGCCCCAAACACCTGGCCCTACTGTGTCTGCTGTAGAAGAACAAATCACAGGATCTTAGTTTTAGAGCTCTAAGGGACCTTACCAACTACTGAATCCAACATTCTCATTTACAGATGAGGAAAAGGAAGTAGAAAGTGATTTGCCTAAGGTTACAGGGTCACAAGTAGTGTCTGAGGTATGATTCAAACCCAATTCACCCTCAAATCAAGTTTAGTGTTCTATCCACCATACCATCCTGTAAGCTCCATTTTCCTGTGAAGAACACTGAGATACTGACAGAGAAGGTGCTCAGATCATATCCTCTCCCTTCAAGTATGTTGTTTTCCTTTTTTTTTGGTGGGGGGGGAGCGAGTCATAATTGACAAAAATTTATTAAACATCTACTATGTTTCAGGCATGAGTGGCAGCATAGGAAGTAAATCAAGAGCTGGCTTTGAAGTCAGAAAGACCTGTATTCAGTCCTATCTTTCATACACATTGTCTTTATGACCCTGGGCAAGTCACCTAAACTCTTTGTACCCCAGACAAATGTCTAACAAGGTGCCAATTCACATTGGTAAAGGGAATTTTCTCATCTGGGAGTTCCCTATATTAATGAAATCACCTAATTCCATATATAAGAAACTATGCTAAGCACTGGAGAGGTCAAGAAAAAAAAATGAAAGTTCCTGACCTCAAGGAACTGCCATCCTATCGGAAGAGAAAATAAGGAAAACAGTGTGTTATATTAAAAAAAAGCACTGACTCAGAAGTCAGAGGCTTACCTCTAATATCCCTTCCTACTCTGAATTTTTGATTCTGTAAGTCGGTTATTAAAATATCACTATTGAAACCCTGATATTTATAATCTGTTTTGTTTTTTTTTTAATTTTAGGCAATTGGGGTTAAGTGACTTGTCCAGGGTCACACAGCTAGTAAGTGTTAAGTGTTTGGTCTGAGGCCGGATTTGAACTCAGGTCCTCCTGACTTCAGGGCCAGTGCCCTATTCACTGCGTCACCTAGCTGCCCCTTTTTTTCTTGTTTTGTTGTTGTTGTTGTTTTGTTGTTTTCGGTTTTTTTGTTTTTGTTTTTGTTTTTCTTTTTTGGTGAGGCATTTGGGGTTAAGTGACTTGCCTAGAGTCATACAGCTAGTAAATGTTACATGCCTGGGGCCAGATTTGAATTCAGGTCCTCCTGACTCCAGGGCCAATGCTCTATCCACTGCACCACCTAGCTGACCCATGATATCTATAATCCGACTGGACTTTTCCAAAGCCTAGAGACAATGAAACAAATCCAAGTTACTGATGTAGCAATCCATTTGGGACCCCTCAAACTCAAAGGTCAGGGTCCCCAGAGGCTAGCTGACATACTATTCTCAGGGTTCTAAGAGTAACCCTGATTGTCTAGGTTTCTAGTACTGCTGCTCATGAGCCCCCACTAGTATGCTTCCCATAGATTTTTGAGAATATTTAATTAGTTCTGCAGCAGAAGCATTTTATTAAGGTAGTATAATAAGACCAGTTGGTACAAAAATAATTCCCCTAAAAGTCTGGAACATACTCTCCCAAAAATACACCCAAAGTCCATAGGAAGAGTGGGCACAAATTTAAAGCAATAAGATAGTGAAGCCATGTGTAGAGAACATATGTGGCAAAGGAGTAACTCATAAATACTGGTTCTAAAAGTTGTTTGTTGGTTGGGTTTTTTTTTTTTTTTGGATCTACAATTCAAATTATTTTCTGGTATAAAGTGTTATGCTCCTTTAATCTGCTTCCTTCCTTAAGCAGCTATTCTTCTGTGTCCCTATCTGTCATTGCTGTGTCTATTTCTCTTTTCCTGGGTATAGCCTATCCTATTGAGGAGTTTCTGTTTGCTCTTGGTATATGTCCCATTGTTCTTTGTTCTCAGATGAAATGGCCACATTGGGCTGGGGAAGAGGGAAAAAACTCTCTCCTCTACCCTCCAGAGAGCAATTCCCTTTGAAGGGGCTGAACCTAGAATTCTTCATCTGTAATAAGTCCATCACTTGACCAAGCTCTTACCTGAGCTGACTAGCCCAGAAGGTGTAGCTTTATTTTCCCAGCCAAATGCACTACGCTTCCTCTGTGGCATCATCTGCCTTTCATCCAATGACCAAAAAGTTCTATGATCTTTTCAAATTGATTATGGGATTATCTAGACTTTTCATTGAGATTATAGAAAAAGAATTCTTAATACCTAGTTTACTCGATTGATTGATTGATTCAGTTGAAGTATCTATACCTCTGAGATTACACTAATGGGGGACCCAAACAGTGAAAACTGCACATCCAGAAGCCAGAGCTTGGAGAATAACAATAGAGTACAGAAGAAGGATAATGGAGAGAACAGAGGAAAAGTGAGAGATCCTAAGATCACAGGAGCTTAAACTTCAATATGAAAAAGGACACAGAGAACCATGACAAGCTATCAAGGGTTAAAATAGACACATAAATGAATCCTGAGGTTTTCAGACTCCAAATCCAGAGGATGCCACTTATATGTCATCTATAAATGGGGTGATGACTCCTTCCCCTTCTCTGGACCCCTGTAAAAGATGAAACAGCAATTGGACAAGTAAGGTATTAGATTTCATTCTTCCCAATGATTGTCTCAGACCCTCCCCACAGAGGCTGACTGGCCTCCCCTCCCTACCCAGTGGGGTAAAATTACACCCAGTATTATCCCATCCTGCTGTAATAGACTGTTTTTATTTTTATTTTCCTCATAGGCACCTTACTTTTCTTTATTTATCAATTAATTTCTTTTATTAGGGAGAAATTATAATTTCAGCAGATAGAGAAGAGAAAAAGTAATATTTGAAGAAATGGGGCTTGTTGTCATTATTTCTCTGCAAATTATTTCCCCCAAAAGTTCAGAGTCTAGTACCAAGACTAATGAGTTACTTCACTCCCTTCCTTTTCCCAGTCTCCCTCCCTATCCTTTATTTAATTCCCTCCCCCCATTTCTTTCACCTCCGTCTAGTTTTTCCCCTTTCTGACTCAATCTTCCCCTCTGCTTTTCTGATGGATTTCCCCACCCCAATCCCAGAAATTTAGTATGGTTCTGTAGAGACACCGATTTGTAGTCAGAGCACCTGAGTTTAACGACTGACTGCCATCTCTGTGACAATTGATTAATCAACAAGCTTTTATTCAAAGACTTATATTCCAGGCATTGTGCTAGGGATGAAAAAAATAGTCCTAACCCTCAAAGAGTTTACATTCTATTAGGAAGACAACATGCATGCATTTAAGTATATGCAAAATAAATGCACCACAATGAATTCTAAGTACTAGAAGCTGGGGGTGAGGGGAATGAGAGAAGACATCATACAAGAGTGGGATTCAAGCTGAGAAACAAAGGAAATGGGATTCCAAAAAGCTAAGGTAAGGAGGGAGGGCATTCTAGGCATGACAGACAGACCGTGCAAAGGGCTAAGAGAGGAAAGATGAAGCGCCTTCTGTAAAGAAAAGCAAGGAGGACAGTTTGGCTAGACCAAATACAATGAACGTGAAAAGGAAGGTGGAAACCATGTTGTGAGGGGCTTTAAATGCAAGTGTTTGTGACTGATGCTAAAGGCAACAGGGAGTCACTGGAGTTTATTGACCAGGGGAGTGACATGGCCAGATCTGTGCTTTAGACATTTCTCATCGGCACTTGGAGAGGGGCTAGAAGTAGGAAGGCCAATTAGGAGACAGCCTAAGGGAGAGAGATGAGAGCCTGGTAGCAGCGTGAGGGGGGAGATGCTAGGGAGGTAAGCTAGACAAGGCTTGGCAAATGAGCCTGTGTGGGAGGCAAGGGAGAATGAGAAGTCAGGGATAACTGTCAAACTTATGAATCAGGGTGACTGGAAGGATGGTCCTGCCCTTGTCAGAAATAGGGGAGTGCAGAAGAGGAACAGTAAGGAAGAGAATGAAATCTGGTTTGGACACATAGAACAAGTCAATTCATCTCTGAGGCTCAGCTTCTTCATCTCTAAAATGAAGGGATGGAACTAGATGGCCTTTAAGATCCCTCCCAGCTCTCAGGCTGCAATTAGAGGTAGTCTAGGAAGTCAGAAAGTCTTGGGTTCAAGTCCTGAATTTGACACTTACTACTTGTGGGACCCTGGGAACATCACCTAACCTCTCATTGTCTCAGGCAGTCAATCAATAAGCATTTTCTAAGTGCCTACTATGTGCCAGGCAGTGTGCTAGGTGCTAAGGACACAAAGAAAAAAGGCACATCAGTCCTTGACCTCAAGGAACTTATATCTAACAGATGTCAGCAAGGACATGAATAAGTATATTCAGAATTGTAAGAGAGTCTCCTGACTTAAACCAGTGTCATTTCCACCAAACTCCTAGAATTTATCTAAGGCATAGATAAGCTGCTATCTGTGTTGGTGGTGGGAGCTCCCTCACTTGAAGTTCAAAGAGAGAGAGAGAGAGAGAGAGAGAGAGAGAGAGAGAGAGAGAGAGAGAGAGAGGGAGAGAGGGAGAGAGAGAGAGAAAGCTGAGCTAAAGAAGTCACTAATCCTTCTCTTATTCAACTATGGTAAGAGACATCTACTAGTCTGAATTGTCAGCAGCAATAGCTCTGGGACCTCTCTCAGACAACAGTCAGTCAAAGAATCAATCAATAAATAGACATTTATTAAGCACCTACTATGTGCCAGACACTGTGCTAAGTGCTGGGGATACAAAAAAAAAAGCAAAAGGCAATCTCTGCCGTCAAGGATTCAGTAAATATTTATTAAGCACTCATTATGTGCCAGGCCTTATGCCCTTGGTCAGTCAATGAAGTTCACACCAAAGAGAGCCAAAGTAAATAAGGAGGGCAATGGACAGGGCCCTACCTGGAGACCACCCACAGCTTTGTCTGCTTTGAGTCAAGGTCCTCAGAAAAATGTGTCCCTGGTGGGGAATGAAGGACATAGGATCCTCACCTTGGGGGAACTTCCAGTGTAATGGAAGGGGATGATGAAGAGTCCCTGCCCTCAAGATGCTCTTAGTCTGAGGGAGAGGGAAGACCTATGCCTGCCCCAGGATGCTCAGGACCCTGCCAGTCCTATCGAGAATACAAGGCAAAGCTCTGAGTTCTCAGAGAGTAGAGTTGTATGGTATGTCCTGAAATAAATCAAAGCCATGAGTTGAGGAATAAAATGTCCTTAACTGAGATAACAGGGTAGCAAACCTGCCACACTGGGGGATGTCCAGTGGATTTCCCAACCAAAGAGACCCTTGAAAAAAATTGTATAGTTTTAGGAGGAGAGGGGGAGGAGACAGGTGAGATAGCAAGGCCCTGGTCATGGGACCCTAGTGGCCCTTGGCAATCCGGGCAAGGAAAGCCACTTCATTCTGGCTATTTTGCCCTTCATGCCATGTATCCTGATGGAAGGGGACAAGGACATCAGGAGCTGAGATCCAGCTCAAGCTAGGTTCCTTTACAAGGTAAAATCCCAGGATGGGGGTGGGGTGGCTTAGGGTATGGCTCAGTTCAACCTAATTGAGAGTAAATAGCTTACAAGTAGGAATACAAGGACATGACTGAAATTCTGACATAACTAGGATCACTTAAGGGAGCGGCAGTCCATATTACATTTAGTATTAACAATTTTTCTGTCAGGTGTATATGCATGGGTGGGTCTATAAATATGCTTATGTGTAAGAGGTATTGGGGGTGGGGTATCGTGTGTTATACGAGCCTGTGGAGAGCTGTGTTTTGTGTGTTTGCAAATCAATGGGGAACATATCAAGGGAGTCATATGGTATGAGTTTGGGTACAGCTGTGATAGGTGCATTTGTGTGTGGGATGTATGACATGGGGGTGTGCTGAACCAGTTCAAATCCATTCTCCAAAGGTGACTGTTAAATTTTCAGTGTAAGCATTTGCACCTGAGAAATTGGCCAATGTTGTGTATCAGAGTCTGATTTATTGGTTTGTTGAATTCTACACTTAAGAAAGTGATGGAGAAAATATTAATAATGCAGATTAAATGGAAAAGTGTGTCAAGCCATATATTTTCTATTTTCTGGAGAGCTGGTTGTTAAATATTTATCAGCACACCCCTGATTGTATCCTATCCTTGTGTGAAATTGCGTGTTGTGTGTATAGCTGAGTGGTATGTGGCCTCTCCGTGGCTGGAACACTCTCCTTCCTCACTTCCATCACATAGCATCACTCTTAACTTAAGACCCAGCTCCAGCCTTACTTTCTGGAGGAAGTTTTTCCTTATCTCTCCAATATCTTGTACCCTCCCTCCCTTAACTATCTTGTATTTAACTAAGTATTTGTATTTACTCACTTTATTTTTAGGATGTGTGTATTTATATATGTACTTATTCCCTCTCTCCCCCATTAGTATGCAAGCTCCATTCAAGTAGGGATTGTTCCATTCATTGTATCTGTATCCCCAGAGCCTAGCACATTATATGATACACAGTAGGAGCTTAATAAATGCTTGTTGATTGAAATATGGGGAGGAGCTGTATGGTGTGAGCTTGCGGGCATCATGCAGCTATGAGATATGCATTGGGACGTATTTGTGTGACCTCTATATGTCCATGTGTGTGGTTCAGGGCTTTGTGTGCAGTATGTGTTTGTGTGAGCACCCAAAGGTGCTCATGCCTAGGCTATCTGTCCAGGACACTGTTCCTCACACTCGGGTAGTGAGAGCTGTTCTGGGACTAACTTTCTATATTTAATTTTGGAGCCTCCTTTTCTCAGATACCTTCCTTTTCTCTAGCTCCTCAGGAGGACCCCCTCCTCCCTTCTATCTCCCTCTAAGGGTGCTGCCTTTTTTGTCTGACATAGCAAGGAGGGAGGTCCAGGGCCTCCTCCCTCCACCACCTCCTTACCTCTGTGCTCAGGGCACAACACTGGGGGTGGCAGCTAGGTAGCATAGTGGTTAGAGCACAGGTCGTGGAGTCAGGAGGACCTGAGTTCAAATCTGGCCGCAGACCCATAACACTCACTAGCTGTGTGACTCTGGGCAAGTCACTTAACCCTAATTGCTTCACCAAAAAAAAAGACTAAGGTAGGAATGGAGGATACAAGATCTGGGACTCTCAGTTCCAGACACAGAAATGGCTAAGGTTATCGTCAAGGGTTTCACCTGGCTCCTAGGCTGGGCTATCTCAGGCAGATGCAGGGCCTGGGGTAATTGACTCCTTGTACCATTCTCCCAGGCCCCTCAACCAGTGTATTTAGGTGGAAATGAACTGAGCCCTAAAAGAGAAACCTATATTTTTGTAGGGGAAGTGTGGGTAGGTGAAAAGGTGAGAAAGGGGGAGGGGGTGCCCCCTCCTCCTTACCTTCCTTGGTGTTGGTAGAGAATTTGCATAACTATGATTTTAGAGTCAACCCTCAGGTGTAGGTTAGCTCTGGCAGGTGGTACAACCCTATTCTTTCCTCCCTTCTCCTCTCTCTGAGTCATACATTTATAGCTCACACTTATGATTAAGGCTTTAACAATGCTTAAAACCAGCAACAATTCCTCTAGGTGGGCAGAACAGTATCATCATCATCATCTTCTTCTTCGTCATCACCACCATCATCATCATCACCATCATCATCCTCATTCTCCCATGATTGCCAGTGCAGAATACTGGTTTAGGGACTGACCTTTGAGCCTAGAGATCCTGGCTTCACGTCCCACCCCTAACATATACTGGCTGTGCAGCCCCAGGTGAGACATTCAGCCTCTCAGTGCTTTAGGCTGGGGGGGTCAAACTCATATAGAAACTGGGGACACTAAATAATACATAAAGATCCCTGGAGCTGTAAATTGACTTAGAAAACCCCATATTAATAACTATGTTCTATTATATTTTCATTTATTTTGTTAAATATTTCCCAGGTACATTTTAATATGGTTCAAGCTGGAAGTGTTGGACAGAGTAAAGTCTTTGACAACTCTGCCTTAGGCAACCCTCCAAGACTATAATTGCAGAGTAGGTGCTGACTTATATTAGTAGAGGGAGTTCACTCTAACAATGAAATCACAGGTGCAGTCCCTATTCCCATATTCCAGATAAGGAAACTGAGGCTGTCTAGTGGTTAGAGGATTTACCCCGAGTCACACTAGTAAGTGTCTGAGGGATAATTGAACTCAGGTCTTCCTGACTCCAAAACTACAACTCTCAGCACTGGGCCACCTAACATCATCCAGGTACTAGACATCTAAAGCTGGATTCAAACCCAAGGCTTTTTGACTCCCAGCCTAGCACTCTACACACTACTACATCATACTGTCTCCCAAGGTCAAGGAATGGCTTGGACACGATGACTTCTTTCCAACACTGATATTCCACATGCAGTCCAGTCTTAGAACTTGAATTCAGGTCTTTTGACTCCAAGCACTGTTCATTATATTACACCATTTTATATGCAACATGGGGGACTTCTTCAAGCTCAGGGTCCAGGATGATAACACTCAATTCATATTAGGGATTGGCTCTGCCCTCTGGCCAAAGAGAGAAATGTTTGGAGACAAGGTGGCTAATTCTCCAAAGCCCTCAACCCTAAACTAGAGGTGATTAGAGACAGACTAAGGCTGAGAGGTTGAGTCACATAGAGTGTAAGGAATAGTTCATGGAAAGAACTTTTAACTTGGATGTTTAAACTTTTAGTCACAGAAGCTGCCATTTAAACCCTGGCACTGCCACCCAAAGACTTATGTGACCCTGAGCAAGTCACTTAATCTTTGGGCCCCAGTTCCCTCATATTTAAAAGGATGTTGGACTAGAAGAGGTTTCCTTCTGATGTGGTTTGGGTTGCTGGAAACCCTGAAATGTCAGGGTACAGGGAGGCATCTGACTGGGATGAATTCATGCATTCAAACCAACTTCCAGTCAAAAGTGGCAAAGTTTATTGTAACATCAATAGAAGGGGGCAGGCTTCCTAGTGAACCTACAACTTAATGGGGTGAGACTGATGCTTATATGCAAAAGGACAGAGAAAGGGAACTCGATGGGATTAAAGAGTGGCAAATAGTCTGGGGTGTGCCAGGTGCCACAGGGAAAGGACTATCAAATAGGCTAATTAGATGATCTAGGTGACATTAAGGAGTCCAAGTAGTCTGGGGTATAGCCAAGTGTTCCAGTGAAAGGAATGTCAAGTAAGCTCATTAGGTGATCTACTAGTCTGGGGTGGGCCAGAGCTGCTGGAATGTATGGGCAAATTCAGGAATTGGGTTGCTTCTCCAGACACAGTCTTTTCCTTTTAGGGTTCCAGGTCCCATCATTCCATCACCTCTAGCATGAGACCTATGATGAAAAGAAACTACCACTCACCATAGTGCCTGAAATTCTGCCATTAACTATTCTGTCTTTCCTTTGGTTCTCAGAGGGTTTTCATGATTCCAGAGTTCTCTGTTGAAATACAGATATCCTGAGGATGGCTACCACCTTAAGTTTTTATGAATTTAAAACTTGCTAGGAAACACTTTGGGGCCTGGGAGTAGGGCACAGAATAAATGTGGGGGAAGAAGGAATATAAGGAGTAATAGAAAGAAAGAGACAATGAGAGGAGGGCAAAGATACCACCTTCCTCACATTTTTACTCAGGGTCTACCCTGCCATAAATTCAAACCAATTTCAGCACCACAGCAGCATAATATATCTAGGGGATGTGTTATCTAGGACTAGGTTTCTCCTTCCTCTTCCTCCTCCTCGGCCTCACCTTGTACATTATTTCCTCCTAATAACAATGATAATTAAAATAACACCTTACAATAGATCACTTAAGGATTACAAAGTGCCTTTAGTATGCATTGCCTAAGACAAGTCAGGCATTATCTTAATTTTACTGGAGAGAAGGAAATTGAGTTTGGAGAAAGGTTAAGTGACTTACTCTAGGTCATACAGTCAGCCCATTAGTAGAGCAGAAATCAGAACTGGTCGCCTGGTCTTTCAATCACTTGTGCGACACAAATAGACACACACACACACACACACACACACACACACACACACACACACAGCCTGATCACATTGAAAAGGGGAGGGAAGAAGGGTATTAGAGGGTGACAGAGCTGAAGGACATTATTGCAACTAATATCTGAGCAGCCCCAAGCAAAGTTTAGGGGTCCATTGGTTTAAAAGCCCAATAGTTTATGGAGGCTGAAGAAGCTGGTAATAGTTAAACACTTTAACTAGTTACCAAAAACATCAAGCAATATATTACCTGATGCAGTCTAGAGGTTAGGGGTCCTGGAATCCCAAAATCAAGATACCCGGGTCCTGCCTGAAAGAATTCGACCCAAGCCTTTTTGCAGCCAAAAACAAGGTTTATTGAAGATTTGCCATATTAGCTAGACTCTTAAGGAATCTGAGCATCTATGGGCTGTTGGCTAGATTCTAAGAATCAGAGCATCTTAATGGAGACAAGATGGACTTCATATACAGAAAGATTGTGGGAGGAATCTAGGATTGGCCAAGTAGTCCATGAGATAATAGAATTCCCAAGGGTGGGAAATGGAGCCTAGGTGGGACCTACAGTGGGAAGTGGCCTGGGGCCATGGGGAAGTAAGACAATGGAGGGGAGAGTGGGTGTGGCCACAATGAAAGGCCTGGGGAAGAGATGTTGCCAAAACCTGAGCAGGGGTCTGAGGAGAAATTGTCTGTTGGGAAGAGGGTTGGGATGGAGGAAAAGGGGAGGAAAAGCAAGGGAAAGAGGGGTTAGGCAAGGAGGGGGATGGGAAATGGGGGGGCCAAGGGAAAATGGGGAGAATAGGGAGGGGATAGGAACTGGGGACGTGATATAACCCTAGGAGCCATAAAAAGAGGGTCATCCAAAAAGTCTGATTGATCCCCATTCCCCAGTTGTGGGGTGGCTCTAGCTATGAGCATCCTACAATCTTTTCTGAGAATGGGGTCCCGAGAAAGTTCTACAAGTCATTACGTAGACAATCTCCACCCATTTTCCTTCTCTGCTACAATATCATTTTAACTCTGAGAGCATATTTTGCTGTAATGTCCCAAAAACAGGCCATGCCTCATAATTTTCCAGGTGATACTGAGGCCAAATGGTGTTGCAAAAGCCTTGTCTTTTGTAGTTCTTTAGAGAAACTAAATTTTTCCCAATTTTGTAAAATACAGCCCAAATGCTAATCTTCAGGAATTTAAGAGGATTGACCCTTTTCAGGTGTGGGGACTGGAAGTCCCTCCCTCCTTAAAAGAAGATTTAGGAATAAGACTCGGGAAACAGACAAAAAAGTCAAAACCCAAAGAAGTACATTAAGTTTTCCCAAGTCCCTGGTGCTGAGAGAATTGAGAGGATTGGGCCTACGATTCTGCTCACATCCATGGTCTTGAACAGAACCACTGGACCAAGAGCCTGAGAGCATCAGGCTGAGTTCAAGACAACCTCATAGCTGTCTGACCTAATGGGACCTGAGAGGTCAGGCCCGAAAAGCACTTCCAAGCCAAGCCTTTCTAGTTGCTTGGAAATCCACCCAATTGAAGGGTAAAAAAAAAAAAGGGATTAGGGGAAGAGGGGAGGCTTAAGTACCTTCCAGTCCCAGCTGGTGAAGAGCTTGGTATAGACAGTTTTTCCTGGTACAGGGAACCATATGATGCGGTCAAGAGGTTAGAGGTCCTGGAATCCCAAAATCAAGACACCCAGGTCCTGCCTGAAAGAATTCGACCCAAGCCTTCTTGCAGCCAAAAACAAGGTTTATTGAAGATTCGCCATGTTAGCTAGACTCTTAAGGAATCTGAGCATCTATGGGCTGTTGGCTAGATTCTAAGAATCAGAGCATCTTAATGGAGACAAGATGGACTTCATATACAGAAAGATTGTGGGAGGAATCTAGGATTGGCCAAGTAGTCCATGAGATAATAGAATTCCCAAGCATGGGAAATGGCCAGGGGCCATAGGGAGGTAAGAATAATGGAGGGGAGATTGGGTGTAGCCACAATGAAAGGCCAGTTAATGGGATTATAGCCTCAAGGGACCGCCAGAGATTTGGCCATGTGGGAAAGTCCAGGGTTTTTCCTTTCTGGGGCCCAGATTCCAACCCCATCATTACCTACTGCCTAAAGATCAGGTATTCAGTTTAAAGATTAATAATTACTCATAGGACTCTAGAGGTCTGCATGTGATGGGGTTGGGGTCCAGGTCCCAGGAGTTCTGTTAACCCCAGCTTACTGGCCACTCCTAGGTCCCTCCCACAGGCTTTCTGTATATAAGGTCCATCTTGTCTCCATTAAGATGCTTAGATTCTAATAATCTAGCCAAGGCTTAGATTCCTAAAATCTAGCCACTGCTTAGATTCTTAAAATCTAGCCACTGCTTACCCATGTTCATATTCCTTAAGAGTCTGCCCAATATGATGAATGTTCTAATAAACCTTGTCTTTGACTGAAAGAAGGCTTGGGTCGAATTCTTTCGGGCAAGACCCATATGTTGTGATTTTGGGATCCCAGCACCCCTGAACCCCTAAACCGCATCACATGGACAAAAGTTAAACAAAATGGAGAGAGAGCTAGAGGTAAAGCAAGGGAATCAGTCCCTAATCACTTTTCCTTTGTCTCTCTCTCTCTTTCTACAGGTGCAGCCCCACTCCTAGCAGACTCTTCTCTACAGGATAGTTGGGGATACTTTGGCTTCACAATGAGTTAGTCAAAGGGACAATGTCCATCTGTGCCCCCAGTGGTGTATGGGCCCAAGCCAAAACCTTTGCCCCTTAACCCAAAAAGAATATGGGTCCCATTTGTCTAAGAGATTCTCCTAGAATTCTCCCGTTTGATCAAGGAAGTCTCTAGCATTTGCTTGAGGCTATTATGCTATCAACTGGCCTTTCACCATTGCCTCTCTCCTAATTCTGTTACCTCTGACCCAGCCCAACCTCCACTGTCTATTACCTCCTGACAGCCCTTGGCTATTTCCCACCCTAGACCCCATCTAGACCCCATTCTCAACCTCCCAGTCATTCCCATCAAGATCGTCCCTAGACCCCTCCTCCAGTCACCCCAGCCTGCTGTCCACCCCTATCAAGATCCTCCCTAGATGCCTTCCACAGCCTCTCTATACATAAGGTTCATCTGGCCTCCATTAAGGTGCTCAGATTCTTATAATCTAACCAATAACTCACAAATGTACAGATTCCTTAAGAGTCTGACCAATATGGCAGATCTTTAACAAACCTTGTCTTTGGCTGAAAGAAGGCTTGGGTCGAATTCATTCAGGCAGGACCTGTGCATCATGATTTTGGGGTCCCAGCACCCCTAAACTTTTAAACCTCAACACCCCTGCTCTCCTCTTAAAGTGACCCTGGTCCTCATCTTCAAAGTGGAGACCTTCACAGTCTCTAGGTTAGCCAGACCTAATAATAATAACAACAATAAATCAATAATAACAGGAATAAAGCATTTAGGTGATGTATTTTTTTTTGTTTTTTGTTTTAGGCAACTGGGGTTAAGTGAGTTGCCCAGGGTCACACAGCTAGTAAGTGTCAAGTTAGGTGACGTTTTACAAGGCTCTTTCCTCACAACTTTGTAATGAAGGTAGCACAGAAATTATTAACCCCATCCTATAGCTGAGAAGACTGAGTGAAATAACTTTTGGAGAACTACAGAGTAACATTAAAACTGAGATGTACTCTGTGACATTGGGCACAACTGGGGAGTTGGTGAAGTCATCTTTGGGGTCTCCATTCGACGAGGTTCAGGGTTGCTGGGACTTCAAAATATCAAGAACAAGACATGAAGACTCTTAAGGAATCTAAGCATTTGTATAGCTAATGTAAGCGGACCAGATCTTGAGAATCTGAGCTCCTTAATGGAGGCCAGATGGACCTTATATACAGAAAGACTATGGGAGGGATCTAGGAGTGGCCAATAAACTGGGGTGACTGGAGGAAGGGGTCTAGGGAGGATCTTGAGATAGGATCTAGGGTGGGAAGTAGCTGGGGCCATCAGGATGTAATAGACAATTGGAGGGCTGGGCTAGGTTTAGGGTAACAGAGAATTGGAAGTTTGGGTATGGGGGATAGTGAAAGGCCAGTTGATAGAATTATAGCCTTAGGTGAACTCTAGAGACTTCTTTGACCAAGTGGGAGAGTCCAAGCCCTAAGACCTGCAGACAAATGGAACCCAAATTCTTTTCGGGGTAAGAGGCAAAGGTCTCAGCTTGGGCACGTGCCCCCACACATTCTCCCCATTTTGAATCCTTTAATGACATCCTTCCTCCAACCCCATCAGTTCTTTTTGCTTTTCTCCCCATTCCCACCCCTTAAAAAAGAATCTGGTAGTCAGTAAATCAACATTTATCAAGCACCTACTCTGTGCCAGTACTGTGCTAAGTGATGGGCATTTAAAAACAGGCAAAAGCCAGTCCTTGCCTTCAAGGAGCTCACAGTCTACTGGGAGAGACAACAAGCAAATAAATAAGCATAAGCAAGCTATGTACAGGATAGATTGATAAAGCCAGAGATTTCATTGTAATCAGCAATGTAAATCAGCAATCTAGTCAAATGAATGAATACCTACTAGTGAAGTTTCATTGATCCTGCTGAAGTTGACATTTTTGGGGGAGGGGGAAGAAAGCAAAAAGGAATCTTCTGGCTCCTTGAAAATATCACCGAATAGGAGGTCACATACTCTGCCCATTTATAAGCTTTGAGTTAAACCAGTCAAGACAAGACAACACCCTAAACAGCCATTTTGAAAAGTATTATCTCAGGAGTGCCAGAAGGAAGGAAGAAACAGGTGTCCAGGAAGAACTCTGCAGATGTGCTAGGAGGGGACTCAGGACTGAGAGTCTGCATCTAGCAGGAGAAACTTAATGTACTGTATGGTTTGGCAACCCTAGTGCTCTCATCTTGCCAGGAAAGTTATTGACATTGAAATTTAAATCAAATTAAGGGATGAGAGGATGGGCCTCCGGGAGCCATGCAAATCAGGGCCACCCAGACCTAGCAGTTCCTATTCTGGGAAGCCCTTTATTATTCTGCCCTTCTTGATCTTGTTTATTCTTAACCTGTTGGCTCTAATAGGCCTCTAATCTCTCTCTGGAGGGCTAGCTGGGAACTCCCCTCCCCCTCTCGGAGGATCAAAGCCTCTTAGAGCTAGAAGGGACCTTCGAGGTCATTTGGTTAAACTTTCCTTCTAGTATAGGAATCTCTTCTCTAGAACCCCCAACAGATGGTTATTCAGCCTGTTTGGCCCAGGAGCTCACTGCCTCCAGAGTAGCCTCTCCCTTTGGTGAACATCTTTGTGACGAGCTAAAATCCTGCCCTAGGCTGTTACTGTGGGCTGGGCCCAACTTATTCCCCAGCTGGCATCATTTTCTTTCTGGTCTGGGATTGGGGGTGGAGGGGTGGAGAAGGGTTGAGAAGTGCTGAGAAGAAGGCAGTGCCTGATTGGATTACATCTGGGATCTCTGTGACTTTGACTGACCCCCAATTCAAAAAAGACCTCTCTGCTTCCAAACCCCAATTTCTAAGTGTGTGTGTGATCTGTCGCTCTGTATCTTCTCTCAGATTCATGGCCACACTAATCAAATGAGCAAAGCCCAGGTGTGAAAGGGCAGGCTGAAGTCAGAGAGTCAATTAGACAGGCAGACGGGTGACTGTAGCGGCTGATCGGTCAGTAAGCATTTAAATGCCAGACCTCTGCCCTAGCAATTAGATATTTCATTTGTTGCAAAGAGAGACAGCTGGCACAGGGGATAGAGGGACAGCTTTAAAATCAGAAAGACCCTGGTTCTAGTCCTGCCTATGATGCATACTGGGAAGCATCATGTTACCATGGGAAAGCACACAGGCTCTGAATCTAGAATATTTGAGTCTGTCACCTTGGACAAATCACAACTTCCTTTGGCTTCACTTTCTCATTTTCAAAGTGAGAGAGGGGAAGAACCTAGATAGATTGCCTCTGAAACCCCTTCCAGCTCTAAATGTATATGTTTGGGCAAGTTATTTAACCTCTTAATTCCTCCCATCAACTCTATAAGCTATAAATTACAGAAGTGTCACATTTCCATTGGTAGAGGGAATTACCTAAGTGGCAGTTAACCTAATATTGGTTTGGGCCACACACACACACACACACACACACACACACACACACAGAATATTTATTAAGTTCTTACTGGGTGCTGAGTGACCATGGAAAAGTCACTTAACTTCTCACTTTCTCAGGCTCCTCTCTTTGGAATATTAAGTTACAGATGAGTTTCAGGTCTAAATTAGTGGAAGAAATTTTCATTCTAGGAGTTCCACACCTTGAAGAAATCACAGATGTAAAACAACAACAGAAAGTGGAGAGGTGGGGAGAAGTATTTTAGGATCCATCTCTTATGTTCCTTACTGGTCTATATCTGGTTGGGTAGACATCTGAGGTTGAAGTCTGGTTTTTTTGATGCATGCATAGAAATCAGTTGCGAAGGAAGAGGCGCCCAATTCACAAGGGACCAGAGTGCACGTTTCCCCAGCTTTGAAATGTATCATACATAGCTAAGAAATATGTATATTTCTTCCTGTTCCCATTCAATAATCACCAGAAATCTATTATAATTAACTTTTCTAAAATTCCATTAAGATCTTTAACTTCTTTCTCATTGGCCATTGCGGGGGAAGGGGTAGCTTTAGGACACATACTTCCTACTAGGATTTACACTTCACAAAATCACAGAGACTCAGAGCTAGAAAGGCCTTCAGAAGCCATCCAGTCATTTTAAAACAAGAATCCCCTCTACGAGATCTCTGGCTAGTCATCATCTCTCTATTTCTCCCTATGGAATGGAGGGACTTACCCTCTCTAAATAAGGCAGACTCACATCCAAAACTCTGAGGGACTCAGGAATAGCATTCTCTACAAAGAAATACATCCTAGAGTCATAGTTTCATAGATTTAGAACTGGAAAGTATTCTAAAGGTCATTAAGTCTAACCCCCCAATTTAACAGATGAAAGAACTGAGGCATAGCTAGTAAATGTCTGTATCAATATTCCAACTCAGGTCTTAGTGACTCCAAGTTCAGTGGTTTAACCAATGTACCACCTAGCTAAACGTCAGAAACAAAAAGGACCTTTAAAAATATTTAGTCTGCTTCTCTTCACTCACTTTACAAAGAAGGAGACTGAAGCCCAAAGTAATTAAGTGACTTACAGAAAGTCATTTAGGGAAAAGTGGAGGAGAGTGCTCTGGGCTCTTCACTGTTGACCCACGGCTAGTCATTCCTGACCTAGCCACACATTGCATAGGAGACAATGAAAACGGGGGGGGGGGGCCCTCACAGCTAGAGATGTTTTATTTTATAATTGAGGAGAAGAGAATCTTTCTTTTGCTGTTACTAGAGAAAGGGATTTAAATGGCTGCCCTGGTGTCACCTGGATCATTCCAAGATGCTTTCTCATTCTATCTTTCCCCCCATTCACACACTTATCCTTTATGCTCATTTCAAGTCTTTTCCTTTCTCCCAGTGCATCTTCTGTCCTTGAACATTTCCTTCCATCAGGATCCCCTCACCTCACACTCCTCTAAGTACTCCCCTTCACATCCTCCCAACAGCTTCTGAAAGTCCTCCTCCTCCCAGAAGCATTCCTCCACATCAAATGAATCCTACTAAGAATCATCACCTCTTAACGTTGAAAGGGACTTTGGAGGTCATGAAGTAGAAAATCCCACCCAATCAATCAAACAGGTATTTATGGAACATGGTGATGTCAGGGTTGGTGTCAGCTCCAAATCAGAGCTGACCCTCTTCCCTCACCCTGGGCTACCCCCATCTGTTTTCTCAGTGGAATGAGGAAAGGGGAGATTCTTTATTCTACAGAAAAGTTCCTGGTGCTGTTGAAGGATGTGAGCTGGACCAGGAATAAGGGATGATGTAAGCCAGGGTGTCCGCAAGGACTAGGGGACCTGGCATGGTTCTCTATGGATCGTCACTGTAATTGATCCATCAACAATTATAGCAATTGGATTTGCTCTCTGCTAGATGGTGATGGCTTGGCTCACTCAGACATTATTACTTAGCATTTAGACAGTATTTATCTATTTGCCCAGCCCTATTACCATCATTTAGTTTAGCTCCTCCTCCCCCAAAGCCCAGGAAAGTCATAGGGTAAGGATCTGTCCCCATTTTGCATGGTGGGAGACTGAGGCTCAGAGAGGAGCAGGAACAATCACAGATTCATATGTTAAGCCAGAGAGCCAAAGCAAGATTAAGAATTGTACCCCCTACTCACACACCCACTCACCACTCAGTGGCCTTAAACCTTGGCTTCTCCTGCCCTATGCACATTCTAGCTCAGGGTTCCTCACACACTAACTCAGACTTGCCTTGGCTGGCGTTTATTCAGAGGTGTGGATGCTGATTATACTGTTTTGTGATCCATGCCTGTGGCAGGAGAGCCAACGTACTGGCAGGCCCTATTAAGCTGGAAAGACTTCAAGCAAGGTCCTGGAAATGGAATATGTCTGCTATTTGAGGATCACACTAGCCTGACCATAATCAAAAAGGCTTCTCACCAGGTTGGCCACAGAAAGGTGAATGTTTTTGGTTGCCACCAGGTAGAGGGGCTGCCAGCTGGGTCAACAAAGGAAAAATACACCCTGATGAAATCATAAATCTTTGAAGTAGGCCCTAGGGTACATGGGGAGAAGGGAGGGGGAAAGGGACAGAAATATGGAGTTACTATACACTTGCAATTATCCATGCTAAGGTAGTAAGGCTCAGGAGCGTGTCTCTGTTGGAGAGGGAGATCAGACATCAGCTGTAAAGCTCAGGACATTTCTGTAGTTGAGGGCTACACCAGGTGGTCAGTACCTCCCAGGACTACGTGGAAAGTAGAGCCTTGGGGCTAAGTATCCTGGAAGAGATTCCTGTTAAATGGAGAATCAGGGTAATCCTGGCCTAAGTAACTAACATAAGATAACATTATATATATATACATATATAATATGATAGGATTCAATATGATACAAGACAAGATTAATAATAATTTACGTACTGCTTTAAAGTTTGCAAAACACTTTACATAAGTGACATCATTTGATCCTTAAAACAACCTCATTATTCCATGCTATTATTAGGTAGGTAGGTAGGTGGTACTATTATCCTCATTTTGTAGATGTGGAAACTGAGGCTGAGAGAGGTTAAGCCACTTGCCCAAAATCCCACAGTTAGTATCTGAGACAGGATTCACCCTCAGGCCTTCCTGACCCCTCCAAATCCAGTGCTCTATCCACTGCCCCACCTAGCTGCCTAAAAATGGCCAGGTCAGACATTAAGATGCCTCTCCTTTCTACCTGCCCAGAAGCACAGGCTAAGACCATAAAGACAATTCTGCCAGGACACGAAGGTCCAGTCCTTACCCTGCAGACACCTCCTCAGCCTAAGTGTTTGCTTTGTTCCCCTTGCTTTGGAAAGACAGTTGTCATAGAAACCTGAAACCTTCCTATTTCCCTAAGTCAAAACCTAGGAACCCCGATGAAGGGACAACACCTGAGCCCTCCAAGGTCTGGGGACCAGGGATGAAGGAAGATCCTTTGACCCTGGATTAGGGGCACAACCATCTGCAGCTCGGAATCAGGGAGCCGCCCCTCTGTGAGATCAATGTCTGTGAAATCCCTTCCCAGCCTGTCCTATAACTGAATATAAATCCCATTACAAGGGGACCTGGCAGGGGATCCATAGAGGGAATGAATGTGTATGGGAGCCCTGGGGCCCAGGGTCTGTTTGGAGATTTGTCTGCCTGACAGGGTTATTGCAGCCAGAGAGAGGTGATTTATAGACACTCCTTGCCTCCAGGCCCAAGTACACACACCCTTTCATGCATACACACACACATGCAGGCACACGCAAACATTTGTGGTTTGGTTCACACATTCTCAAAGGCATTCAAATCCACACTGACATAGAGAAACATGCTTTGAACACATACTCAGAGAGAGAGAGACAGAGTGACAGAGACAGTGAGAGAGAGAGAGAGAGAAACAGAGAGAGAGAGAGGAGACAGAGAGACAGAGAGAAACAGAGAGAGAGAGACAGAGAGAGAGAGAGAGACAGAGAGAGAGACAGAGAGAGAGAGAGAGACAGAGAGAGGGAGAGAGAAACATCTGTGCATGCATGCATGTTTCCACACACACAACTCCTCTTGGCCATAAACTCCCTCTTGATAGTTCTGGAGAAACAATATGCCTGAATTATCAACTTCTTCCCAGGATGACTGGGCAGAGGCATAACGAAGAATTTTGTCAAGCACCAAGAGAGACTTCAGGCCTTGAGACAGAAATCACCGTGGGATCACTATTGACAGAGCACTAGGGGGGAGGAGAGAGCCTGGGGCGGGGGGTCAGTGGCTGAGAGGTGCACCATCTGGCAGCTTCTTATTTTAACTAGTAGTTCTAGCTTTCTTCCAATCAGTGTTGCTGTATGTTGGTGAGACCTGGTGCACCATTGCCTCTGAAGAGCTGAAGATGAGCCTTTCACAGAGGGCAATGGAGTCCTATAGTGGGTGAGAACAGGATGCATAACCAAAAACCTCTGAAGAACAAACTAATGGGTCTTTTTAGAGATAGCTATGTGGCACAGTGAATAGAGTTCTAGGCCTGGAGTCAGGAAGACCAAATCTGGCCTCAGACATTTACTAGCTTTGTGATCCTGGGCAAGTCACTTTGCCTCTGTCTATCTCAGTTTCCTCAACTATAAAATGGGGATAATAATAACACCTACCTCACAGGTTTGTTGTGAGGATCAAATGAGATTTTTTAAGTCCTTAGAATAGCACCTGGTGCATAGTAGGTGCTTAATAAATGCTTATTTCCTTCTTACACCAAAGAATTTTATGACAGAAAGAGAAGATGGCTTTCTCATGTGGCAAGAGGAAGGGATGACAGATGGACAGCCACAGTATTCCACTGGCACTGTCTCTAGGGGAAGGTGAAGGAGAGCTCCAGCGTGTTGAGTGGACCTCGAGTGTCAAACATTGGGGAGGACGTGAACAAGAATTACGCAGGATGGGCAGGCATGGTTGGATTGTAAACTGTATCACTGGGGGAATCTCCCAAATTGATGGGATTATAGATCCATGTGAACGTTTCAGAATTCTTATTAATGAAATACTAGGCTCAACCATTTCTTCCTGATAAGGAAATCCAAGCATTGTTTGTACCCTCTAAATGTTGGTGCCCTGTGAAAAAGCCCTGGTCACCCTGCCCTAGTAACAGCTCTGCCACAAGAACAATGGAAAAATGAACTAGTCATTTAATTAGCATTTATGAAGTGCCTACTGTGTGCCAGGTACTGTGCTAAGCTCTGGGGATAAAAAGAAAAGCAAAATACTGCCCTTGTCCTTGAGGAAGTCCCCATCTAATGGGTGTAGTTTACCAAATATAAATTGGTAGAGAAAGCCCTGGGCTTGGAGGCAAGATTCTCAGCTCTGCCATGAGCAAACCCTGTGGCCTTGAGTGCATGACCTTCCCACTAGAAGCTGTACTTTCTTCCTTTGAAAAAATGAAGATTCACTTCCAGCTTCACTGTCCTGTGGACCATTAAAGAAACTCTTTATCTCTATGGGAGAAAGTCAGGAGAAAGTTGCCCCTATGTTTCCCCAGCTTTTCCCTGATTTTCTCATTTTTTTTCCTTAGTGCCTGCCCTTCACTCCAGACATACTGGTCCCCTGAATGATCTGTGATAGACTGCCCTGCCTCTGGGATTTTGTTCACTATTAACCCTTCCTGGAGTGTCTCCTCCCCAAGCCCAGCCCTCATCTATTCTTCGTCTCCCTACCCGTCCTTTAAGACAGGGCTCCAGATTCTCCTCTATGAAGCCTCCTCTGGCCACCTCAGGCCACAGCTCTGTTTCCATTCCTACTGCTGTCCATCTCTATTCCTTTCCTCTTCATCCCTATTCTCCTCTCATTTTTTCTCATTATTTTTGGATTTCTCTTTTTTTAAAAATTTTCTTAATGGTTTATTGATGCATTTTGTTTTTGCATCCTAGTAATTTCACCCCTCTCCACTCCTGATAGAACTCTCTCTTGTGACAAACAGTTAATATGCAATTACTCAACTGCATGGGATAAGGTAATGCTTGTTCTAGTAGTCCCCCACTTCTCCATGAGGGAGAAGGAATGTTTCACTATATGTTCTCAGAGACCTTCTTTTGTAATTGGAACCAATCAGGAATTATATAAATGACTAAATTATCCATACCTCACTGACCCATTAATTACTGGTCATAAAGTCCAAAGTGGCAAAAGACAGAATGGAAGAGCCTATATATACCAAAATACAAGGTGTCCTCAAAGACTTAGTACAATTTTAATTTATAAAAGTTTATTATATATTAAATATATCTTATATTAAATGTATTAAATACATCCTGTACCTCTTTGTGGCAGCAAAGAATTGGAAATAAATTAAATAACATTGATTGAGCAGTTGCTGGAAAAAAAAAGGAACTATGGCACGCAATTATAGTGGAATGTTATTGTGCAATAAAAAGTACTAATATGCAGAATTTAAAAAAAAAACAGAAGATTTGTACAAATTAATGCAAAGAAGCAGATCCAAGAGAATAATATGCATAATGACTACAACCACATCAATGAAAAGATCATTAAATGATGGATAACTTGACAGCTCCACCAACCATGTATTAGTGTACCTGTCTTTAGCCCCTCCAACACTGACAATTCCCATTTTTGTCATCTTTGCCAATTTGCATAGTGTGACAATGATACCATTATCATTTGAATTTCCTCTTATTATTAATGATGTGGCACATGTTTATATGCGGTCATTTATACTTTACCATTCCTTTGACAATTGTTTATACTCTTTGACCACTTATCAACTAGAAAACAGCACTTGGTTTTATAAATTTTTGGCAGTTGTTTTGCGTCTCAGGATTTTATCAGTGGTATTTGATGCAATTTTTTTTTTCCTTGCCCTAAGAGAAGCAACTTGTAATAATGGATGGAGGGAGAGTTTGATGCAAATCTAGGAGACTTAAGTTCAAGTATAGCCCCTGACACAGACTCCTATGTGACTCTCACTGAGACATTTAACCTTTCAGTGTTCTAGGTGAGTCATTAATTGCAGAGATGGTAATGAAATACCTGTCCCTGTCCCTATTTCTTCCCACTCTGTTATCTAGCTTCTAATTGTCTTCATTGATTTTGTGTAAAAGCTTTTAAAAGTTGTTGTCAAATCATCTGTTTTATCTTTTAAGATCTCCTCCATCTCTTGTTATGTTATGAAACTTTTCCCTTGTATTAAGCAGAAATTGGTTTCCCTGCAATTTCCACTCTTTGCTCCCAGCTCGGTCCCTTGGGGCCAAGCAGAATAAAGTCTCTTCTATGTGACAGTCCTTCAGATACCTAATGACAGCTGTCAAATCCTTGGCAATTAACCTCATGACATTTTTCATATTGGTGTCATTATTAGTTAACTAGAATATTTCAAGTTAACTCAGAGTAAATGCAGGCATATCTTATCTCTCCAACTAAACTATCTGTTCTCTATGAAAAAGACCGATTTCTCCTATTTCTTCATGTCACCTACTACACCTAATGTAGCCCTGAATGCAGCACTCAGTAAATGTTAGTTGATTGATTTTCCATAACCTCAGAATGGGACTTTGTACTCTCCCTTGGTACCCCCCTGTTAAGGGTTTGTAGCCTTATGAGGGAAGTAATTCTCCCAAGTGGGATCATCTCCCCATTTCCTGACCAGCACTGTGCCTGCTTACCTCTCCTCTCACTCCTCTCAGGGTCTGTGTCTCAATACTAATTAGAGGCCCCAGGGACTGATGTCTCCAAAACAGTTAGGATGAAATTTGGAGATGATGCCTCTCCCTCAAGTAGAAAGTCACCCGAATAAAGGGAAACCCCGACCATCCTGTCTTTGAAGGACTCCAGGGAATGACTCCCTCCTTCTCTCTCCTTCCTGACAACCAGAATTATTACAAAGGTGTTCATTCATATTGAACTGAAAGATGTGTCCTTGTTAATTAATTCAACCCTCCGGGAACTTGTACTTTTCCTTGGAGCTAGAGAGGCAAGTGTGTCATGAAAGAAGGAAGGAAGGAAGGAAGGAAGGAAG
>NW_020954546.1:1611627-1624457 GCF_900497805.2 Vombatus ursinus
GAAGGAAGGAAGGAAGGAAGGAAGGAAGGAAGGAAGGAAGGAAGGAAAGAAGGAAGGAATGAAGGAAGGAATCATTTATTAAGCATTTATTATGTGTTAGACACTCAGTGGATAGAGTGTTATGCCTACAGTCAGAAAGACCTGAGTTCAAATGTGGGCTCAGACACTTACTAGCTATGTGACTCTGAGCAAATCGCTTTACCCTGTTAGCCTCAGTTTTCTCATCTGTAAAATGAGTTGTAGAAGGAAATGGCAAACCACTCGAGTACCTTTGCCAGGAAAACCCAAATGAGGTCACAAAGAGTCTGACACAACTGAAAATACCTGAACAACAAGATATTGTACTAAGTGTTTTACAAATATTATCTCATTTGATCCTCATAATAATCCTGGGAAGTCAGTGTTATTATTATCCCCATTTTACAGTTAAAGAAACTGAGGCAGAAAGAGATTGAATAACTTACCCAGGGACACACAGTTAAAGTATTTGGGGCTAGATTTGAACTCAGTGTCTTCCTGGCCAGCCCTCTGTCCACTGGGCTACCTAGCTAGCTAAATTTAAAAAAAAAAAAAGCATTAGACAGTGAGTTCTAACATTCTGTGCTCTAACCTGTGATCTAGGGGCAGCTAGGTAGCTCAGTGGATAGAGTGCTAGGCTTAGAGTCGAAAGTTCACGAGTTCAAATCCAGCCTCAGACACTTGCAAACTATATACCCTTGGGCAAGTCACTTAATCCTGTTTGCCTCTGTTTCTTTACTTGTCAAATGAGCTGAAGAAGGAAATGGCAAACCACTCCAGTATTTTTGCCAAGAGAACCCTAAATGGGGTCATAAAGACTTGGACATGACTGAAACAACTGAACCACACACACAACCTGGGGTCTCGTTGAAGCTTTGGCAGTATTATCTATGAGGCATAGTGAATAGAGAGCTGTACTGCAAACCAGGAAGACCTGGGTTCGTATCTTGCCTTTGATGGCTACGTGACCCTGACTTCAAAGCTTTCAGCTCCCATGCCGATTTTCCCAAAGCATAGGTCTAACCATGTCACTCCCCACCTCAGTAAACTTACTGACTCTCTCCTACCCCACAGGTAAATCACATGTAAAATGTTCTATTTGGCCCTTAAAGTCTTTTGCTCTTCTTACCTTTCCAGTCTTCTTGTACTTTACTCTCCACATCCTCTAAAATCCAGTGACACTGGCCTCCTTTCTCTTCTTCCCACAAGACATTCCATTTTCCTGACTCATGCCTTCTCACTGGTTGTTCTACACACCTGAAATTCTTTCCCTCCAAACCTCCACACTGAGCCTTCCCTGGCTTCCTTCAAGATTGGCCTCAAATCTCACCTTCTGCATGAAGTCTTTCTTGGTACTGCCCTCCTCACACCTAGGGCCTTCTATCCGACATCATCTCCCATTTACACTGTTTATATCTTGTATGGACATAGTTATTTTCAAGCTATCAATCCCAGTAGAATGTGAGCTTCCTGAGGGCAGGGCTACTTTTACCTTTCTCTGAATCCCAAGTCAGTGGCACATAGAATTGTTTAATAAATGTTTTTTGATTGGATAACTTGATCTTTCTGAGCCTCAATTTCCTCATTTGTAAAATGAGAATGTGGGACTCCCTGGCCTCTAAGATCCCTTCACCCTGGGTCTAGGATCCTACAACCTCTTTGAACCTCATTTTTTCTATGTGGAAACTGTGGATTATAACACTTATGTTAGTCTCCCTGGGTTACCACGAGGGCAATGCTAGAGAAATAAAAATGAGGTAGTTATTCTTATTGCACAAAATGTCCCCAATCTCTCTTCATGTGATGGCCCTTCAAATATCCATCATGTCACAACCTCCGCCCATCCCATAGTCCTCTTCCCTGAGCTAAACATAGTCATTTTCTTCAGTTAGTCTTACAGTACATGATGCCAAGACCCCTTGCTATAGTCATGACTTTCTTCTGGGCACTAGTGTCCAGAGCTGGACCGAGTCCTACAGATGGAGCATGACCAATGCAATGCCTTGGGAGTGTGGAAACACCCTCTCCCTCTCTCTCCCCCTCTCTCCCGCTCTCTCCCCCTTCTTCCCCCTCTCTCTCCCTCTCTCCCTCTCTCTCTCTCTCTTTCTCTCCTCCCTCCCTCTTTCTCTCCCTCTCTCCCACACTTCTCCTCCTTCCTTCTAGGCCTGTTCTATTTGAGCAGCCCAGGGTTATGCCTTATTTTTCAGCAGCCTGAATGACCCTGTGGCTTCATGTAGGACTTATAGGCAACTAAACTCCAGTTCTTTATTCGTGTGAAATACTCCCTTCCCTTCTCCTCTCTCTTCTCCCCCTCACTTCTCCCCTTCCCCTTCTCCCCCTTAGACAGTGAGTATCTTAAAGAGTTTTTGCCCTTCTTTGCATCTCATACTTAGCACAATGCCTGGCTCACAGTAGGTGCTTAATAAATGTCATTGACTGACCAGCTGATTGACTAAATGAGCTTCACATCTTCCTCATGTCTGATCTCAATCTCCTGCCATCAGAATCCATTCACTTTTATTTTGGAGAGAGGAGATAAGAAAAGAGTGGTGGGGGAAAGGGAAGGGAGGGGTGCACTTGCTTCTCTAGTAGGTGTTCCAGGTTTCCCTTCAGCCTTCCATCCCCTCACGAAAGCATGCCAGCTCCAGGCTCTCAGACCAGAGTATTCCAAGATCAAAACCCACCACCGACTGGTACAGTCTGAGATTGAAACTGCTTTGAGGCTCTCCTCTCCATAGCAACACAGGGGTTACATCTCTGTTCTTGTGCCATTCTTGCATTTGACCTTTCCTGACCTTCAGAGGTGAGACACTTCCTCTGTGGTAGCCTCCACTTCTTTATTTGTACAATAGGGATGACAACGCTAATGCCACATTTCTCAGAGTGCTAAATTCTGATAGGATTGTGAGTTATCTTTATTGAACTCTGGCATCCTTCCCATGTCCCTCACTCTCTTTCTCTCTTTGTCCATGCCCATTTACATGCCAAGTGACATCTGCTTCAAGCACCAGCCTTGGCAGTTACTCCTGGGCCCATTGGCTTACCAACCTGGTAACGTTTCCATGTCCCTGTCCTTTGCTGCCCTCCCCCCTTGCTTCTGCCCCGATTCCAGGTCTGTGCAAGCCAGGCTCTTGTCCAGGCTCTAGAGGGATTAATTTCTCTGGGAAGATTTGGTGAGACACTATATCAAAGGTTCTTCTAAAAGCAATATCTGTAATGCTTAATGTGTTTGCTTTATCCACTAATTTAATAATTCTGTAAGAAATGGGCCAATTTGGCTGAAGATGTGTTTTCTGGGGCCCTACCACTGTCTATTGTTCATGATTTCAATACCTTTCTGATGTTCCTACTCCACCAGCCCTATGTTTTGCGAGAAAGCAAAGCAAGATTTGATGGGTTCTAATGACCTGGACCACTCTGATCCCAAGCCTCTTCTTTAAAAGATCTGAGCCATATCCCCATCTCTGCTGTCTTCTGGTACGATTTCAACTCTTTACTTGTACCAGGGACCAGACTGGCTATGCTCACCTTCATTTTCTATGCAATGTGGGAAGTTACAGAGAGACAGATTTCAGCCCACTATGTTAGACATAAGATTATTAGACATTTCTAACCATGCAGACTTCCCAACATTGAAACAGGATACCTCACTAAGTAGAAGGATCCAAGCAAAGGCTAAATAACTGTCTATCAAGGTACTGTGGAAGGGATTCCTTCACTGGGGATGACATCGGACTATATGGTTTCTACAATGCCCCTTCTTGTTCTAACATCCTATGAACCTATGATGTCAACTGTATTAGATTGGGGCAGGGGAGGGGAGTGGTGCAGTGCAGAAAACATGTAAAGAACTGTATGTTTGAGAGTTTATGTATTTTCTGTGCATTCTTAACTTCCCCAAATGAACTTGAGAATCTGCCACAGCCTTTAAACTATAGAATACCTATAGAAAAAAAGAGCTTAGGAGGACCCTTTGTCCAAATACATGATTTTAACACCCCATTGTTTTCCCAAGTCTTGATCAGGGACATGGCCAGAGATCAAATGACATAATGTACATAAAGCACTTTGCAAACCATAATACTATACAAACATAAGCCATAATTTCTGAAATAACACTCTTCTTCCTCCTCTCCTCCACCCCAGGAGCATGCAGCAGGACATTCCTGCTCACAAGTATTAGATATGGAAGCAACCTTGAAACATAGACTGTTATAACACAGGATAATAGCTAGCATTTGTCCAGCATTTTAAGGTTTGCAAAGCACTTTAAAGTCTAAAGGATGCTGGAACCAAGAATGTTAGACCTGGAAGGGACCTCAGAGATTATCTAGCAACTAGATTCTAATTCAACCCCTTCATTTTACATGAGAAGAAACTGAGACCTTGGAAGAAGAAATTAAATCCTAAAGATAGTAACTGGCACAGTTGGTATTAGAACTGGTCTCCTGATCATCAGACTCAATGGTCTTTCCATTGCAACATGCTGTTGGAAAGAGTTAATGAAGAGGAACAGGGCAGGATTAGGATAAAAAGAGAACAGAGTCTTGGAAATGCCCCTTGAAGACTTTTGTAGCCATCCTGATAAACTTCTGCCCAGATTTGTTGGCCATTACTTTCCCTTCTTATTATCTAGTAAAACTACACCCTTACAACCTTCATGAAGCAATGTGGTACTATCGAAGGAGCACAAAGCTCTGGGTTCAAATCTCACCTTTTGTGCTTCTTGTGTGACCTTGAGCAAGTCACCAATTCCACAGGCTTCAGTTTTCTCCTTTGTAAACAGAGACAGTCAGATCATGATGACCACCAGGATCTCATGAGGTGGTTGGGTTTTGTCCTTGCCATTTTTCAGCGTCTCTTTAAAGTATGTACGTAATTTCTTCCCTTATCCTCCCTAAACTGCCTTTTTTTTTTATCACCTATTATTGACCAAACCATCATGGCACTCTAATCCCTGAAGGCTCCTTCCTGATTTTCCTGACTGAAGTCATGCTATTACAAGCAGTGAAAGGGGCGGGAAGGGGATTTCCCTCAAATAATTGGAAAGAAAACTGACCTTCCCTGGAGGATGGATCAAATCCTGCCCCCCCTTCTTCTTTTTGACTTTGTATTGATTGGACTGGGAATTCCAGGACAAGTATAGTGCAGTGTCACAGGAGAAACAGCTCTAAAATATAATCAAAATGAAACTATCCCATTAATAAGGACATATAACTGACTTAGACACTATTAATGTGCTTTTAAGACTTTGAGGGTGAGGGTCTGGTTTTCCTCCAGGAAAGGTAAGGTTGCCAGGATGCCTCCCCATCACCCAGAGGAAGCCTCAGAGTTGGAGGAACAAGGACCTCCACCCTCTCCCATCCCCTCTATAATTCAACAACACTGGGGCCATGACTGTCTGGCTCTCTCATCTCAAACCTAGGACATTAATCTGATGGTAAAGAAATTAATGTGTGGAATGGCTCAAAGTTGGACTTATAGTTGCTATGCCTAGGTGTGCCCCAGGAGAAGCCCTTTCTCCCCCTTGGGCCTCTTAGGCAAAGTATGAATTCTTTAACAGAGTACAAATTCCTCCTCATGCTCAGTATGCTGAGGTCTTTGTTCCTTCAGGGACCCAAGTTCACAGATAGTTCATATCCCTGAGCAATACGCTTGGGCCTAGATTTTAAAACAGAGAAACATAAAAGAGAGACCCACATCTATGTAGGTGTAGATTTGGTTGTCTAGAAAGGCATTTGCCACTCCTATGTTCTCCCTCCAGAAAATTTTTTAGACTTTCCAGAGAATCATGTAAATTGAGAAACCAGGAGCAAATGGAGACACAGAAAGAATAAAGAATTCTCCTAAGGGAGAGAAAACAGGTGTTCCAGAGAAGTCCTGCTGAAGGAGCAGCAATTGAAGGAGAACTGAAGTCATTTTCAGGCAGAGACAAGAAGGGGAAGAAACATTGACTTAGGAGGCAGCCATATGGAAAAGCAATCCAGGCCTATCACTTCACTGGCACTGTGAGTCATGTGGACTGTGTAGGTCCTGAAGGCAGATAGGATCTACCAATCAATCAATCAATAAACATTAATTAAATGTCTACTATGTGTCAGGATCTGCATCAATTACTGAGGATACAAAGACAAAAGAGAAAAAAGGGGGTAGGCAGTCTCTACCTTTAAGGAGCATATATTCTAATGAGGGATACTACCAGAGGTAAAGGTTTCTGGATTCTTTCTCACAACCCCTAATTCTTTCCCTTTTGCAGGAGCCAATCCATGGTAGCTCTATAAATACCATAAAAGGAGAAAAGAATGTTTATGGGTTTAAAAGGGTAAATATCCTTTCAATTCTTTGTCATATTTAACATAATCTGCCTACATTCACTGCATTGTTAGTCTCAGTGTTTGTCTGTGTGGGAACCAAAAATACTTTTCTTTCTTTGGATATCTAGATATGAGCCAGATTCTAATGATCTCAAGGTAAACTGAGTTAAGGGCACAATCCATTGCTGAGTAATTATTTAGAAATCTTCAAGAATGAACTCAGTCCATAAGAGTCTATAGTTGAAGTTATGGACTGACCACAGGTTACATACTCACCCTAGTTTTCTTGACTGCTGCATCTGACCTGAGGATGAAGTAGTAATTCTTGTAACTCTCATCCTGAGATGAAGGACATAATGACGCTGCTGTAATGATAGCTCTTATTTCTAGATCATTTATACTTCACAAAAATGACTTCCTCACAGCAACCCCATGAAGTAACTAATTCAATTCTTTTTACTCCCATTTTATGGATAAGAACACAGTCTCAGAATAATTATTTAACTTGCCCAAAGTCATACAGCCAGCTGGTGTCAGAGCCAAGATGCAAACTCATTTCTCATGCTATAATGAGTTGCCAAGATTTGTTGATTCTATATCTCAAACCCCTCTGGAATCCATCCCTTCTCTCTATTCTGGTGGTCACCACACTGGATCAGCCCCTCATCATCCCTTACCTAACTGGTCTCCCTGTTTTCAGTCTCTTCTATCTCCAATTCATCTTCCACATAGCTGAGAATTCAGTACTGCTCAAATACAAGTCTAACCATGCCACTCTCCTGCTCAAGAATCTGCAGTGGCTTCCCATTGCCTCTAGAATAGAAATTCTTCAGTTTGGCATTTAAAACATTTCATAATGCCCATGTGACTCCTTTTTACAAATTCTATGCTCCAAACAAACAGGTCTAAATGCTGCTTGAGGTGCGCCATGTTAGATCTCCCCCAGGAGTTGTTCGCTCTCCCTGGAAAGCACTCCCTCATCAGCTCTGCCTCTATCTTTTGCTCCAGGTCCAGTCTAGGTACTACCTTCTCCTCCAAATCATTAGGTTTTTTCCTCTCACCCCCTGGAAATCAATCCATATTTATTTTGGGCATGCTTATCTAAATATGTGTTGCTTCCCCAACTTCTCTCCGCCCCATCCCACTAGAATGTCAATTCCTTCATTATAGGAACATCTCAGTTTTGTCTTTGTATCTCCTATGCTTACCACAGTGCCCTATATATAGTAGGTGTTTAATAAATGGTTGGATAATGAATGGATGAATGAATGGATGGATGGATGGATGGATGGTTGGATGGATGGATGAATGAATGAGCCCTTTTCTAAGTCCAGGACAACATCCATCTCCATCCTGGGAGGGGCTGCCTGTAAAGCCCTCATCCAACAGGTCTCACTTGGCTTTCTTGTTCTCTGTCCATACAACACAATTGACTCTTACAGATGTAGCAAAATGAGTCATATAGGGAACACTGGCCCTAAGGCCTGGATTTTCTAGCTATTCAGTGTTTTTTACTTGAAGGATAAGAATGGGAAAAGTGCTTTCAAAAAGAGACACTTTTCAAGGAGCCTGTTGGCACAACTCACCATCCTAGAAAAGAACCTGAATTTTGCTTCCAATCTTGGCCCAATTTCTGACTTACTCAGGCACTTCTCTATCTGAACCTGTGCCCTTGACTTCTTCTATTTCAGCCTATTTTATTGACCATGATTCTGTCTGTTCATATTGTTACCCAAGCCTAGGCTCCTGCCTGTGACCCCCAGAAATGTAGAAATGGAAGAGCCCTTAGACATCTCCAAATACAGCTCTCTCATTTTTAATACATATACACACGTATTAAATATGATATTTCTCGTTTTTACAACACCCTTATTTCCAAATATCCCTCTATCCTTCATTGCTGAGAATCATCTCTTGTAGCAAAGAATGAGAGAGGGAGGAGTGTAGGAATGGGTGGGAAGGAGTGACAGAGAGACAGAGAGATGCAGACAGAGACAAAGAGGAGGGGGCATTTTGGGAAAACTAGTCAACAAATCAACCATTGTCTGACAGTCTGTGCGATGTTCCCCACCCACCTCTGCAAAGAGGAGATGCTTTTTCTCTTTCCTTCTCCAAGATCAAGCATAATCATTATAATTACACATGGTTGGCTTCTTGTTCTCTTTTCTTAACCCTCTCATTTTTCAGATGAGAACACTGAGTCCCAGGGTAGGAAAGTTCAATTCAATTTAATTTGACATACATTTACTAATTGCTTACTCTGTACAAGGTCCTGTGCTAGATGTTAGGGATACAAAGACAAACACAAAAATAGTCCTTGCCTTCAAAGAGCTTACTTGGGAGTAGGAGGTGTAGTGAGGATAAAGCATACATATAGAAAATAAATACAAAAGAGAGACAGAGAGCATTTATTAAGCCCTCACTATGTTCCAGGTACTGTGTTAAATCCTGGGGATATGAATACCCGGCAAGTAATCCCTACCCTCAAGGAACTTACATTCTAATGGGAGAAGACAATACATAAAGAAGATAGAGAAATCTGGAGAGAAAAGGGGTTGGGGAGGTGTGGGAGAAGATAACCAGAAGTACAAGTGGAGGCCTGGATCCCTTCAAGATAAGACCAAAGCTGCTCCATCAGAGATCAGGGTATTTTCAGGGGCAGAGTTCGAGGTTCTAGTGGGGAGGAGGTAGAAATGATGACCCAAGTAGAGACAGCATGGGGGGGGGGAAGAGAGACAGAGAGAGAGAGAGAGACACAGAGAGAGAAAGACAGAGAGAGACAGAGAGAGACAGAGAGAGAGAGAGAGAGAGAGAGAGAGAGAGACAGAGACAGAGACAGAGACAGAGAGAGAGACAGAGAGAGACAGAGAGAGACAGAGAGAGAGAGAGAGAGAGAGAGAGAGAGAGACTGATTTCCAAAGAAGGGAAGAGCACTCACAGCTAGGCAGCCCATGGCTCAATGGAAAAGGCATCTGTCTGAATTTCACTCAGAAGACTAAGGGCTTGTGTTCTTTTATGATGAAATTGTTTAGGGAGGCAGTGAATAGAAAGCAGGAAGACCTAGGTTCAAATCCCAGCAAGGTCATACTCAATAGCTGTGTGACATTGGGCAATTCACTTGACTCCTCTGTGCCTCAGTTTCCTCATTTGTCAAATTAGGGAATGGAACTCTATGGTCCCTAAATCCCTTCCAGCTCTAGGTCTATGATTCTATGAGGAAAAAACCTCTTGTAGTAGATAGGCACTAAGCTGAGCCTTGAAGGAAGCTAGGTGTTCATGGTAGTAGAGGTCAATTTGTCAACAAGCACTTCTTAAATATTTATTGTGTATGTGAAGTGAGGAGATGGAGCACTCCACACACAGGGACAGCTCTGCAGAGGTATACAAAATATATACAAAGTAAATACAGGGTAATTTGGTGGGAAGGGAAGTATGAATGAATGGATAAGTGAGTGAGTGACATTAATGGCCCAGTGGAAAGAATGGTGGATTTGGCCTCAGAGAACCTGGGTTCAAATCCTGGCTATACTACATAATATCTTTGCAACTCTGGGCAAATCACTGAAGTTTCTTGCCTCAGTTTCCTCCTCTGAGCATAGCACCTGCTTTGCCATGGAGACAGAGACTCCGGCAGACACTTTTCCAAAGTGCACCAGTTGATTCTGTTTTTGAGCTTGGATGTCTGGGATGCTTTGTGGGGAATTTGAGAGGGCAGATACTCCAAGACAAATTCAAGTTTGTGAATTCAATCCCCTCATTACCGCTCAAGCAAGCAATTGCCAGTTACCATTCTGGGTTTCCTGGTGCATATTCCCCTGCTCTTTCTTCTGAAACTTTGACAGGGAAAGTAGGGGATCATTTAGAAGACAGAAAACCATTTCACTGTGCTTTGAGCTGGCCAGCACTTCTGGGCTGCATGTAAAAATCATTACAATTTAGTAAAGCATCCTGAATACTGACATCTGCTCTATTCACTTAATCTCTAAACTGTCCTTTATCAATTCCACACTCAAAGAGCTGGAAATGGTAATAGTGACTAAGTGATTCAATAATCATAGCTATTACTTGTATCCAGAGGAAGTCCCCAGGCAGAGCACAGGCCTGAGAAGTGACTTAGCCAAGGTCACACAACTGGTATTATGTCAGAGCCAAGACACAAAACCCATAATCTCTGGTTTCAAATACAGTACACTCACATTTTCTGCTATACCACAGTTTCCCCTCTGCCTACTCAGCTTGCCTGCTCCTGGGAGGAGTTTTGGCTTCCAATCTTGCCCTGTCACAGCCTGACTGCCTTTATGCTGCCCTTGGCTCAGACACCCTGATGTTTGACCTCAGCTCAGCCAGAGACCTTTACTAACTGAAGGCTGCCCATATCAAATTTCCTTGGTTAATGAAGCACAAACCCCCTTTGGCGGACATTTTAATAACCTGGATGGCATCCAGAAGAAGGTAACCAAATGGTTAAAGGCCTTGAATTCATATCACATAAGGAGGAGTTCGAGGAACTGGGTATGTTTTACCTAGCAAAGAGGAGACTCAAGGGGAAGCCGAGGGCTGTTGCCAAGTATCTGAAGGACTGTCATGTGGAACAGGAATGAGATTTGTTGTATTTGGACCCAGAGGGCAGGGCCAGGAGCAATGAGTAGAAGTAACAAAGAGACAAATTTCGGCTTAATATCAACTTTACAACCACAGGAATTAATCAGCTCAGGGAACATCAGCCTCAAAGCCTATGCTCCCTGTCCCTTTAACCACTACCTCCAGGAAACTTCAGAGAATCTGGTGTCCTCCTCTAGACAACAGCCCCACTGATCCTCCACTTCTCATCTGCTGCCCTACTTGGTTCCAAGATGCCTCTCAGATAAGCTCATCACTTCTAAACTTACCATTGCTAAACCAAATCTTGATGGACTCCACCTCCCTCAGCTTCCCCTCCCTTCTATTTGGAGAGCTGGAGGGCAGAGTACCAAACTCCTCCTAATGTCTTCCTTTACAGAAGACAGAAAATGGACTCTCAGATAGATCTCTTCACTCTGCATCTGCTGCCCTGCCTGACTTCAACTCCATGGGGCAAGATACCTCCACTCTGGGAAACCCCTGGTGGTCCATCCTCCCTTATACTCACTTTCCTGCCTCCTTTTGTGTGTTGTATCCCTTAAGATTATAAACTTATTGAGGGAAAAGACTGTTGTTTTTTTTATTTCATCTCCAATGTTTAGCGTAGTACCTGGCATATTATAAGTGTTTAATAAATGTTTATTGGACTGGATTGGATTGAATTTATTGGATCCTGCCCCACTGATTATATCCAACTGTGGTAATGGAGATGGATGGCTAGAGATAAAGGAAGAATTAGACCCTTATAATAATATAATGGGCACTATGCTTCCTACCAGCAGGATAATCTGCTTTCTTTCCTCTACACTTCCCAGGTCATGCACAATCCAGTCATGGTCAAAAGCCAATGGTGATCACATTTCAGCAACAGGCAGGACCACTGCCACTACTATCCTGCAGTAGAAGGAGTATGCAATGTCAGAATCTAGGTTCTTGCTTAGTTCTTTATCAGAGCAACTATCCAGGGGAAATCATAAAGGCCTTATTCAGAGTTGTCCTGGGGAGATCTAGGGATTATAAACTAGAGCTGAAATGAAGCAGAGATCAAGGACCCTCAGGTGCAGATTTCAAAGAGACTGATCTTCCTGCTACCTGGTACCAATCTAGAGGTTTACCAGAGTTCTCACCCTTGAGTTCAGGGGTCCATGGATAAATTTCAAAAGGTCCATGAATCTAGATAGTAAAAAAAAATCTTTATTTTCACTATTCTCTAACTGAAATTGGCACTTCCTTCTATGAATGTAGGCAATAAACATGATTCTGAAAAGGAGTTCATAGGTTTCACCACACTCCCAAAGGGTCTATACAAGGGTGTGATGGAGCCAGCTTGTACTGACTGGATAGACATAAATGTTAAATTTTCAGTGTGAGCATTCACACCTCAAAAACTGACAAACACTATAAATTAGAAATTGACTGATTATTTTGCTCTCTGGGGTAAAGAAAGTGATGAAGAAAATGTTAATAATGCATATTAAACTTAAAAGTGTGTTATGCATAAATTTTCCCCCCAGAAAGCTTGTTTTTCAACATTTAACAGCATACACCTGGGTCCATGATACAAAGAAGGTGAAAAATCTCTGCTTTATACCAACCCACATTCCTTACCAAGTCCCCTATTTTGGGATGAGCCGTTCATTCCCTCATGTAAAACATCTCCTTTCCATGTAACTATAAAGATAGATACAATTGAAGGGGCAGCTGGGTGGCACAGTAAATAGAGCACTGGCCCTGAAGTCAGGAGGACCTGAATTCAAATCCAGCCTCAGACACTTATTAGCTTTATGACCCTGGGAAAGTCACTTAACCCCAATTGCTTAAAAAAAGATAGATAGATAGATAGATAGATAGATAGATAGATAGATAGATAGATAGATA